>NW_024070202.1:30051785-30064945 GCF_014754425.2 Oryx dammah | reverse complement strand
ATGACACCACCCTTATGGCAGAAAGTGAAGAGGAGCTAAAAAGCCTCTTGATGAAAGTGAAAGAGGAGAGTGAAAAAGTTGGCTTAAAGCTCAACATTCAGAAAACGAAGATCATGGCATCCAGTCCCATCACTTCATGGGAAATAGATGGGGAAACAGTGGAAACAATGTCAGACTTTATTTTTTTGGGCTCCAGAATCACTGCAGATGGTGACTGCAGCCATGAAATTAAAAGAGGCTTACTCCTTGGAAGAAAAGTTATGACCAACCTAGACAGCATATTCAAAAGCACAGACATTACTTTGCCGATTAAGGTCCATCTAGTCAAGGCTATGGTTTTTCCTGTGGTCATGTATGGCTGTGAGAGTTGGACTGTGAAGAAGGCTGAGCGCCAAAGAATTGATGCTTTTGAACTGTGGTGTTGGAGAAGACTCTTGAGAGTCCCTTGGACTGCAAAGAGATCCAACCAGTCCATTCTGAAGGAGATCAATCCTGGGATTTCTTTGGAAGGAATGATGCTGAAGCTGAAACTCCAGTACTTTGGCCACCTCATGCGAAGAGTTGACTCATTGGAAAAAACTCTGATGCTGGGAGGGATTGGGGGCAGGAGGAGAAGGGGACGACTGAGGATGAGATGGCTGGATGGCATCACTGACTCGATGGACATGAGTCTGAGTGAACTCCGGGAGATGGTGATGAACAGGGAGGCCTGGCGTACTGCAATTCATGGGGTCGCAAAGAGTTGGACACGAGTGAGCAACTGAACTGAACTGAACTTAGCATTCCCAAAAATAACAACCTGAAAAGAATATTTTGATTTGGGAAGACTTAAAAAAAAAACCACACGTACACATTAACTACTTTACGAGTGAAAGATTAGTTTGAGGGTGCTTCTTCAAACCACGTTTTGTCTTTTTAAAAGGTATTTGTTTAAATTAACTTTAATTCTCCCGTATGTAGTACATGTGCATGGTACTACTAAATCAAACTATTACTAAATCAATTACTATTAAAAATCAAATCAAATCAACTAGTATTAAAAAGTCTCCCCATCCCATTCCCACTCTGTCCACCATCCCCCACCCAACAAAATCCTACAGCCCAAAGCAACTGCTGTTAGTAATTAAGTACATATTTTCCAATTGTAAATATATAAATTTTTTTTCATATAAACTACTGATTTTCTATCACGGATGACATGGATGACAATTGAGCTCTCTTACACCACCTCACCTACCTTCCAAAAAAAGAAATACACATTTATCTCCCCCATCCACCAAATATAATTACATCAAAAATTTTATTTAGATTAATAATTGATATTTACTATATTACAACTACATAAAAACTGTTTACTATTGGGTGAGCCAAGTGATATGTTTTACTGTGTTTCTTCTCTCATTATACTTTTTGTTTTTCCTGTAGTTATTAATTTTAATGATTTCACATTGGTTTAGTTTTCTATGTTGTTGTTATTTAGTCAGTGAGTCATGTCTGACTCTTTTGTGACCCAGTGGACTGAAGACCCAGACTTCTCTATCCATGGGATTTACCAGGCAAGAATACTGGAGTGGGTTGCCATTTCCTTCTCCAGAGGATATTCCTGACCCAGGGATTGAACCCATATCTCCTGCTTGGCAGGCAGATTCTTTACCACTCTGCCAGCAGGGAAGCCCAAGTTTTTTATGTACTTACTCTGTTTTTCCCCAAATGCTACTACAGATTTGTCAAATGTTCATTAATTTTTCTAAAAGTTTATGTACATCAAACAATTCATTACTTTTACATTTTTTCCTAAAATCCTCCCTCTTATAGCCTCCTATTTCAATATGGGTTGGTGGCTCCCTGTAAACCCATTTGTCATTCTTTACTTCACTTCTTTTCTTTGACTGGATTTTTTCATGGACTCCATGACTATTCATTTCCTACTTTACTTTCTGGTTCTACTTTGCTCTTTTATATTATTCCATTATGATTTTGATAGGTTTCTGAAGAGAAGTGAAAAAATTATACATGTTCAATCTGCTATATTAACTATAAGTCCCTAAATCTCATTTTCTTCAAAAACTGTTTACATTGAGATAGCTTTTTCTAATGGAATTAGATTTGTTGTCTTTATTCTCGATGAGGGTTAAAAAGGAGAGTGAAAAGGCTGGCTTAAAATTCAACATTCAAAAAACTAAGATCATGGCAGCTAGTCCAATCACTTCATGGCAAATAGACAGGGGGAAAATGGAAACATTGACAGATTTTATTTTCTTGTGCTCCAAAATCACTGAAGATGGTGACTGCAGCCATGAAATGAAAGACCCTTAGTCCCTTACTCCCTTCACTCCACAGGTGAAGGTAAACTATGACAGACTTGGACAGCGTACTAAAAAGCAGAGACATCACTTTGCTAACAAAGGTCCGTATAGTCAAAGTTACGATTTTTCTGGTAGTCATGTACAGATGTGAGAGTTGGACCATAAAGAAGTCTGAAGAGTGAAGAATTGATACTTTCGAACTGTGGTGGTGGAGAAGACTTTTGAGAGTACCTTGGACAGCAAAGAGAGCAAACCAGTCCACAACTAAAGTAAAGCAATCCTGAATTTTCATTGGAAGGACTGATGCTAAAGCTAAAGCTCCAATACTTTGGTCACCTAATGCAAAGAGCCATCTCATTGGAAAAGACCCTGATGCTGGGAAAGACTGACGGCAAGAGAAGAGGGGGACAGAGAATGAGAAGGTTGGCTGGCACCACTGACTCAATGGACATGAGTTGAACAAACTCAGGGAGATAGTGAAGGACAGGGAAGTCTGGCATGCATGGGGTTGCAAAGAGTTGGACACAACTTAGTAACTGAAGAACAACAATAACAATCAAATTATATACTTAATCTGGTCACTTAACTACTGGTACTGATTATCTTAAATTGCAGTTATACCCATATGCTGCTGCTGTTGTTGTTGTTTTAGTGAATTGTTGTTCTCGAGTTGCTAAGTGTGTCTGACTCTTTGTTGGACACAGATAAATAAAACAAAATCAGAATAAAATCGGAAATGAAAGAGAAGTTACAACAAACACCACAGAAATACAAGTCATGAGATTACTTTTGAACAATTATATGCCAATAAAATGGATAGGAGTGGATTGCCATTTCCTTCTCCTGGGGATCTTCCCGACCCAGGAATCGAACCCTGGTCTCCCGCATTGCAGGCAGATGCTTTACCATCTGAGCCACCAGGACTCAAAATGGATAACCTAGAAGAAATAAATAAATACCTACAAATGTACAATCTCCCAAGACTGAATCAGGTAGAAAAAGGAAATATGAACTTACTGATTACTAGTAATTAAGCTCAATCAGATATTTTAAAATCTCCTAACAAACAAAAGTATAAAACCAGACAGGTTCACAGGTGAATTCTACTGAAATTGATGAGGGAGATTAAGAAGTACAAACTTCCAGCTGAAAAATAAGTGAGTTATGGGGATGAAATGTACAGCATGGGGAATATAGTTAATAATATTGTAAAAACTTTTTTGGTGATAGATGGTAATTAGACTTATCATGGTGATAATTTTGTAATGTATAGAAACAGAGAATTTCAGTATGTTGTACACCTGGAACCAACATATTATTGTAAGCCAATCACACTTCCTTTTTAAAAAATGTTTAAAATCTAACAGTAGTTTTAACACAAATGGAGTTATTTAGTGCAGGATATTAAGGTAATTAAATAAGAAAGTGTTTAAACCACAGGGCTCTGAATCGTGTTTACTTTAGCCTCATTCTGAATTTATGTAATTTACCCTACCTACTTCTCTCCCCTAGATATTTGGGATTGTCAGCTATAACTGAAGACGTTCAGGAAAGACCTGGAAAGGAGATGCCAAACTCAAAAGCAACTGCTTAAGCACACTCGGTAAACAGTTTACCCTTGAGTCCGTGGTTTTCTACCTCAGCTCTAAGTTAGAATCAAGTGGCAAAACTCTTTGGAGGAGCTTTCAGAATCCCAAGCCCCAGGCCACATTCCAGACTGATTAAATCAACCTCTGAGTATCCTGCCCAGACGTCAAGATTTCTGAAACCTTCTCAAGAGAGTATGATTGTACAGCCAAGGTTAAAAACAACTGAGACTCAAGGGAGAAGGCAAAAGATGTGATCTTGCTATGCTTCAAGATTATGCATTCAAGTTCATGGCAATTATGCAAGGACTATCACATAGCACATTTAGAGATGCCTCATTACAATGCTTTCTCCACCAAAATTTTTGGTTTGATTAAAGACTAATTCAAACACATACCCATCCCAGCCAAGGAAAAGAAAGTGCAAATGAACTTCAAATTTGTCTCCACCAATTCCATCCAACTCAAAGCTAGTTTAGCCAGAACCAGCCCAGTCACCAACCAACAGAAAATTCATCTGATTATTTATGTTCGGGTTCCTCTGACAAATCCAAGACATTAATATTGAATTAGTAGACTTTGCTACTTTCAAACACAAAAGACTTTGCTTATGTCCACACGTCTTATTTAGGAAGTCAACAGATTAGTCCTTATTTGGAAGGAAACCTAACGGGAACCTTCCAACTGCAGTGTTCTTTCCCCTTCCATTCACTATTCCTGGCTATGCAAATGCATGCATGTGCGTGGTAGAACATAAATTACGGCCAACAGTTTGACACCATTGTTTTATTAACAAACACAACTCAAAGCAAAATAATTAAATAGGGACACATAGTAAAATAAACATTCCAATGACCTTTCAGAGTGAAAAGTTCTGCTCCACAAATAAAGGCGAGAACAATACAATTACAGGATAGTACTTGTACAGAATTGCTGAATATGTGATGAAGCCTTGACCAGCCAGCCAGTCATCTCATCTCTTCCATCACAGAAAAGGCTGAAAAGAACAGGACAGCTGTAGTGTCCTGACTTTGAGACTCACTGGCAAATGGAATGACAGATGTAGAGCCAGTGCCCCAAAGTAGGCAGGACCTCATCCCGGACAAACAAAAGAGAATGACAGTCTTGGAGCCCCATTTACTTCAATAAATTTTTTTTTAAGCCAGCTGCCTTTTTTACATATACAAGATACTGGTATAAGGCAATATTTACTGATTGAGCCTCAGAATACCATTTTTACCTAAGAATACAAGCAAACACTAACAATTGGTTTTTCCCTAACTTATAATTACCTTTTAATTTTATATATATATGTATATAATATATATCACATATATTGCTATATATATATCTATATTGCCAGGTATATATTATATGCTACAGTTCCATCTATAGCTTTATCACATGTATCAGCTCTAGATCTATCTTAGTACATATAAAAAATCTGAAAAATAAAAATTTTAATCTTCAGAATATTCCACATCTGTTACATGTTATTGTCTTATAATCCACTCAAGACCCCTAGGTTTTGTCTTCTTGCAACTCCCTATTGACCCTAACTAATGATTTGTACAATTCATTAAACACATATTCAATTCTCTACCTACCATATGTGCTAGTGACTTCTTGCACTTTTGCTCTTCTACTCAGGTACTCTAAATAATCCGAAATCAGGCATCTATTGCTTATCTTTTCCTTTCTTCCTACAGTAGGTGTTCCATAAATATGAAGATTCATATACTTTGTCTCATTGGAGCTTCAGAGCCATCTTGTCCAACTTGTGGAGTTGGCAGGGCAAGTAATACCCATGTTTTAGAAATGAAAAAACTAAGACTCAGTAGGTTAAGTGATATGTCTTCTAACCAACACAGAATCAGTGAAACTAGAAATAGAAATAAATTTTCCCAATTTATAAGTCAGTATTCATTATAGGTATAGTTTCAAGTGTATGTACAAGTATATTAATTATAAAAGTACTTTTATTCTCAATTGCCTTCATTGACTAGTATTAAGAAATTTCCCATGGATGAGGACAATAACCATTACTAGTTGTCAAAAAACATGTTTTCTAATTTAGGTTGTACATTTCTGATGCTTAAGTTCTGATTAAAACTAATCATACTGTAGTTCTCTGCTTAGTAGGATTAGCACAACCATCAGTATTTTTGCTTTGCCTTGACAAACAGCTTTAGAAGATTAAGCCTTTATTGAAACATGTTTTAAAATGTGAGCTACATAAGAATAAAAGAAGACATTATATTTAAATAGTCAAAGTAGCAGTGATTCTAACCTAAGGAGGTAACTGTATGCAAAAAATTTAAAGTTCCCACTAATTTTTACATAAAGTTATATGAATTTCACACCTGAAAAACTGCAAAAATTCATTAACATTTATTTGTAAAATGACTTTAAGCTCTGGGAATTTCATGCAGTTAGAAGCTGACTTTCCATAGAAGAGAGAATAATGCTAATGACTGAATATTAAGTATAAGGCAGTAACACTATGGATATAAATATGTAATTACATACATTTCCAAAAGTGGGATAAATCACACATTAAGTTATGTCATAATTCAAGGATTTGTAAGAGGCAAGAAGATGCACTTGATAGTCTTTGGATAATTACTCTTAATTAACATGCCTAAATAATAAAAATATGAGAATATTTTAAATTAGGAATGTAAAAATATTCAATACAAGAAAAATATGGATCTTTCAAGCTAGAGGCGAACAACCATTGGAAAGAGGAGTGGTTTTACTTCTGCCTACTCAATAAAGGCCAAGTCTAGACATTCATAATTACACCAATTAATTGGCCATTTTGGCTAAATTATGTAAATTGTCTGCATACACTTCTCAAAGTACATAACTGCCAATGCTATTTTCACTTTGGTCAAGTCTACACTAGCTAGCAAAATGAAGTGGATAATTAAGACAATTATCCTGATAATTTAGATCAAACATTAATTAAGGTAAAAGCAGATTAAATTTAGTGGGGGGTGGAGGGGTGGGGATGGGCTTCGATTGGAATATAAATGTTCCTCTTGTTTCATAAGCTTGTTAAAAAGATTTCCTGTTTCTTGAATTATTTTTGAAATTAGATTTCAAAACACTTAGTATATATTGTTTCTATAATAATTATTTAATTGGATTCTTAAGTTCCCAAGATACCTAGGTATTTTAGATCATTTACACAAGCACTGGGTTAAATCTCTTTTCAGAATTCATAGACAACACTGACAAAATTCTGAACTCAAAAATAAGGTCATTGGAATTCTTTTTAAAAATCAACAATAAGAATACATTCTTTATAGGCATTATAGTTAGGTAGAAGAATCAGGAGGAGCATTTAAGAGTGAAGTGCAATGATGCTCAAAAGTTAAACGGAACTACAGAACTATATGAAGGTACATGAATAAACAAACAAGAAAACAATTTTATTCTATATCGATGTCTACCTATATAGATACAGTATGTCAATATCTACCTATCTACAGGGAGAGAGAAAGAATCTAAGAAATTGTCACAAAATGTTAGCACTGCTAACCTAGAAGAAAGGAATACGGGTATTCACTGAAATGGTTCATTGTGCTATTATTTCAAACTTTTCTGTAAGTTTTAATTTTTTTCAAAATAAAAAGTTGGAGGAAATATATGCATTTTAAGTTTCACAGAAAATAACTAACAAATATTCAGTAACCATCAAACCCCCATGAATATGATACCCTTGAGATTGAAAATTCTGCAGTACCTCATTTCTTAAAACCACACTGTGAAATCTATACTAAGGATTCTTTCCAATAAGCCTTAAGTGAGCACTTTAAAATATTCTCAAGGTTTCCCATGCAGGGTGTAGTTAAAGAGCATTCCACTTGAGATCCTTGCCTGAAAGGCCCTATAGAATTGCAAAGTATCATTATTAAGCAAATGTTCCTGGGTCCTTGGGTGGTTCACTTAAAACACATTTCACTGTATTGAATATTCAGTGCCAAAAGCACACAGTTCACTGTTAAGATTTGCAATTTAAACCCAGTTGGAAGAAGTAAAAGGTTCTTGTAATTTGCCTATACTGTATTGCATCGATGTAGCAGCTTTCTTTGATAATTAAGTTCCAAAAATATGAGTTAGAGAGTGTGAACAATGGAGAAAAGCTAACCTTTCTATTACAACCTTAGCTCTTGACTTCTCGTATTTAAGATTACAGATGCTCCATTAAATCGATTTTGTGTTTAATCTCCTCTTGAAAAACAGTGAATGCAAGTCCCCAACTTTCTTTCCTTTGAGAGAACCCAAGTACTGACAATGAAAACTACAAGGCTCAAATCAGATGACTAACAACGTCCACTGGGGATAAGAAAACTTTAGCATGTTTCTTTTGGGGGGAGTTTCCTCAATTGACTCTAACTGAATTGAAATATCAAAATATACCTCACACTAGATTTTCAAAAAAAATCTTTTTGAGAAATCAGATTTGAGATGGCAGGGGATGCATTTAAAATAAGACGAATTATTATTTAATTCATAAATAATGCATAGCTTTAAATACATAGCTATGCTTTTTTAAAGCATCAGAGAAAATTTGAACAGTAATGTGGCTTTTAAATAGTTTCATACTTATCTGTTTATCTAGTTCATGTGCCCTGTTTTAACATTTTTAGGTCCTTCAGTAAGATATAACTACTTGATTCCCTTTTGAATTTGTGCAGGAGCGACAGGACTCATCTCCCTGGTTCTGGTTTTGAATGTGGGGAAATGACCAGCGAACTATGGCTTGCTCTGGTTCATCTCTATGCAGCCTCTTTCTCAAGCACCACTCACACTAGGATTGGTGGTGGTTTAGTCGCTAAGTCGTCCGACTACTGCGACCCCATGGGTTGTAGCCTGTCAAGCTCCTCTATCCCTGGGATTCTCAGGAATACTGGAGTGGGTTGCCATTTCCTGCTCCAGGGGTTCGTCCCAACCCAGAAATCGAACCCGGGTCTCCTGCACTGCAGGCAGATTCTTTACCAACTGAGCTACGAGAAAATCCCTCCACACTAGTATTACACTCCAGCATTTGGTCAGTCTCAAATTTAGAGCCGCTGGCAAGAAAATCCAGTTCATACTCTCTACACAGCTTACCTTCAAAAGAGGGAAAACTACCTTGGCAATGACAGCACAAGCAGTGCATTCGGGATTTCCTGTGGGAGAGCCTCTCCACAATTCTAGAGGAAGGGAGTGGTGAGGAAAGAATGGTGTACCAGTGATTCTCAAGTGTGGTACCCGAATCAGCAGTTCAGCATCACGTGGGAACTATTTGGAAATGCAAATTATCGGTCCCCACCCCCCCCCCAGGCCTATTTAAGCAGGAACTCTGGCGTTGGGGCCGAGCAATCTGCGTTTAACTAGCCCTTTGGGTGGTTCTAATGTATTATCACTGACAGAAAAACGAGATTATAAATTTTCTAAAGGAGCTTTAAAGTCCAGTCTACTCAAAACCTGGAGGGGGAGACGAGCAGAACAGGAGGTTCAATTCCTGCCCCGGTGGGGTGGGGTGAGTCCCAGGCCCCGTGACCTGTCCGCGACCCCCTTCCGCACACACGCCCCCCGCGGTCCCGGGGGTGGGGCGGGGGGAGTGGGGCAGGCACCCCGCCCCCCGGCCTCACCGCCCGCCCCCCTCCGCCCCCAGGCCGCGCCGGCCGCCCAGTGGGAGTCGGGTCGACAGCCCGGGACTCGGAGCCCCTCCCGCGACCGCGCGTGCCGGCCGCAGCCCCCTTCCGCCCGGCCTGCCCCTTTGTCCGCCCCGAGGGCGGCACCTTCCCGCCCGCGGGGTGTGAGAACCCTCGGGGGGCGGGAGAGGAGGAGGGACCGGGGAGGAAAGGAGGAGGAGCAAGGCGGGCGGCTGAGTGCAGGGGTGGGGAGCCGCCGCCGCACACCCGACTCCCGTCCCGCCCGGCCCACGAAAAGGGGCCTTTGTGGCCGGCCCGGGAGTCCCCGCGGAACGCCCGCCCCGAGGCGGGGTGGCGCCTCCCCCTTGGCGGGAGCCAACGCAGCCTCCCCGGCCGGGGAGCGCGGCGGCCGAGCGGGCCAGAGCGCGGAGCCGGCGGCGGGGCTCGGCAGGAGAGCGCGGCTAAGCGGAGGGGAGGGCCGGAGGGTGGGGCGGGGCGGGGCTGGGCCGGGCCGCGGCTGAGCCCAGCGGCCGCGCCTCCGCCTTCCGCCGCCGCCACCGCTGTCCGGACTGCGCGGGCGGGCGGCGTACGCCCGAGAGCAGGAGGTGCGAGGCGGCGCGGGCCTGCGCGCCGGGCCTGGGGACGGGCGGCTGTCGAGGTGGGGGTAGGGCGAGGGGAGGGAAGAAAAGGCTGTGCAAATATTGTGACTGCTGGGTGCGGAAACTCTCCGCCGTGCTGTCGGAGATCCCGGCTCCGAGCCCTGGGAAACCCGGGAGGCCCGACGGGCCCTCGTTTGGAGGGTCTTCGTGACCGCCTTCCAGACAATCGGCGCCCATGTCATCCCGACCTGAGACGGGTGGGGAACGTTGTCCACTACTCACGTTTTATTCTAGAGTCCCAAGGACAATACACTAAGTGACTTCTTGGGGAGCTTCAGCTCCAGGAAAGCGCTGGGCGGTTACCACCTTGGGAGGCGGATGTGAGGGGGGAGCCTCTCCTAGTCTTTCTAATCCCCCTACCCCACCCGTCGGCTACAGCCTTGAGTTTTCCTTGCCAGTCTCCTGACCTCTTAGATGGCATAGCACAGAGAAAGGACATGAGACCACCGGTACACCCTGGAGGGCAAAAAAGGGGGGAGCGCCTCTGAGGTGGCCCGGATAACTAATCGCGGGAACTCGCGGATGTTCGCGTCTTCGCGCAGCGACCGCGGCCTCGCGAGTCTTGCCTGTCGCAGAGCGTGGTGGCTGCTGGTGCTTAAAGTGACTCTGGAATCGTCTGTCCGCAAGGGTTTCCCCTGCAGCTGAGTTAGGAACTTGTACATATCAGGCCTTTTTAAAGTCAACACTGAGTTGACTTTTCTTCCACAGATTTCCTACAATTTCTGGCCGTTTTAGAATTTCGGTCCTTAATTCCTAGTACCTATGGGGAAAGAAATTCGAATGACCGAAGCTTCCGAAAAAGAGTGGTTTTGACTTGGTTGGTCAATCAGCAGCATCATCTAGCAAAATTAGTTGTGTATATCCATCTAAGGTTTATTTTGGAACTTTAGATACCTATACTAATTGGCCTATTTTCTGTTAAATCTGCTAAAATCTGTTAAAGCACTGAAAGTGGGCAAAACACTCTTTAATGCCCTAATACCAGTCAGTTAATAAAGTCAGTAGTGCGGGGTGTCTTTCAGCAACAACAAACGCTGCTGCTTCTGGTTTGACTTTGGCTTTTATTAGGTTGCTACACACTTCTTAGAGTTCCAATGGGTAGGTATGCCGGAATTGTGGAAATCACTTTTGTCTTCCTTTTGTTCTCTAAGCTTCTTGAAGCAGAGCAGAGAGAGTTTTGAAGTGGATTCCTTAGTTCTTCCAACACTTTTATCCAGAAAACTTCAAATAAACTGATCTTGGACAGTACTTGTCAAATCGTTTCAATTTGCAGCTATTGTGTTTGTGTGTGTGCGCGCGCGCGCGCGTGCGCGCGTTTTCCCGCTTCAGGAGGATGAGGTGGCATGAGGAGGAGATTATGCCTATATTAGCACAGGTGTAATAGCAGTAGCAATCTTGAGAAAAGTACCATCTACAGAAAAATGAGAACGTTCTGCCGTTAATAGCTGCCCCTTTGAAGGTAATGGACATTCCATCTCAGGGCTGTAAATGCTGAGTGTAGACTCCAAAGTAGTGGGCTTCCGTCCTTCCAATGTTTGCTTTCTTCAGTGTTGATCAAAGAGCTATGTGTTTGTCTTATGAGGCCCCTTTGGAAGATGTTTTTAGAGCAATTACAGACAAAACAATCAATTCAGCTTATTTGTCTCATCTTAAGAAATGCTGCGAGAATTTTTTAGAAAGAAACCTTTAAGTAAAGACAAAGAATAAGGAAAGAAGGACTACATTGGCTATTGCGAATTAGTGCAGATACTAAGAGAGAAAAAGCTCGAACCTCACTCACCCACTCTCTAAACCCTGCAGTCCTGCTCTTGTTTTGAACTAAAATGGGGCGGCAGCCTTCTTTAGTGGCCAGCAAGATCCTTGTCATTTAAGAGGGAGAATCTTCACAGCGACGTTGGGGGAGGGGTGGTACTAAGAGTTCGGAAGAAAGCGAGCTACAAAATGAATACCGTAAATTGGTTTGTTCCGGTGAGGCGATTGTGGAAAATTGCGTTCTCAGTATTTGGGCAAACTTTATTACTTTTCCAGAATCCATAAGCAAGATTCAAGGTTTTATTTCCTCTTGAAAAGCAACTGCTGCTGAGTAAAGAAGTCAATACTTGTCAAGCCTTAAATGAAAACGTGCCTCTGTTCAGTCTAGATGGGCGTTTCTGTTAAGGGTTTGAAAGGGGAACTTCGCACCGGTTATGGTAGACGCCCTTGAACTCAAAAGTTTAGCGCATCACGTCACGACTTTCCCAGAGCAGATGTAGATATTTTATTTCGAACACCTTCTAAGGTGGGGGCGGTGTGTGCTAAGTAGGTCCCACTCTTAGTACCCTTATATCCTTCCCGCTAACCCCGCAGCCCTGAGCTCCAGGAAAGGAGCCTAAGGTGGCTAGCGCCCATCTATTTAAGAGGGAGGGCTGCATAGACGTGAAGCCATAAACAGCAGTAACTCAGATTTGTAGACTGGGCTGACTCAGTTAATCACGGAGGTTCCTTGCGTTTCCATCTAGAACTCCCCAATCACCAGTCTGTCTTCTCAGAAGCAGAAAACTGGGCATAGTACGGCTGGTCTGGCCAAGGCCATTGAGAAGTCTTGCAAAATTCAGTGAAAACAGGCGTGAAAGATGCTCACCAATGACCTGGGCCGAAGCTTTCGATGTGTAGGGCTGAGTAGGGTATGGGGGTGTGGCGGCGCTAGCCCTAAGTCACTCGGGTCGCTGGGGTGGAACACACCCTGAGGACTGTGCGCGACCAGGCTGCTCCCGGATTCACAAGCTACCCTTTGCAGTGACCGGGGCGGACGTCCAGTTCGATTACCACGGAAGCTCTCCAGACTGATTCAACTTGACCCAAGCGTGTGACCCATCTCTTTCACCAGGGAAAGAGGCGCCCCTGACTCTCTTCACTTCGGCGGCACTGGAAAGCGTGTGTGTGTGTGTGTGTGTGTGTGTGTGTGTGTGTGTGTGTGTGTGT
>NW_024070202.1:29622321-30051775 GCF_014754425.2 Oryx dammah | reverse complement strand
TGTGTGTGTGTGTGTGTGTGTGTGTGTGTGTGTGTGTGTGTGTGTGTAGGTGTTGGCATAGGTATTCGACTTCCAAACATCTTTGGAATCTGTCTGCTCATTTGTGATTTACAAACACAGTATTTCACTTTTGCTTAGTTATGTGTGAACTCACCATATAAATTTCCTATAAGAAACAATCAAGAGAAATTATATACATATATAACAATATGCCTGAGGTAGACAAATAAAAAGTTAAAATGAAGCACATCAAAATATTCCAATATACTAGGCAATCTCATTCAGGAAAGCAGGTCTCTTTCACGGCTTCACAAGAATTTTTTGCCCTAGTGGCCTCAGAGTGACTTCTGATAGCCCTACTTCTTAGGGGAAAAAAAAGTTAGAGAAAGCCTGCACCCAAGTTTTGGGTGAGATTCAGTATTCTAACCAAAATATGCTCAACAGATGATAGTAGAGATGAAGCCAGAAAACAACTCCAGCTATTTAAACTGCCAAATGAGACATAAAGCTGCATTGTAAAAATCATCTGGAAAACAGGTTTTCCCATTGAAGTAGCTATGTGTTAATTACTGTGAGCTGGAAGGCTGGAGATCGAACGCCTGGAAGCCGACTTTCACCCCGCATACGTAAACGGAAAAAGTGCTGAACAGCAGCCAGAGGGTTCCTGCTCGGACTCATTGCCATGCATGCCTAGACATTAATATGTGTTCATGGAGGGCTCGTACAGTACGAGGTGTTATTTCCTTATAAAGAAACACCAGGTCTCGCTTTCCATTCTTCTTACAAAATTATTCGCATTATTTATGCTACATTGAGCGATCTAATTTCTTCGTGATAGTCAGCTAATTGCTCTGGCAGGTAATTAGAAGCAGTTTACAACGCAAAGGGCTTTTGCATTGCCCCTCGGATTATTAAGTTGCGCTGTAAATTATACCATATTTGCTAGGGAAAAATTCTTTTGAGCAAGTTCTCTTCCTGAGATCCCAGATGAAATGGGCTCCCCACCCCACCTCCCCTTCGTACACACCCCTCCCTAGCCACCCCCACTGCCACCACACCCCCTGCTTTTCCTGGACTCAGAGTCGAATGATTCTAAAGCACGCGATTTTGTTCGTGTTCACTGGGCCGAAATAACGTGGCCATTATGGCCTGAAATGGGCCAGGTTTGAAGCGAGCTTCCTGCGCGCCTGCAATATCCAGCAGGCATGTGGGAAAGGAACGGCTTAAATGGGGACATCTGTTCAGTGCTGCTCATCTTACTCTTACAGCCAGGTCAGGTTAAGAGAATAACCTGTTCGCCACCTTTTTTCTTGTTAATAAGACTATTAGAAAAAAAGCGAACACACACACAAACAACACTAATTGAGCTACCCTAGAAGCAAGGAATCAGACACACAAAGGTAGCAGCTGAGTTACAAGAGGAACTGTAAAAAATAACCATTGGGCTATTTCAATGAAAATCTACAGGACTGTGAGAAAAAAAGAAAATATATTAATTCAGAAATGCTGTCTACAAAAATGGTTTTATGTAAGAGATTTTAAAGACTCAACAAAGACTGGTTTATTTTCAGGTTCTCATTTTAATAAAATTGATCTGAAGGTAAACTTCACTGGAAAAAGATTTCTTAAGCTTTCAAGTACTCTGAGGCCCCACACTTTTTGTTATCAGTGTTTTCTGGTCTGTGTTATCTCTGAGACAAACCCCAAGTGGGGGCATCCTAGTTTGCCCCCTGATTTTGGAAAAGTGAACTGTATCCCCTTTCACAAATATCACCCATTTGTAAATCTTGTACAATGATGTATAAGTGTGGTTAAACCTAGAGACCGGGTGCAGCTCCTAGATTATTTGTAATTAAACACAATTCCCAAAGTAACATTTATCTTCCCGAAACTGCGATTGCAATTGTCAACCGTCTGGAAGAGACCAAGGAGGTAATCTGGAAGCATTACCTCCTCTAGTAACAGAACAGAATGAAAAGAAATCAATAGTGTTGAGGATAAGAATTCAGTAGTTTTTAACTCTGCATGTTAGCTGTGATAAAGTGATATATAATACCAAAAGAGAAAAGAGCCGAAACAAATCCACTCTAGGAAAAATCAGAGGCAAACTTGTCTGAATGTCTAAGCCTCTCTCTTTCTTGCCTTGTAACTAGAATATACACAAACACACACACACACACCCTCCACCACAAATGAGCAAACTCTCTTCCCTACATGTGTTTCCTTCATTTACATGATGAAAGAGGAATATGAAATGCTGTAGAATTATCAATTTCATCTGTGGGGTAGCAGGGAGATGAATATGAAATATACCATTGAGTACATGCCTGCCTGTAGAACTAGCATGCAATCATATCAACATACTATGAAGATATGAACATTACGCATGCACACAAATAAGGAATTATTATCTTCCTTTAATATATGCCAAAATGCCTATTTGGGTAAATATCTTCATGTTTTTCCTATCTATGAATTTGCCAACACATTCATATATTTGCTACATTAAGTCTTCCTTATCTTTCTGAATATATGCAATTTGCCCTGGCTAAAAGGAATCAAAGCATCGTAATATCCTAAGTTAGATGAGTCCCTTTTAATTAAAATGTCCCTAACTTTTGAGTGTTTCTAAGTGGCAGAGAGAAAGAATAAATATTAAGCAGCGTGATACGGGGTGGGGGTGGGGGGAATCTAGTCAATTAAGAAACAATATGCTTTCTCAAGCGACCCTATTTATTTAAAAGAGTCGCCAAGGCAATGCTTTGCAGGAGATCCTTGCACGTAGATCAAGAGTCACCACTGCTTCGATGTGGTCAACAAATGCATCCAATTAAGCAGAACCAGGAAAGTAAGGACTCGGCTGTAAATGTGGCCGGATAGTTTGAAACCGAATAACCTCACTAATAGGGGCTATTGTTCAGTATGGAAGTTCCCATTTTCCAATCAGGAAAATACAGCCCTTTCTGGACTCTGGCTGACTGATCCCTTCCCACCTACGGCTCAACAATCTGCCACCAGCGAGGGGCTTTTATTACCTCCTTTCCCAGGAAATGTTAGGCAACTTCCTAGTAAAGCCGCCCGAAAGCAAAAGGATGCCCCTCGGGAATCCACAGTCCATGCCTGGCCAGGTTTTCTTTTCAGCAGGAAAGAAAGTTTGATCAAAGAGCTCGGGACGAGGAGACACCTCCAACCTGGCCCAGACTGCTTCTCCTTGCACCCGCTGGCTGCGTTGGCTCGCTCCCTACCCTTCCTCACGTTTTATTTAGTAGCCAAGGAGTCCGCGCGCGAGGTCCCTGCACAATGGCCACAGATTAGGAACTGTCTCCCTCTTTGAGGAGGGGCGCCCACCAGGTCACCTGGGTCTTCAGCGGGCACCGGCCAAATCAGCTTCCAGAGCTTGCGCGTTCCGCCAATGCTCAGGAAACCGAGAAGCGTAGACCCCTGTTTAAACGTACCCAGCAGAGGTACTCGCCTATATAGTTCATGTGCGGGTTTTTTTTTTTTTTTTCCTTATTAGGCTTTTTTCAGCTCTGTGTATTTACCAGACCACACTTGACACTTTCAAAACCTTATTTGGTGAAGATCTGTTGCTGGACACTTGAAAGCCTGGATAACTTTGATGTTTTCGACTATAAATCCCCAATCGTACTCAATGGTTACAAATGGCTTTATTTACTTGTCCTTCTATCTACACATTTTAATCTGTTTAACCAAACAGCAGAGGTATATTTCACTCCCCACTCCACGAAAAGGAAAATCATGGACCGAAGCCTCTAATTTGCTTTTAGGACCTTCTATTTCTTTGGTTGTGAAAACCTGAGAACTCCAAATCACAGCATTGATTAGTCTTCAAACCAGCCAGCAAAAAAGCTCCCCTTTTCCACTCTATCTAAAGAGATGTTGATGTATATTGTAGCTGCAAGGTGTTAGATATACTTGAGCAAGTTGTTCCCAGGATGTAAATTAGGTCCCAAAAGCTGTTGTCCAAATCGAAGAAACAGAGAAATTAATCTGGGAGACTATCCATCATCACCGGTAATAAAGAGAGCGACATGGATGAGACAGATGATATGATTAAGGGGCTGTGGTCGTTTTAATTAACTTTTTGCTGTCCTGTAATGATCAAACTGGTCACCAGACCCGGTCAATAAGCATGTTAATATCAAACAAATAAAACCAGGGATGATTAAAAACCTCCTGGTTTATTAAATTTGAAATTCAAATGAAATTTATGCTGCAGATGCATACAGAATGCTAATAGATTTTAGCTTTATTGAAAGTGGATCTCACAGGTTTGCAAGAAACAGCAGAATAGCCATCTACGCCTCTCCCAGGCAGCACTTAAACTTATGAGGTGGGGGAAACTTTTAATTGATGTTAGAAAGACTGCACTTCCTATCTTTCTTCCTCTTCCCCTTCCAAACCTCCATATTATCACAGTTTAATACTCAAGAGCAGTCATCAATATCACAAAAGGTAAACTGAACTGGATGTGCTATGAAATGCTTTCCCTGACAGACTGTATCTACAATGGATTACAGATGTTCCCTCCTGTGGGAGGATTCAAAAATAATACAGTCACTTCTGCAAAGTGGAGAAAGAGCTGCCATTAAGACCAGTTTCACTGTTGGTCTGGTTGGTTGCTGGTCACTGTTTCAAATTACTGTTGTTTCAATTTTTGGTCAATTATATAATTCTCTTTGCCTTTCCTTTTTAATTCTTCTGTCTTATGCCTTAGGACAAACACTAACGACTTATTTTGGGGTGAGGGGTAGGGTGAAAAAGAAACTTTGACAATACTAGTATAAAATAAACACCTGATTTTAAAGTGGGAGTAAATGGACTACACATATATATATGAAAACATATTTTTTCATAATGAAGATGCACATACAAACCTTTGTGAAAATCTGCAAGTCAACCTTATGCAAACTGAAGAATCCGGTATACTCATTATATCCACACCAACATTGTGACCCATTGTCCTAGGCAGAATTACATGATTCTAAAGTGAATTTATATAAATACAATCTTAAAAGTAGATACTCAAATTTGTAATCACATGATGCGTGTTTTTCTAATTCCTGCATTTTTTGAGAAAACAATGGTTAATGTTTGTTTATTCTCAGAATCAGCTTTTAACTTTTCAAAAGTCCTGCCTCACTTCCTACTAGAGATAGGAGGATAAAAAGATAAATAACTATTCATAGAAGGGAGTCTTCCCTAAAGCTTTCTTTCTCCACCTTTGAGGGTGACGGTATTGATTAGAATTAAATCCCAAATTTGAACAACTGTATATTAGGTCTTTAAAATGAATATCATTATAGAAGGAGACCAAAGCAATGAAGTTAATTCTCTTTTATTTGTTAAACGGAATTCCCTCCTTTCCCCCACCCCTTCCTCCTTCTGGGCTGGCCTGTCACGCCTTCTCAACACGCTAAAATCATTCAGAGTGGCTTGCAGGGAGAAACACGACATTTATGGTAAGCGTCAGCCTTCAGAGAAAGAAAGCAGTTCATTAATTTACTTCAGAATGTACCTTATCCCCTTAATCAATAGATATGATGTACAGTCAATATCTCAACACTGTTATAAAGGGGTCAGAAACACTCTCACACCACAAACATCAGCCTCAACTCTGTTCAGTGAAACACAATGCTACAACCTGACTTTGGACTTCAGTAAACCCCGGGAGGATTTTTTTTTTTTTTTTTAACATCCCCAGAAGCTGTGATGTACTTGAGGAAGGTTTAAAACAACAATAAAATGAAAAGTTTTCCTCTGTCAAAATAAAACACCTCTCTCAGTAACATTTTTTTAAAATCAATTCTGACTTAAAATTAGATTTCTGGGAGCATTTGTCATTGCTTAAATATGTGAATTACTTTTTAAAAACATGGATATTCAACAGGGCTTCAAAGGCTGTGGGCTTTTTGTTACACTGGTGCGGTGCTTTCTGTAGTTTAAGATGTTTCCTTGTGGTGTCAGTGAAATTGTAATTACATTTCTGTAGGCAACATTTCTGTAGGCAACACAAATGGCAAGCAAGTTCTAAAATCCACCAAATTTGAACTGTTCACATGCATACATTTAACAGATATCTGGCCCAAACCCCACTAGACACAGAAGCTTCCAATACACGTGGTCCAAAATTTGTTAAAAGCTTGTTTCTCTTCTCAGATAAATAAAACCCCCAGATTTCAATCAAAATCCCGATTTTTTTTTTCTCAGAAAGAGGCGGTGGGATATCCTACGAAAACTCCTCCATTCTATAAAACGCTCAATTTCTCACCCCTCAAGAAAAAAAAAAAAAGAAAAAAACAATACTCTTACCCCCCCCCTTTTTTAGTCTAATCCTTTTGTATTAAAATTTACTCATCGCCACGGGACAAACACACGGTCTCCCCTACAGTGAGACTTACACTTCCAAAGCCGAATCCCCCCTCAGAAGAAAAAAAAAGCTACCGCATCAAAGTAACAACTCTTTGACGCAGGCGCACACCCTCCCGAACGCTCTAAAAGTACCCGTCAGCCTCCCTAAATTTTTACCCTTCCGCTGTAAAGCCAGGAAAGAACAGGATGGTATTAATATGATTGTTTTAAAATGTAGTGACAGTACCCGAAAAATTAAGGGGAAGAAAACCAGTCAAGATTTGAGCTACAAGAAAACCCGAGGAAGTTGGCGACAGTGATAGCATTTGTGAATATTTATTCAACCTCACTCAACTTCGCAGTCAGTTTCACTCTTCAGATCGCCATGTCTCTCTTTTACGTACGTACACTTTTCTGCACCGGTCCTAGTCTCCATCACAGTTTCGTTGCAGAGACACACACAAGCACACACGACCTCCCCCCCCCCACGTTTGTGACACACTGCCCTTGCCTCTCCCATGTGAAGCGAGCACACACGCATCCACTCCCTCCTTTTTCACACACACAAACCCACATATCCACTCTTCCTCTTCTCCAAACCAAACACTCAGACGCCACCTATCACACTCCCCCCCGGCCCCGCAACACACACTCTACTGCACTGTCCCTCTTCCCTTCCCAGGTTTATCACTCAGTTGCACTACACTCACCCTTCCCCTCAACAATTTACTGGTCTGCTACCCTTTGTCACACATCCAGTTAAATTGTCACTCACAACCCCCTCTGCCTCTCTGCACTGTCCCTGCCCTCCCCCCGTCTCGGTTACACTGCCAGACTCTAGTCCCCAACCTCGCCGCATCCCCCCCATCCCCTCCCCCGGCCGCACTGTGTTCTCAGCTTGGTTGCACTCGCACATAGTTACACACACACACACACAAAACCGCTTTGTAACACACACGCAGTCACGCGCGCCCCTCCCGCTACCGCTTCCCGCAGCCCCCCCACGGCGGCCGGCGGCGGCGCCGATGACCTCACGGCGCGCGCGCGGCGCGGCCCGGCGAGGCCGCAGATTGGCTGGCCGCGCCTCCGCGGCACTTCAAAGCCGGAGAGGGAGCTACAATTGTGGTGGAATGGGCGGAACTGATCATTGTATTGCACACCTCTAAAAAAAACACTGCCTCTGATTTATCAATATAAAAAAGATCCTCTGAGAGGAGGAGGGCACTTTTGTGTGATGGCAACTTCACTTCTAGGGGTGAGTCTCAGGATTTTCTCTTGCTGGTTTAATTAGTTTTCTTTTATTGCCGATCGGAGGGGGTTAAAGTCGCCCCGGCCAGGCCACGGGCTATCAGTCTCTATTGAGAGCTTTTTTCCTCCCCCCTTTAAATACAAGTGAGTTTAGAGAAAAGAAAGAGGGGGAGGGGGGGCAGAGTCACTTTTTTCAGCGCAGGAAAAGGTTCGGAGGGCATTTAGACAAGCCACCTCGCAGCGCCCGGCCGCTCCCCGCCCCGGAGACGTGCGTCCAGCCTATTTTACGTGAGACGATTTCGGGGGTAAAGAGAGCAAGTTTTTTTCTCCTGGGCAAACTGCAGATTCTCCCCTCTTCCCCTTAAAAAAATTCCTCAGCCCGCCTTGTCTTGCAGGTACGTTGAACCCGTCTCTCTCTCTCTCATTTTCTCTTTTTTAGTATTGTAGACTTTTTTTTTTTTTTTTTAAGAAAATCAGGAAGAGCGATCGAGCCCTATAGTTTGACGTCTTTTGGCCTGGGAGAAACAACCCAGGATGGGTTTCTGGGAACTGCAACAGGATTTTCAAAGCTCTTTTGTGGATTTCAGGAGTAGCTCTTAAAACCAATCCAGTGGTTTTTCCCCAGGCTTCTCCGCAAAGGAATCTTCCTCCCCAATCTGGACTTTTTTGCTTGCTTGTTTGTTTCGAAGTGCCTGGGGCCTTGTGTGCAAAAGAGTGTTGTTTTAGGTGAGAATACTTGTCAAACTCTTCTTTAGCGTGGCGCTTTACTCCCGAATCAGACGCCGGCAGCCAAACTTGTCCCCTCCCGTAGAGTAGGAAGCAGCCAGGCGCCGGGGCTGTTGGGGGAGCCAGGTGAGTTGGTGGCGCGGCGCCGCAGCGAGAAATGGGGTGCACTGGGGGCGTTTTGGAGGCTACTGGGGACTGATGCACATTTCCTTCCTCCCTCCCCCACCGGGCCTTTGCCCACCTCCCCTCCCCCACCCCTTCTCCTCTCCTTCTCTCAGGAAGAACCGAGGTTGGGATCAACTCCTTTGGCCATGCTTGCTGCTACCTGTAATAAGATCGGCAGCCCCAGCCCGTCTCCCTCCTCCCTCTCGGACAGCTCATCTTCCTTCGGCAAAGGCTTCCACCCCTGGAAACGGTCCTCGTCCTCTTCCTCAGGCAGCTGCAACGTAGTGGGCTCCAGTCTCTCAAGCTTCGGCGTGTCGGGGCCCTCCAGAAACGGCGGCTCATCATCGGCCGCGGCCGCGGCGGCGGCGGCGGCCGCGGCGGCGGCGGCTCTGGTGTCCGACTCTTTCAGCTGTGGCGGCTCACCCGGCTCTAGCGCCTTCTCCCTAACCTCCAGCAGCGCCGCCGCCGCCGCGGCCGCCGCGGCCGCCGCCGCCTCGAGCTCTCCTTTCGCAAACGACTACTCGGTGTTCCAGGCCCCTGGCGTGTCGGGGGGCAGCGGCGGCGGGGGTGGCGGCGGCGGCTCCTCGGCACACTCGCAGGACGGCTCCCACCAGCCCGTGTTCATCTCCAAAGTGCACACCTCTGTGGACGGGCTGCAGGGCATCTACCCGCGCGTGGGCATGGCGCATCCTTACGAGTCGTGGTTCAAGCCCTCGCATCCCGGCCTGGGCGCCGCAGGCGAAGTGGGGTCGGCCGGCGCCTCCAGCTGGTGGGACGTGGGCGCGGGCTGGATCGACGTGCAGAACCCGAACGGCGCGGCGGCGCTGCCCGGCTCTCTGCACCCTGCCGCCGGGGGGCTCCAAACCTCGCTGCACTCGCCGCTCGGAGGCTACAACTCGGATTACTCAGGCCTGAGCCACTCAGCCTTCAGCAGCGGCGCCTCTTCGCACCTGCTCAGCCCCGCGGGGCAACACCTCATGGACGGCTTCAAGCCGGTGCTGCCCGGCTCCTACCCGGACTCGGCCCCGTCGCCGCTGGCCGGCGCTGGGGGCTCCATGCTGAGCGCGGGGCCGTCGGCGCCTCTGGGGGGCTCCCCGCGCTCTTCAGCGCGCCGCTATTCTGGCCGCGCCACCTGCGACTGCCCCAACTGCCAAGAGGCGGAGCGGCTGGGCCCGGCCGGGGCGAGCCTGCGGCGCAAGGGCCTGCACAGCTGCCACATCCCGGGTTGCGGCAAGGTGTACGGCAAGACGTCGCACCTCAAAGCGCACCTGCGCTGGCACACGGGCGAGCGGCCCTTCGTGTGCAACTGGCTCTTCTGCGGCAAGCGCTTCACGCGCTCCGATGAGCTTCAGCGGCACCTTCGGACCCACACCGGCGAGAAGCGCTTCGCCTGCCCGGTGTGCAACAAGCGCTTCATGCGCAGCGACCACCTCAGCAAGCACGTGAAGACGCACAGCGGCGGCGGCGGCGGCTCGGCGGGGTCCGGAAGCGGCGGCAAGAAGGGCAGCGACACCGACAGCGAGCATAGCGCCGCAGGCAGCCCGCCTTGCCACTCCCCGGAGCTGCTGCCGCCCCCCGAGCCCGGGCACCGAAACGGCCTGGAGTGACGTGCACCCCGCCCCTGCCCCTCTCCCCTTCCTCCTCCCACCTTGGTCCGTTTGGGCTTTGTGGGTCCTGGCTTTGGCTTCAGTCTCTCTCCACCCTGCTCACTATCTCTGTCTCTGCCCTTCTATCTTTTAACTCTCTCTGTGACAACTTTGTAAAGGGAATGTGGACATGTAAGTAACACGCGTTGCTCTCCTGGGCCCTAGCTGTCTCTCTACCGGATAACACCGTTGGGGCCCAGAACAGCCCCAGCCGGCCCCTCGCCAGGCCTTTAATTCTGGTCCTCTCCTTGTTCTCCCTTCACCATCCCCAGTTGGGACGGGCACATCTTTTAGAGGGAAGTGGCCGCTGGAGGTAAGGGTGGACCGATCCAGTGCCTGCACGCGCGGTTAACAACTAGGCTGAGCAAGTTTGAGCGCCACCCAGGGCCTCCGGAGCAGGCCAGCCGCCGACTGGCTAGGTACCAGTACCAGAACCGCATTTTCGGGCGTCTGAGTTGCGAAGCGCCCTGCCTTGCAGCCGGGCGTCGCGGCCTGCCCTTCGCAGAGCTGTCGGGTGCCCATCTCGGGGCACGGAGACCCGGAATTTGCCTAGTTCAGCTCTCCAACGCCAGCCCTGACTCTCCCTTTGTTCCCTTGGGTGGTACCGATGCAAGTTTTAGCTAAGGGCAGTCTTGGTGAATCGATGCAACAGCCTTCTTTAATCTTTATAACTTTTTTAAACAGAAAATCTAAAGGAAACAACAGCATCCTTCTATTTGGTTTCCCTTGTAGGTAGTTTTTCCTCTATCAGTAAGCAAGTCTTTCTCGCAAAGTTGTGCTAATATTGATCCCAAAGTTATTTTGATCTCATTAACTTATGGGGGTGGGGGTGAGGGTAGGTGTCTTTTTCTTATGCAAAAATACCCCTTTCCGGTGAGGCCAGATTAACTATATCCGTGTTTGTCCTTTGCTACCTCGTTTTCACCACTCCCGAGCATAATCTCTTTTTTTTCCCTAGTCCAGCAGTCAATTTGTATAGAACTCATTTTTGTAAATTCTTGCAATTCGTTGAAGATTCTTAGGGTTTAACTTTTTTGTGTGTGATTTAAACTTATAAACAAGTAAAGAAGCTATTGTTTATTTCGGACCAGGCTGTAGTTTAAATGCCAAAAGGGAAAAACAGAAAAAAAAATTGTAAGATATATCTGAACCTAATGGTTTGTACAACTGGAGAATCGTTCTAGATTAGATATCAATTAACTATAACTCCACCAGTGTATGGGTGCGAGGTGCAGTTGTCCAGGAGACGATTTTGTATAGTATTTTTTCTTGTACATTACTTCCAGTAAATATTTGAAAATATATTGAAGTAAACTTGATTTTTTTTTTTGGACACAAGAAAATATTAAGAGTTATTCTTGCAGTTCTGATGAGCTGCAGATTTTTTGAACTCACTTCTGGAGGTGCAGAGCCACAAACGCACTTTCGGGGCCTAGTTTTGCTCGAATATGAATTTAGATAGGTATCAAACTGTAACTAAGACAATATTTGATAAATGTGGGATGACACTTAATTTAATGAAGCATGTACTTACTTGCATTTGCTGGCAGTTCAGGCATAGTTAAAGTGAGAGTTCTCTTATATTTCATAATAACTGGGTCTGCCAAAAACCCATGTGTTAAATAAAATGTCCAAGTGAATCTCAACTAACTTTGGCCTTTGTGTATTTCCTGAAGGTAATATTGTTAACTGTTAATAATAAACACTCCTGACACTACATTTAAATGTTTGCAGATTCTGCAAACTAATTGCTCATTGTAATGTTGAAATAATTTGGATATTTCACATTGAAATGAAAAGCCTTTCTCTGGAACATTTTAGATTTGCATTTTAAATGCATGAAATGTAATTGATTTATTTGTAATATTTTAAATGGTATTAATAAACTCAGATAAAGACTAGGTCAGTTAATTTGTATTTTTTTTTCCTTTTTAAACTATGGACATTTGCATTTTATCTTCAGTTAAATGTCTAATTTAAACAAAACATAGCCCTGTTTTGAGGTAATATTTAAATAATTGTTTTTAAGCTATTACTTAGATGGAATGGTATATTTGGGGAAGCTGTGTTTTCTCTATTTACCAAGATAAAGACTGTAGTGTCTAAGAAATGTAATTATTTACCAGTAGTTTTTAGCTCCAAGCATCAGGATTTACTGAGCTCTTAAAATTTATACAAAGTCACCAAACAATTGAAAGAAATTTCTTCGTTCTGGTTTCTTCTCATTCTCCAGAAGGAGTCAGGTTGTTGGCCATTGGTTGCATTTGGTATTTAAAAGGCCAAGCCTTACACTAGAAGATCAGTACATCTAAAATAAAAACATGGGTTTGGGAATAACTTTTTGTTGTTTGGGGGTGGAGGAGGTCAAGCTAACAAAAGCTTGTTTTTGGCATTCCATGTCTTAGCTAAAGATTATGTAGAGGTAAATATCAGTAGTAGATTCCTGTTGAAATGAGTTATCTGTTCTTTTAAAGTCTCTAAACAGCCACCAAAGAAAAGGAAGGTTAAACCTTAATCTATCTACTAGGCTATTGTTCATAGGTGTCAATGATGCCAATAAAAAAATACTGTCTTGTTATGTCTAAGTGCATTTAAGCAATGGGTGTTCCTTGAGCCATACTTTGAAACATAAAATACTTTAAATGTTGATTGCTGTTATATCAAAGTATTTCACTATTAGATTAATATTATTTTGAAACAAACTGAATAAAAAGTTAGTGTGTTCAGATTCTTTTAAGTTTAGCTTCTTTCTTTCCGTTTGCATTTCCCCACCCTAAATTCAGTCTTGGTGTGCATCTTGAACTGACAAATTTTCAATGAAATTTATATAAAGTCATTATTATCCATAGAAACAAGTGAAGATACGGAGTGTTATAAATACTGTAAATTCATAAGGAAAAGACAGGGATAAAGTATTCTAGAATAATGTAGTTTGTGCCCAAGTAACAGCATGCCTTAATCCTGTTGCTTGTGCTGACGTTTGAGAACTCCAACCCCTATGGCTTTAGGCAAGCAAGTAAGCTCTAATTCTTTGGTATACTACAGCTCTACATAATGGTTTTAAAAGTAAAATGGTCTCTTTCTGTCACTTTCTTCCTAGGAATAACACGCAGAACACAATTTAAGTGTTGTTTCTTTTTTATTGAAAGTTGCAGTGCTGAGGGATTCAGAGAAAACGGTTCTGAAGGAGTTAAATGTAGTGGCAGGTAAGAAAAAAGCTGCTTGGTACCTTCATTATATCAGTTGCATTTTACCCAGGATCACATTTGATTTACAAAGTGTTTGATGATAAGGATAGATATTGTCTGGAAGAAGATTTTGGGGTGGGTAAACAGGGACAGATTTTTCTGTAGTATGGATGTTCAAATTTTCACTTTCTTCCTTTGGCTTCTCCCTATTTTAGCTTTGGTTTATTTTGTATTGTTGGCTATAGCCAACAGATTCATTTCTGCAAGGTGGCCAGGGTTTCCTTTTGGGGGTGCACATCTTTTTGGAGGATAGAGGATGAAGTACAAAACTCTGGTTTCTCCCCGTTTTATCTATGCAAACACACCCCATAACAGTGTCTGCAGGCTCACTCAAATGAAGCCAAAGGCTTGGTCTCACTTATAACCAAGGGACAAGCTTCCAGTCTTGCAGATCAAGGTAGAGTTAAACTAGTTGTTGACCCACAGTCAGGCCAGCAGATTATCAGTCCACCCTCAGGAGACTAGAATAGGGCTGCAGCTGAGTCCAGCTTTTCTCTTAACCTGCTTCATTTCATCCCCAAACTTGAGTGTTTCTTCCTTACCCTGCTTTCTCCTGTTCGGGTTCAATTTCTTTTTGGATGATGTCTTTTGCTTAGGAACATGACTATGATTTGTTGAGATGGACTATCAGCCAAAAATTTGTTTAAGCTGAAACAATTTAAGCAAATATGATGAGGTACTCTTCTTTATCAAGGGTACTAGAAAAAGTTCCTGGATGGGTTTGTCCTCCTTCCACTCTCATCTTACCCCAATCTTGGTATACCTTCTCAATTGGGGATAGAATGCTGAAATTAAAAATTAAAGACAAGCATATGATGAGACTGGACTCCTGAGAGGACAAATCGATAGTCCTGCCATCTACATTTTCATTTCCCCATGGATCTTTTGTTGAAATTATCGAATGGAATGTTACAGAGGGTCTGTGGAGGAATTTTTTAAAATAAATGTTTTATTTTAGAGGATTAGCTTAAAGGTCAGTTGATCTTTTAGGCTGGTAAATTAAGGCAGGAACTTTGAGGGGAGGGGGAGTGCAGATTTAATTGTTCTCTGGTTGCCTAAACTGGTAGAGAAATTCTACATTTTGGTCAATTTTTCAAATAGCCTCAAAGAGGGGTTAATTTGACGTAGATATTTTGAATAAACGGGTTTAAAATTTACTGCTTCTGTCCAAACAGGCATTATTATTTTTCCCTACACCCTTAAGAAAAACTCAGGTATGATCAAGCCCCTCTCTCTTTTAAAAATATCATTTCTACGTTGTCGCGCCCCCCCCTTTTTTTTTCTTTAAAAAGTAGACAAGCAGATTAATTCTATCACTGTCTTGAAAGAAAATCGTGTAAAGTAAAGGATCAGTGGGAGTGAAGTGTACTCATTTTTAACTTTGGATTGTCCTTCTGGGTGGTATCTTTTGAAGACTTTGCTCGATATACAGTTGTTGCTGTTGTTTCAAAATTAAGATTCAGAATTTGCTTTCGCCCTATTTATTCCCTGCTTCCGGATTAAAGGAAAGCCGATAATTCCTTGCTCCAGCCGCTAAGGTTTAAGGGGATGCGCGTCAGTGGCGATCTCTTTAGGTTCGCCGCATTCCCTGTATGCTGAAGTGTTGATTTGCTTAGCGGGGGGAGGGGGTTTAGGGGTGGTATCTATTTTCTTTGGTCCCTGGGCGCGTGTTAATTTAATTTAATTTCCTGCGGAGTCTCCTGGCGGTGAGGAAGCAGCCTTATACATTTTGCTTCGATTCCTAAGACAGTCGGGGCTTCTAGAGCTCCAGAGACAGCGAAGCGAGCTGGAGGATGACTGAGAACCGCGAATGAAGCGCTCGCTCAAAACTGCTGCTTTTCACTGTTGTTCTTTCCTGTCCATTTGGGGAATTTCTTCTAAGCCCACTCCCTAACTTTACTTAGACAAGCCATTTCTGGCCGCGCGGGAGGGAAGGTGGAGGCGCCCGCTGCTTCTCTTGCGGGGCTCGAGGCTGAGTTTGGGCTGCCCAAAGTTGCCCTTATTCTGTTTCAGTGAATTCAAGGCGATGTGTTGAGCCCAAGAGAGTTTTCCAGCCTCTCTAAACGCTACTTCCTCTTTCCTTTCCCTTCTCGACTTGCCAGCTGCTCTCAAAAAGCCTCTCCGACTCCCCGGAAGCGTATGAGTGGACGAGCCGCGTGGTCCACCCAAGAGCTGCAGCGAAGGGTAGGGCGGCAGTCGAGTCTATCCCGGACCACCGTACCCGCCCGCATTCCCCCTTGTGCTGCCAGCCGAACCGCCGCGCGCGGCGCCCGCGCACACAAAGGCACCGCGGCCGCCTCCTCCCGCTGCACGAACAGCGAGCGCCACCCTGTGCCCCGTGCGCGTTCTGCAGCGCGCCAGCCGCTGCCGACACCGGCTCAACCAGCCCGCGCTTCCCAGAGCCTCTCTGGCCCCGCGCGAACCCACCGCGGGAATCGCCGGGTGAACTTCTCCCGCGCTCACTTCCCGGCTCAAAAGACAAGCCGGCCGGCCTGGGATGGGCGGATTCCCTCCTTTTGCTCGCCAAATCACCAGCATCCGCCCAATGCCCTTGGCCATACGAGTGCAGGGACCCTCGGGCCTCTATCCCACCCTATCCCGGGATGGCAGGCCAAGTGCCGCGTCCTGCTGGTACTACCCGGGCCTCCCGCGGCGTGGCGGGCCAAAGTCCTTCATCCTGAACCTGTTGGATTTCTTTCGGTATAGCATCGACTGTGCTCTTTTCCTGGCTAAATTACTCTGTTCACTATCTCTTGTCTCTTACCCGTTTCTGGTCCTGTAGCAGTTCAACAAACTGCAGCGGTCTTCCGTCGGCAGTAAGTTTTATTCTTGTCATTTTATTAAGGGTTTGTCGGACTCAAATGAAGGAATTTGTGCACATTTTCTCACACTATTGGCATAAGGGAAGCAAAATCAGGACCAATTGACTGTGATTTTTGATTTCAGGAATCACAAATGACGACCTAGAGGAGAATCTTATCGACAGGTATATATAGATATATAATCACTGTACCTGTTGAGCTGACTCAACTTGTCTTTGCTGCGTTGTACCTAAAACCCAACAACCTCTTTTGGGCTTCTTCCTCTCCCTTCTTGCTGGTCCACGCTTCTGGCAGCTGAATATTTGAGGAGTGCCAGCAATATTCTCCGGGCCCCATATTTTGGTGACATCTGAAGGGAAGAACGGGTCAGTCCTTCAGAAAAAGTACCATACTTCCTTTAAAGATCATCTTTACTTTGAGAATGTACCTGCTGCTCCCTGGGGTGAACTGAGAAACAGAGGCCCCTCTCAGCAGGTTTGGATCTGAGTTCCACTTTGTGCTCTGTAGATATGCCAGGGATTAAATTTGGAGTTTATTTTTGGTTATGCATGCAGCATCTATAGGCTTTTAAAGTGCCCTGAGATGTGCTGCAGTCTAAGTGTCTTCAATATTCAAGAGTTCTCAGAGCTGCACACCTGCGTGTGCTATGGTTCCAACCATGTCCAGCTTGTGGTTAAATCCACGGCACCACTGACCCGCAATCTCAGTAGCAGGGAAGGGAGGGGAATGGCTTAACTGGTCTGCAGTTTGGACCTCTCTCGAAAAGCCCCTGAAGCCTCCGGTAGAAGCAGCCTGGCCTCCTGGAATTAAAGGGTGTATTTGACACATCCACCTCCGGAGTCCTTCCCTCAAACCAGCCGGTGTGGAGGCCCCCACCTCCACCCCTCTCTCCAGGGTCCGGAAAGCCGGAAAGTGCTGGAATGTAGCGTTCTCTCACCCTATTGTGCCTAGGTGTTGCAAACCACTGGAGGACAGAGCTTCCGGCTTTGATCTCATGTCTCGGTCATTCTTTACCACCGAGGGGTGAGTTTAAATTAAATTTCTCTGCTGATAAGTTCTAATGGGCCTCAGAAGGTGAATAATTATGCAGTAACATTTCATGGGTTGTTGGACTGGGAATTCCCACTGCGCTGTCACCAGGAACAGCATTTCCCCTGTACCTCAATGCTAAATGAAGCTTCACAAGTAAACTACAAGTGTCTTTCAAAATCCCCGTCTGGATGATCTAATCTCCCTGCTCTCACCTTTCTTGTGCCTGCAAAACAGTTTGGCATCACTTTTTAAATTTAAGTTTTATTTGTGGCTTTAAAAAAGTTTAAAAATCTCTACTAAAGGATCTTATGTTTGAGTGTAAAAATTTTTGCTTTGATGATTAAATATGCATTCCTATCAAGACAAAGTACACATTCATGAAAGCTGAGGCCACATTTTTCCTGGAAAAAGGCAGACAAGCCACCTGGGATTTGCCTGCTATCTCTTGTCACTTATTTTAGTGAATTTGTGCGTTTTTTGCTTGGTTCCTGGGGAAAAGGCTCAAAACCTGGAACTGTTGCAAACAGTGGTCTGAACATACCTGGTTTGCGCTTCAGAAATGCACTTTCTGTGCCAGAGCGGGAGGATAAAAAGTATACTACATTGTTGCTTCATTCAAAATAGCTATTTACCTATTTGAAAATGTGGGCTTCCTTAAGATTTTGATTTATATTTAATTTCTCCCCAAGATAGGTAAGAAATAGCATCAACAGTTTGAATATTTAAATGGATCAGGACATTCTGACAGATACTTTAAAATCAGACTCAGCTTAAATCAAAGAAATCCAAATTTGTAATTTAAAAGCACAATGGAACTCTTTATAGTTTTTTTCTTTAAAGAAAATCCTTTATACCCTGTTCACATCAGTGTTTCACTGCTTAGCATTTTCCTTGTTTGCTTTTCTTCCTTTTAAATTTATTGTGCTCCCACAAGTTTTAAGATTTCGTAACACATGGAAACTGGAGCCTGCTTATCAAGTTTTCACTCCTTTCTTGGCAACTAATTTGAAAGTGCCCAAACAATGAGTTGATTTACATTATGTTCATTTCACTCTATACTTCTTGTGAATGTTAGAAAAAAACTCAATAATTTACCTAGGGTTATCTTTATATCTTTGAAGGGGACTGATCCTTCCAGTTTTAAGTTTTTTAGCCACTCCATTTTAAGCCCTGAAACAGAAGAAAGAAAGAAAATAGATGTTATGCCCCCCCCACCTGCCCCAGAGTTCAGGTGATTGTCTACTTCAACTGAAAATAAAGATTGTACTGCCCAATTTTGCACCCAATTGAATACCCCTAATTATTCAGGTACACTATCATCAGGTTTCCCATCATTTCAGGAAGTTTTGTGCTCATTCTTCTGTACCGATCAATATTTCGTTTCTCTTTTACATACCTGTCCCTTATTTTGGCTATTTTTTTTTTTCATAAGCACTTTCCCCTTTCAATTAAACAAACAATGACCTTTGTAAGGAAGGGGGAACCAGTAGGTGGAAGTGAATTTAAGAGTTATTCACATTGATTTAGTGAATCAATATTATCAAGTTATGTATATGTATGTATATATATATACACACACATACCTATACACACTCTTAACAGAATTTGACTACAAATATATGAAGTCTCAGTTTAAGGAAAAGTAATCATTTTTCTAACATTAAATTCTGTTTCTCTTAAACCTTTAATGTCATATAGATGACATTTCAGTGTCCTTTGTACTGTTAGGCAAATTGAGTTTTTCTCATTTTCCCAATAAATAACTATTTGGTTTAAAACTGTAATGGTTATGTTGGAGTATGATATACATATATCATATTTCCTATGCCGTCAGTAGTGACATATTTTAGTTTATTATCACAATTGACTGTTGTAATAGTAAGGAATATACGGCACTAAAACAGCCTTGAAAATAATATATATTCTTTAGTTGCATATACTTTGTAGAAAGTATATGATATAATTTATTTAGTATATGGTGTAATTATTAAATGTGAACGTACTTTGCTTAGTGACATGTTCACTTGAATGTTTTAATATGTATACCCAAGAAAATCAGAATCTGTGAAGTGTTCCATTCTTAGAATTCTGCCTGTTGTTTTGCAGAGAAAATGTTTCAGAAGTGGGACATAATAGTGATTCCTATTGTAAAGAAATGGTATTTCTGTCTGTGAAGAGGTTTAGAATGACTTTTAATATTTTTATAATCCAAAAGCAGTGGCATTTTTTTACTTCATTTTTTTTAAAGTAAACTTTTCATTTTGGAATAATTTTAGACTCAGGAAAGCTGTAAGAACAGTATAGTGAGCTCTAGTAGTTTTCTCTATTAATAACATCTTACATTATGATGGTGTATTTATCACATCCAGGAAATCAATATTGGTATATAATTTTTTAAAATAAAGAATTAAAGTCAACAAATGTTACACTGCATATCTGTCAGTGCAGATTGCAGCTTAGGAAAATGCTGACTTCTTTTTGTTCAACTTCTTATAGTCAACTTGTCTATGCACAGGCTATATACTATATTAATAAATAAGTTATATAGAAAGCTACTCTACAGGGGTGTGTTTTTAAAATATTGTTTCTTAGAATAAAATGGTTTTTTAAAATTCATAGTTAAAATCTATGAAAATATATAGTTCAATTTTCATTTTTATTTCATGTATGAAAGCATCAGATTAAATTTTCTGTTGATGGTTTCACTTAAAATTATAAAGCAATTATTGTTAGCAATGTTTGACTTGTAGCCTGGAACTATTTTTTCTCCTGCAATTTAAAATGACTTATTTACTCATTATTTGTAATAATATAATGATTCTATTTATATCCTGTTTTCCAAGTTAAATTTTAGGATCACTTTTACTAAGGAACTGAGTTTGTCAGCATATAGAAAGCTTTGAAACTTAATGATTTTTCTTTCTTCTTCTTTTTTTAAACACAGATAAATGTGTTTCCATGGAGCAATACATTTGCTTGGATCTTTGTCTCATTTAAGTGAGATTATAAGCAGTTTCATAAAAAGGAAGTATTCTTTATTTAAAATGTATTTTAACTTTATATAGAGTTGCTAGATAAAATATAGGAAATCCAGTTACACTGGTGTTTTAGGTAAACAACAAATAATTTTATTAGTGTAAGTATGTCCCATGTAATATTTGGGACATAATTATACTAAGCATGATTTGTTGTTTTTTTAAAATTCAGATTTAACTGGGTGTCCTGATTATTTATTTTTCCTTTTTTAAATGAAATTCATGTATTTATAAGGATAAATCTAAAAATAAAAGGCAATATAAATACAAAATAACTTCTGCTTGTTCATGAAAATGCTAAAGATAGCATTCTGTACTATTTAAAAAGGAAGTACACGACATAATAAAGTTAAAATTTACTTGTTATGTGTAGGATGAAAATATAAGATTGGTTTTCCTCTTTTCTGTTTTTTATTTTTCAGCTTGTTTGGCTTCAAACTGGACTTTCCTTACACATTTAGAATAATGCGAGTACTACTTTGCCATACTAAGAATCTACATTTACCTAGCTTTCAAGAAAGTAATATTATGCTAATGTGTACACTCTTCTTTCTAATATTAGTGCTATAAAAAGGAGATATCTAAAAAATCACCCTAATTTCTAGTCATTAGATTCATGCAGTTAAGACCCTATAGTAAACTTTTGCTCTTGCAAATTCTACTCCCCAAGTACTTTACACCTACTTAATTGCTCTTACCTAAACTTCATAAATGTGGATTCCTGTATTTCCAGAAGTCATGTATAAGTTGTAGCAGCAGTACTGCATATGAAATTCATTTGCCAGGTAGTCTATAAATTATAACTAAGTAACTAGAAGTTAAAGTTCTCCCTACTAGGAGAGTTTGTTTTTCCTTCTGTGGAAGTATTGCTGTAGGATATAAAGGTAATATCCACTTATTTATTCATGACATTTTCTCCAGTAGCAATCCATTATCCTAACATAATAGTTTTCCTCCTTGTGATTCATTTATACTATTAATTTTTCTAACAATTTCCTATCTCTTGGCAATTATTATTTGTGATTATTCCTAAAAATAATGAGTAAAATTCTATATAGCTTAGATACAATACAGGCTAATAACTAAGTGGTGAGGGGGGACAGTGAACCTGGCATTTGAGGTTTATCCATGTTGCTTTCACACAGCTCAAAGAGTAAGTAAAGACATTAACAGGCCATGTATACCAATGAGATAAATCATTAAGAACAATACAGGCAGTCTTTTATTCATAAACAAGGAATTTATCAAAAGCCTAGACTTTAAAGGTAGCTGCTTTTATCAGACAGTTAAGCTATTATTCTAAGGGTCGGAAGAAATGGCTAAGTGGGACGTGTAGGAAAATTTATTTAGGGGGCTGGTAGCACTCCCTGAAAATTAAATTGTAGGCAAGTTTTCACCAAGTGCCCTACTTTCCCCTCCACTTTACTTTGTTTTATAAAGCTAATTAGATATTCATTTTGGTTAATTTTTTTAAAATGTAATTACCTCTGTGACTTTTAAGGGAGGCATTCATATACAAATGCAAATTTGTCAAAACATATTACCTCCATCCTAATCCAAAGACTTTCCATTTCAACAAAAGTTTGAAAAACTTCAGTTTTTGGAGACTATTAGAGCCTCATGAAGAGTTGACTCATTGGAAAAGACTCTGATGCTGGGAGAGATTGGGGGCAGGAGGAAAAGGGGACAACAGAGGATGAGATGGTTGGATGGCATCACCGACTCGATGGACGTGAGTTTGAGTGAACTCTGGGAGTTGGTGATGGACAGGGAGGCCTGGCGTGCTGCAATTCATGGGGTTGCAAAGAGTCTGACACGACTGAGCGACTGAACTGAACTGAGAGCCTCACTGAAGATATCCTAGAAAATACAAGAAATTGTGAAGAAGCAGAGAAAACAAATACCTTAAACCCACTTCTGAGATACATTATGTCATAATTTTTTCTTTGTGATTTTTATATAATTTACTTTTTCCTTATTAATATCAAAATTAATTTTCCTCACTATTAAAAGTTATCTGCAAATACAATTTTCAGTGGTTATGGACCCCATATATCAAAATTTTACTACTTCCCTAATGCTGGGCATCTAGTTGTTCCCAAATGGTTGAACATCCTTATGTATGACTTTTTGTTCTAATTTCTGATTATTTCCTTAGGATACTAAAAGAGGAGAGAGTTTGTGGGATAAGAACATTTTAAAGACTCTAGATAAGGATGACCAGATTACTGACCCTGAAGTATATAGCAGTTTATACTTCAGGAAACAGCAGTTGAAAGAACTGCGTAAGTGCACTGAATTCTTTGTTCATTTAATAAGAAAGAAGTGACTCTCATTATTGCTTTAAGTCATATCTTTCCGATTCCTAAACTTTTCTTCGCCATGTGTGTTTGTTATTTTTATTCTCTCTTTTGTAAATTGACCTTCCATGGCTATGCCCTTTCCTGAATGATTGTCTACTTGGTTGCAAAATCAAGCAGATGATCTGGGCCATTGAAGAACACTGTGGAGAAACAGTGTTGGCTCTGGAAGCAGAAACTCCTTTTCCATCTTTGCACCATACAGTTCCCTTAAGGTGAAACCTGCAGATTGGTTTCCTTTTGTTGGTATCAGATTAATTGCAGTAAGTGGGCAGAGTGGAACATAAATACATGCTATCATTTTACAAAAGAATTTTTGGAAACAACCAGTTGTATTTTCCAACTAAGTGTGAACACTGTTTTGCACTGTCACACAGTACTAAGTATAGATTCAGTTGAACATGTTAGCTGTAACTGTTTGAAAAGTTAAAAAAATGAGTCTATAGGATGGTCCCCAAAAATGACTTATAATTTTAATAGTTTACTTTTTAAACTGAAGTAGCTAGGGCCTCTGGCTGCAGGAAGCCACAGATTTGATCTTTCAAGAGACTTATTTCATTCCATGGTGGCTTAGACGGTAAAGAGTCTGCCTGCAATGCAGGAGACCTGGGTTCGATCCCTAGGTTGGGAAGATCCCCTGAAGAAGAGAACAGCTAGCCACTCAACTAATTCATGGCCAGCGTAGAAAATGAGTTTGATTTGAATCAGCTATTTTAGCAGGACAGAAAGATCTATTTTAAAATTTTGATATTTTATGACCATTGGAGAAACAATGTCCAAGAGTAAAGTGAGGTCTACATAATCACTAATGAATTCTAACTTTTTAAAAAAGTTTTTTACATAATTATTCCTTAATAAGCTTGAAGTAATAACTACATGACATATTCATTAGCCCTTGAAAGGAATGCTTAAATACAACCATTAAAGAGTCAAACCCTTGAGTTACTGGGAGAAGAGAAGGAAGAAGAGGTTGAATAGATTGGACATACATCATATCTCTAATATAGCCTCAGCTTGTAATAGAGATAACAGTATCTCATAGAGATATTTTAAATGATACATTTGCTGTTCAAAAATTTTTAAAAATAACAAATACCAAATGCCTACTTTGTTTTCAGTTGTTTGGGTTAAAAATAAGCATTATTATGAATCACTGACATAATTTGAGAACTTATATTATTGTAAACAGGAGTAAAATATTTCTTGTGTCCTTTCTTTAAGAAAAAAATAATTATTTGAAAAGAAATCACTCCATTATTCTGACCAGATGACTAAAATCAACTATTTAAAAATTTAACAGTATGAAGGCATTTTTGCATTATAATTTTAAAATGCTCAAAGTGTGTTAAAATAACTTAAACTTTAGTCTGTGTGTGTATATATACTTACCCAGAATTATGACCAATCTATTTTTAATCTAAAATTGTTATAAGAGGACAAGTTAATATTAATTCATCCTCCAAATAAGGTTAATTGATTATTAACTAAATGTAAATATTCTATTGTGTATAATAAACTGATGGTCACTGATGTTGCTAAGTAGACCTTTGTAAAAGTAATTGCTTTCCTTTTTTAACTATATATAAGAAATTCTGAATTCATAAAAAAAAAAAAAAATGGATCCAAGGCCTTTTATAAGATCCAAGAGCCTTTATAAAACTAAACTTCAACAAAGAAAATAAGGTAACACTTATTGGATTTAATTAATTGTTCTATCCATGCTCAAGTTTACAACTTTTGTTTATGAATCCTATATTTAAAGTGGCTAGTTTTGGAGACAGTTTTTATTCTGTTTTGTCTTTTTTTTTTTTTTAATTTTGCTCTAGAACAGTGGTTCTCAATTTTGTTGTTAACAAACCCCTTTGAGAATTTCATTCAGGTTATGGATCTTAAGAATATACTCATCTCAATACCTATAAATTGACTCAAGATTTAGAGGTAGATGTATACTGGTGAGTCCTTAGTTTGTATGTTCTACTAAAATGCACATGTTTTTAGAGGAATTTTACTTGAGTAAGTCAAAGAAAGTGTCTTTTATCTTTGACTCTGTTATGTAACCTTGATAAAAATGAATGTGGAGAAAGGTTGACTCTTTTCCAACAGACTGGAATGTCTCTGAAGATTCCAATAAAGAACTACCAGGGTGTTGTCCTTCACATTTCAGAAGTGTATGACTAAAATTTTGTGATGTTTGTACTTTTCTATGCTGGGTCTGTGATATACTAGTGGTCACTCCAGATGTTTTAATTTTGTCTAGGCTAATGTCTTAGGCCTTCAGTTAGTATGGAAATAGATGGAATTTTACAGTACATCATTAAATGTCCCACTTTAAAATAATTTTATTACTGAAGCAGTATTTATTTTCTAATATTTGGAAAGTCATTCATATGAATAGGAGCCTCAGTATAGTTGAGCAAACCCAAACCACTTCTGATGCACACCGCCTTAGCCAAAACTTTATCCAGTGCGTATGTTACTATCTTTTTTTTTGTCAGTTACAACATTTGTAAATCTGTCTTAGTTTTTGCATGATAGATACAGCTATCAACATCTTTTTTATCTTAACCAAAGAGAAGAATGATGCATCAGCAAGTGGGCTGTAAATGGAACAAAAGAGTTAGGATAAACACCCTGAAAATAAAGATAGAAGGGGTGATTCAACAGTGAGAGAGACAGTCTATGTACACCTTGGGTCTAATCTTCCTCTACACTTGTGAGCACTGGTGTCTGAAGGTAGAGAAGACTGAACAATGGTGGGGAAAATGTGCTATTGCCATAGCAGCTATATTTCTAAGCCTTCCAAATCATAATTAGGTTGTGCATGGGAGTTTTTTTCAGAATGTGGTTGGCAGAAAAAAAAAATCGAGATTCACATCAGAATGTTAACCAAGGAGGAACCATGCACCTTTATGTTTTTGCTGTGTAAGGAGGAAGCACATAGCAAGCTATTTTCTATGTAAACGATTCAAAAGTACTACTTCCAATTCCATCTTAGAAGGGTAATGTGTTAGTTGAGTGTGGGTTATAGAGTCAGATTTTCTGAATTGAATCCTCATTCTGTTACTTTCTTAGTGTTTGAGAAGATTCCTTAATCTGTGCCTCATTTGGTAAAGTTTGAATAAAAGAATGAATCTTACTGTCAGTAGGTTAATGCCTGTAAGGCTCAATCATAGTGCCTGATGGATGAGTGCTTAACGAATGTGAACTTAATTTTAAAAGTTCTGTATAAAAAGTATGTATGGTATATAAAAACTGGAACTTATAAATTAGCTTACTTTATATTATTGATCTTATTATTATGGATACTAATGACAGGAGCATTTCATTTTATAATGGAAGACATTCTTTTTGTTACTTTGGAGGTTCTTTTCCCTTTCTCTTTGAGAGCCCTGTTGACCTTGCTCTTATTTGATGACCCCTTCTTGCTCCTGATTTCCTTTGGTGTCCTGTATATACCATGCTGTGAGAGCCGGGCTTTTCCTTTTTGGCTTATATGTTGGTCTTAACCCATCTCTTCCCAGGGGATTTAGTTCTAGGAAAGTGGGGGCTAAAGGAACTTATGAAACTAATATAGGCAAAGTAATTCTGCTTTAATTAGGGCCATGAAACTACAAATTTAAATTTGTAGGTTTTTTTTTTTTTTAAGATTTTCTGAGGATTTCATGGTGGAATATTTTTTTCCTTTGAGTCCTAAGCTGATTCCTTGAGTCTGTTATATTCTTTACTGTTTGAGTATTTTCAAATAGTTTTTTCCCTCTTTTTCTAGTTCATTCTTTCTCTTGCTTTCTCTCCTTTTTTGCTTAATTATCCAGAATGTTCTGGTAATTTAACAACTTCAACTATCTTCCTAGAATCTTTTCTTGACTTTCAGCTGGGGAGAAAATATTTTAGCCGTGTATTACATTACTGGATTGTAGTAAAGCTGATGGTCAAACAAAATACCTCCATTCAATAGAAAATTTTACTTGGCTTATAGAGAATAGCATTCCATCATTTGCTACATCTACAGAAACACAGATCAGTTTACAAGACCATTCTTTCCTTCAGTTTAATAATGCAGCAGTGATTGCATTCATTTATAGTTTTTCACACTGAATTGTCTATAACTTTTGCTTTTCTAAAATCTCAAACATCTTTAAGGAGCTCCTCAAGTAGTTTAAAAAGTAAAATATTTTAATAGGATTGAACTGTACCTTTATAATTAAGTATAAATCATTAAGGAAACATGCCTAACAAATTCAATTACATTGGTAATCCTTTTCAGTGTATTTCCGTAGACATTATATTCACAGATACTATGCTTTTTTTTTAAGATGGGAAAATTATCCTGGATTACCTACATGGGCCCAGTGTAATCATAGGGTCCTTATATAAGAGTACGAGAAGAAGGGCAAAGGCAGAGATGGAGGTATAATGAAGTAATCAGAGATCTGAGGGATGCATGCTGAGGTACATGGGGAAAGAACAAGGAATGGATTTGTCTCTAGAGCCTATGGAGACTGATTTTAGACTTCTGTTCTCGAGAATTGCCAGATAACAAATGTATATATTTTTTAATCCACTACATTTGTGGCAATTTGTTACAGCAGCAATAGAAAAGTAATACAAACTTTATTAGTGTGCTTTTGCTAAAAGGAGGCAAGCTGTGTTGCTTGAGGTTACTATGTAGACATTTGATGATCCATGCATTTTTTAAAAAATAATTATGTCTTTTAAATGAGCTTTTAAATTTCTATTACTTCCAATTTTCCCAGTTTCCTCCCTTGACTAGTTCTTACGAGTGAATTTTCTAGTCAACTGATTCCGCTTCAGTAGTCCTCTGGAAATAAGAGCTCAAATTAAAACAATGAATACACAGGTGGACACTAACAGAAAATATTTTCATACAATAAGTCATATGCAAAGCACTCTATGTATACTGTGAAACCGACACATTGAGTAGGCTAAAAGCCAGGTTATTAGCTATGACCTAAGATTACTGAACATAAAAGCATACCACCATTTGTTTTAAAGAGTGGTAAGATAAAAAGTGAGTTGGTTGGGTTATATTTTAAAACCATTTTTATTTTTATTTTTTTATTTTTTTGTATTTTATTTTATTTTTAATTAATTAATTTATTTAAAAAAAATTTTTACTTTACAATTCTGTATTGGTTTTGGCATAGATTGACATGAATCCACCACAGGTGTACATGCGTTCCCAAACATGAACCCCCCTCCCACCCCTCTCCCCACAACATCTCTCTGGGTCATCCCCATGTATCAGCCCCAAGCGTGCCATATCCTGCATCAGACATAGACTGGCAATTCGATTCTTACATGATATTATACATGTTTCAATGCCATTCTCCCAAATCATCACACCCTCTCCCTCTCCCTCTGATCTAAATGTAAAACCATTTTTAAAATAATACAGCAATTTAACATTTTTAAATTGTGATGTTTACTAAAAGCAACTGGTCTCTACTTACTTTCTGCCTTTATCAGCTGATAACCCCACAGATCCTTGTATACTATCCAGGACCCCAGTTCTCAGCCTGGTTACTTGTTCCAGTGAAGGCAGTAGCTTTAAGAGAATTCTGCCTGTGGAGTACCTTTTAAAATCTTTTTTTTTTTTTTTTTTTACTTTATTTTGCTTTACAATACGGTATTGGTTTTGCCATACATTGACATGAATCAGCCATGGGTGTACATGAGTTCCCAATCCTGAACCCCCCTCCCACCTCCCACCCCATATCATCTCTCTGGATCATCCCCATGCACCAGCCCCAAGCACCCTGTATCCTGTATCGAACATAGACTGGCAATTCGTTTCTTACATGATAGTATACATGTTTCAATGCCATTCTCCCAAATCATCCCACCCTCTCCCTCTCCCACAGAGTCCAAAAGACTGTTCTTTACATCTGTGTCTCTTTTGCTGTCTTGCATACAGGGTTATCATTACCATCTTTCTAAATTCCATGTATATGTGTTAGTATACCGTATTGGTGTTTTTCTTTCTGGCTTACTCCATCTGTATAATCGGCTCCAGCTTCATCCACCTCATTAGAACTGATTCAAATGATTCTTTTTAATGACTGAGTAATACTCCATTGTGTATATGTACCACAGCTTTCTTATCCATTCGTCTGCTGATGGACATCTAGGTTGTTTCCATGTCCTGGCTGTTACAAACAGTGCTGCGATGAACATTAGGATACATGTGTCTCTTTCAATTCTGGTTTCCTTGGTGTGTATGCCCAGCAGTGGGATTGCTGGGTCATAAGGCAGTTCTATTTGCAATTTTTTTAAGGAATCTCCACACTGTTCTCCATAGTGACTGTACTAGTTTGCATTCCCACCAACAGTGTAAGAGGGCTCCCTTTTCTCCACACCCTCTCCAGCATTTATTGCTTGTAGACTTTTGGATCGCAGCCATTCTGACTGGTGTGAAGTGGTACCTCATTGTGGTTTTGATTTGCATTTCTCTAATAATGAGTGATGTTGAGCATCTTCATGTGTTTGTTAGCTATCCGTATGTCTTCTTTGGAGAAATGTCTATTTAGTTCTTTGGCCCATTTTTTGATTGGGTCATTTATTTTTCTGGAATTGAGCTGCATAAGTTGCTTGTATATTTTTGAGATTAGTTGTTTGTCAGTTGCTTCATTTGCTATTATTTTCTCCCATTCAGAAGGCTGTCTTTTCAACCTGTTTATAGTTTCCTTTGTTGTGTAGAAGCTTTTAATTTTAATTAGATCCCATTTGTTTATTTTTGCTTTTATTTCCAGTATTCTGGGAGGTGGATCACAGAGGATACTGCTGTGATGTATGTCGGAGAGTGTTTTGCCTATGTTTTCCTCTAGGGTTTTTATAGTTTCTGGTTTTACGTTTAGATCTTTAATCCATTTTGAGTTTATTTTTGTGTATAGTGTTAGAAAGTGATCTAGTTTCATTCTTTTACAAGTGGTTGACCAGTTTTCCCAGCACCACTTGTTAAAGAGATTGTCTTTTCTCCATTGTATATTCTTGCCTCCTTTGTCGAAGATAAGGTGTCCATAGATGTGTGGATTTATCTCTGGACTTTCTGTTTTGTTCCATTGATCTATATTTCTGTCTTTGTGCCAGTACCATACTGTCTTGATGACTGTGGCTTTGTAGTAGAGCCTGAAGTCAGGCAGGTTGATTCCTCCAGTTCCATTCTTCTTTCTCAAGATTGCTTTGGCTATTCGAGGTTTTTTCTATTTCCATACAAATTGTGAAATTATGTGTTCTAGCTCTGTGAAAAATACCGCTGGTAGCTTGATAGGGATTGCATTGAATATGTAAATTGCCTTGGGTAGTATACTCATTTTCACTATATTGATTCTTCCAATCCATGCGCGTGGTATATTTCTCCATCTATTAGTGTCCTCTTTGATTTCTTTCATCAGTGTTTTATAATTTTCTATATATAGGTCTTTAGTTTCTTTAGGTAGGTATATTCTTAAGTATTTTATTCTTTTCATTGCAATGGTGAATGGAATTGTTTCCTTAATTTCTTTTTCTACTTTCTCATTATTAGTGTATAGGAATGCAAGAGATTTCTGTGTGTTGATTTTATATCCTGCAACTTTACTATATTCATTGATTAGCTCTAGTAATTTTCTGGTGGAGTCTTTAGGGTTTTCTATGTAGAGGATCATGTCATCTGCAAACAGTGAGAGTTTTACTTCTTTTCCAATTTGGATTCCTTTTATTTTTCTGCTCTGATTGCTGTGGCCAAAACTTCCAGAACTTTGTTGAATAGTAGCGGTGAAAGGGGGCACCCTTGTCTTGTTCCTGACTTTAGGGGAAATGCTTTCAATTTTTCACCATTGAGGATAATGTTTGCTGTGGGTTTGTCATATATAGCTTTTATTATGTTGAGGTATGTTCCTTCTATTCCTGCTTTCTGGAGGGTTTTTATCATAAATGGATGTTGAATTTTGTCAAAGGCTTTCTCTGCATCTATTGAGATAATCATATGGCGTTTATTTTTCACTTTGTTAATGTGGTGAATTACATTGATTGGTTTGCGGATATTGAAGAATCCTTGCATCCCTGGGATAAAGCCCACTTAGTCATGGTATATGATCTTTTTAATGTGTTGCTGGATTCTGATTGCTAGGATTTTGTTAAGGATTTTTGCATCTATGTTCATCAGTGATATTGGCCTGTAGTTTTCTTTTTTTGTGGCATCTTTGTCAGGCTTTGGTATTAGGGTGATGGTGGCCTCATAGAATGAGTTTGGAAGTTTACCTTCCTCTGCAATTTTCTGGAAGAGTTTGATTAGGATAGGTGTTAGCTCTTCTCTAAATTTTTGGTAGAATTCAGCTGTGAAGCCATCTGGACCAGGGCTTTTGTTTGCTGGAAGATTTCTGATTACAGTTTCAATTTCCGTGCTTGTGATGGGTCTGTTAAGATTTTCTATTTCTTCCTGGTTCAGTTTTGGAAAGTTGTACTTTTCTAAGAATTTGTCCATTTCTTCCACATGTAGTCTCTTATGATCCTTTGTATTTCTGTGTTGTCTGTTGTGATCTCTCCATTTTCATTTCTAATTTTATTGATTTGATTTTCCACCCTTTGTTTCTTGATGAGTCTGGCTAATGGTTTGTCAATTTTATTTATCCTTTCAAACAACCAGCTTTTGGCTTTGTTGATTTTTGCTATGGTCTCTTTTGTTTCTTTTGCATTTATTTCTGCCTTAATTTTTAAGATTTCTTTCCTTCTACTAACTCTGGGGTTCTCCATTTCTTCCTTTTCTAGTTGCTTTAGGTGTAGAGTTAGGTTATTTATTTGAGTTTTTTCTTGTTTCTTGAGGTATGCCTGTATTGCTATGAACTTTCCTCTTAACACTGCTTTTACAGTGTCCTACAGGTTTTGGGTTGTTGTGTTTTCATTTTCATTTGTTTCTATGCATATTTTGATTTCTTTTTTGATTTCTTCTGTGATTTGTTGGTTATTCAGCAGTGTGTTGTTCAGCCTCCATATGTTGGAATTTTTAATAGTTTTTCTCCTGTAATTGAGATCTAATCTTAATGCATTATGGTCAGAAAAGATGCTTGGAATGATTTCAATATTTTTGAATTTATCAAGGTTAGATTTATGGCCCAGGATGTGATCTACCCTGGAGAAGGTTCCGTGAGCACTTGAGAAAAAGGTGAAATTCATTGTTTTAGGGTGGAATGTTCTATAGATATCAATTAGGTTTAACTGGTCTATTGTATCATTTAAAGTTTGTGTTTCTTTGTTAATTTTCTGTTTAGTTGATCTGTCTAAAATCTTTTGAAATAAAAATAAAATATTAGACGGGGCTATTACTTAGAAAGTGTTTCACTGACGTCTGTAGGTATGACTGTGGAACTGCTATGGCTAAGCCCAAGGAGAATATAGTCTTGGCAGGTATTTCTAATCTAGGAGGCATTACAGAATTGAAGCCTGGACTGCTCCTGCTCTGAGGAATTAAGCATATCCAATACCATACTGCTCCCTCCCTCTTTACCACCCTACTCAGGAAAGAGAAATCACCAAGAGCTCGACATCCACACATAGCAAAGGGGCCACAGGCTTTCATGCCAATGCTTTTAAACAATAATCTGGTTCTCAATCCCCCAATCCTATTTTTATTTTGCATTTTCTAAAGTGTGACATAAAACACAAATGGTTTTAATTTTTTTCACAACATTTCAGATTACTGGCAGAGTGCACTTTAGGGAGGCTGGTTGTAAGTATCACTGTAAATAGAAAGAAATACAATGAAGAATAGACATAAACCCACTGGATGAAATTACATATTTAAATAAATATAAAACATGACTCAGTTTATCAGTACTGTTATTTACGTGGAATTTTAAAATCGTACATGTATTACATATAAAGTTTAAACAAATTACTTGATTCAACAATAATAAAGGCATTAAAATTTTTTCACCATAGTAAAAGTAGCTCTTATTTTAAGTACATAAGTGTTCATATATAGAGTAAGCTTGTGACTTACTTGCCAAACCCAAAGCTTGAAATAGCGGAATCTTCAGAATGGATCATGTAAACCATTTCATTTACTGAAGTAGAAGATAACTACCTAATTCTGCCAGAAATTTTACATTCTTAATTACATTATAATTTTCCCTATCCTCTTGACAAAAGGATATAATGGAATTTTGGGTAATAGTGCATATTCATGACAAAAGGTTATAATAGAATTTTGAATAATAGTGGATATTCACTGAAAGAAGCATTGAGAGATACTGTGAGAGAACATCCGATGGTCTGGAGAAAAGGACCTGCTCAAATTACTCTAATATTTCCTAGAAAATTTGGGATGTTCCAAATCATTCTTCCTGCAATGCCACATGTCCAACTGTATCATACTGTCTATTTGCTAAAATCTTTTAATTTAGTTATTGGGTAATTTTTCCCTCTAGGAATATATTCCCAATTTTATAGCAGAAAATGATAGGAAAATACTCACTTTTCAGCAAATTGCTTTATAAGCAAATGTGCTTTTTATAAATTGAAGGATATATGCATTATCTCACTTAAATGAATTTTTGTTTCCTTTTAAGAATCTGAAGGGTAGATGGTGTGTGAACAAAACATGTCTACTTGAATAGCATGATTTTATTGATACATGCAATAAACAAGATCAAAGCATACCAAATAATTATTAGGCAGTCTTTCTTTGCATTACAGAAAGATCAAAATATGTGTTAACTCTAACAGCATCATTGCACTGACTGTGCGTTTACTAATTTAAAATATATGTCTCGATTTCTCAGGAGCTCTTGATGAGTTCCTTGTTCCTTTATTTTTCCATTGTGCAGAACCACTATCAAATCTGCGTTCTGTATCGTGGAGAGTCTGTGAGCCACCACTAGGCATGTCCTCCCCTTACTGGCCTTATCAAGGGCATGTTGAACCACCTGGAAGAGAGAAGGACCTGTGATTGCTAGCTTTGGTTAAATGCCAGTAAACTTGCCCAAGTGAAATTGATTAAGGAAATCTAATAACATTCATTGTGTATTTGCTTATCTTCAAGGAAACTACCCGTCTTTGTGGAATATCTTAATAGAAATCTAGAAAAAGTAATTATAGACACTAATTACTATTTTTAGTTGGAGTAGCTTTTGTGACAATAAAAATTAGATGGTTATTTGTATTTGAAAGTGAAAGTGAAGTCACTCAGTCGTGTCCGACTCTGACTCTTTGCAACCCCATGGACTGTAGCCTACCAGGCTCCTCTATCCATGGGATTTTCAGGCAATAGTACTGGGGCTTCCCTGGGGGCTCAGAGGGTAAAGCATCTGCCTGCAATGCAGGAGACCTGGGTTCGATTCCTGGGTCAGGAAGATCCCCTGGAGAAGGAAATGGCAATCCACTTGAGCACTCTTGCCTGGAAAATCCCATGGACGGAGGAGCCTGATAGGCTACAGTCCATGGGGTCGCAAAGAGTCGGACACGAGTGAGCGACTTCACTCACTCGCTCACTCAGTACTGGAGTGGATTGCCATTATTTGTATTTAAGTGGTTTCAAAGTCAAACCCAGAAAGTAGTATTTCCATACTCAATTGTCTATTTACTTCATTTGTTCTCATAGTTTCTTTTGTTTGTTTTTCTTTTTAGAATTTAGTTGTAAAACTGTCCTAGCTAAAACAGCATCTCAGCGACAAATAGGTAATAATGCTGTATATGAGAAATAAGGGAGTTCCCTGGAGGTCCAGTGGTAGGATCTGTGCTCTCACTACAGGGAACAGAGGTTCAATCCCTGGTTAGGGAACTAAGATCCCACATGCCTTGCAGTGCAGCCAAAAACAAAACAACAAGAACAAACAAGAAATGGAAGCAGAAGGTAAAATCCGATTATTTGCTAAATATATAAGATATTCTAATGATGGTTATCTCATTTAAATCCTTTCAGTATCTCTGTAAGGAGTATTTTCATTTTCCTGATAAATAAACCAGGATTTGAAAAATTCAGGTCACTTGACCTAGGTCACACTGCTAGTAACTGATGAATCCAGAATTACAGCTCAAATATGTCTGATTCCAAAAGTCCCATTTTTTTTCTTTCATAACACACTGTCTCCTTGGAAATCAAGAATGATAATCATCTACAAATAGTAGTTGTGTACTGATTAATCTCATGAGATTTTAGCTCAGATACACTTTATTAGAATTTAAAGTGAAAGTGAAAGTTGCTCAGTCGTGTTCGACTCTTTGCGACCCTTGGACTATACAGTCCATGGAATTCTCCAGGCTAGAATACTGGAGTGGGTAGCTTTTCCCTTCTCCAGGGGATCTTCCCAACCCAGGGATGGAACCCAGGTCTCCTTCATTGCAGATGGATTCTTTACTAGCTGAGCCACAAGGGATTTAAGGAAGTTACTTAACTTTTTCTAAGCCTTAGTGGGCTGATCTGTAAATTGAACATAGTAAAAAATAATCACTGTTGTGAGGATTGAGATAATAGTGTATAATAAGCACTTGATAAATATTGAAGCTTATTATTCATTTAACCAGCTTTCATTTAACAAATAAGAACATACTATATATGTAAGAACTACTAAAGGACAAGAATGTAGTAAAATTAAACATGAGAAGCAGCTTGAACTGTACGCCTATTGTTACATGTCTATTTGCCTCCTTGTTTCCTTTTCAAACTGAGCAAATATTCTCAAGAAGGTAGAGAAACTAGCAGGCTCCAACATTGCTGTGTAGATCACTCTCTTACATATGTAGATTACCTTATTATTTTGTTTGGTATCATTAGAATAATAATAAAACAGGAAAGTAATCTTCCTTGGGCTTTTGATGATGAGACCAATTCTAATGAGAAAACCTTTCTAACACACGGGATGCCTTGTGCCCCAACTCTCTCCCCACTCCCCACCAGCCTCTGACCTTTACATTAAAGTCAAAACCTTAATTACAACTGGTGACCCTATGACTACAATTCTCTCCAGGCCTTTTTTCCCCCCACCAACTGACCTTAATTTCTTCCAAAATACTGCACTCTCATAGTTCATATTAATCCTGAGATGAAAGAAGAGAAAGTTACCTTTTCACTCTCATTGTCAAGAGCTGAAGTGGCCTCATCCAACAATAAAATTTTTGGTTTACGGAGAAGAGCCCTTGCAATAGCTAGTCTTTGTTTCTGGCCGCCAGAAAGCTGTGTTCCTTTCAGTCCAACGTTTGTGTTGTATTTCTGTTACAGGAACATGCAATTAAGAAAGCAAGTCTTGGTTATTTAAATTAACATGGCAACTGTGGGCGAGAGCCATCTAAATATTTCAGATTTTGCTACTCTCTAAAATTTGTGTCCCAACAAGTGCTGAAATCTATTCTTGGGCTTTGTTGCAAATAAATGCTAAACCAGCAGTAAACACTACTATTTCATTTACATATCTAATCTGATCACAAATAGTAGACCTTTGCCATTTTGCTTCTACAAAGGAATTGTTCAAATTAAAGCATTAAAAAAAAATCATTAGGGAAAAAGTTCCCAGTAAACACAAATCTTTCCCCATTAAGTTAAATTATCTTCTGTTTTCAGGTCAAAATGATTTAAAGTATCATTTTAAAAGAAATCACTGGGTTTTTTAGTTGTGGCTCTTACTAAATCTCTGTGGGCACATTTCTCCAGGTGTCATGATGTCATTCTCAGTGGTGCAGGTATCATCCTAGCAACTTTTCAGGCCATGATAGTGATATTTAGCACTTCACAAATTGCTACACTCTCCTACTTACTAATGACCCCCTTTTCAGTATTACACTCCATGGAAGGGTAAAGGAAATTTCTCACATATCTAAATCATAATGGATCAGCAAGCAGGCTGCCACTTGTTTCCTACATTATCCTGTTGACTCTGCTTTCCTCCAGGGTTTCACACTGCTCTGTATTAGCCCTTGCCAGTTGTCTGAGAAATACATGCCATTGGTACCCAAACAAGGATGTGTGGGTGGATCAGCTCCACTGGGAAAGTAAGTCCAACTGTACAACCTTCTAAAAGTGGATCCTGTAGCATCATCATAGAGAAACGCAGCATGTGATGAGGTGCTGTTTAGCTTAGGACCTTGGAGAGGCCTGATTCAACTGCCTTTCCCTCCACACCTTGCTGCCTTCAGGAGGTGTTTCTCCAGCAGAGGAGGTTTTGAGAAAGCTTGTGAGTAACTGTAATAACAGATATGTCTCCTTAATCTCAAAGTTCATTTTCAACTTAAAATGCTTAATTGCTTACTTTATATCAAACAATGGGTGAATTATTGAAGCCCAGTAAAAGTGTCCTTTGTGAATGGTCTACAAAGGAAACAGACTTTAGCTATCTCCTTTGTGATTTTGAGAGGTTCCCTGGTGGCTCAGATGGTAAAGCGTCTCCCTGCAATGTGGGAGACCTAGGTTCAATCCCTGGGTCAGGAGGATCCCTGGAGAAGGAAATGGCAACCCATTCCAATACTTTTGCCTGGAAAATTCCATGGATGGAGAAGCCTGGCGGGCTAGAGTCCATGGGGTCGCAAAGAGTCGGACGTGACTTCACCTTCATTCTTTTTTCTTTGTGATTTTAGCCGAGACTGCTAGCCCACTGGGCCTTTTCCTTCTAAAACACATTTTATTAAAACTGGAACCACAGGGCTATAGATAATCAGGTAAAACTCAGTGGTTCATATCCACACACTGCAAGTTTCCCATCTAAATTAGAGGATTCAATCTTAAGCCAAAAACTGGATTTGGTGGCAATGATAATGGACTTGTAGCTCTTTCTGCCAATCTAGATTAAATTGTATGTGGATTCTTCTATTACAGCTGAAGAAGATATAATACTAGCTTAGAAATCACTTTGCATTTCTTGGCTTTCTTTAGCTTTCAGGAAGATATAAGTCTCAAGAATGAACTGGATGAAAATACAATTCAGATGTTTTTGCCCATTATTAAGTCCTGGTGGCTCAGATGGTAAAGAATCTGCCTGCTATGCATGAGACACAGGTTCAATCGCTGGGTCGGGGGGATCCCCTGGAGGAGGAAATGGCAACCCACTCCAGTGTTCCTGCCTGGAGAATTCCATGGACAGGGGAACCTGGCAGTCTACAGTCCATGGGATCATAAAGAGTCGGACACAATTGAAAGACTAACACTTTCAAGCAGAACAGATTATAAATATGAATATACATGTTGTCTCAATAGTAATCTAAAAACATTTTCAGACACTTAAACTGAAGGTTTTTGTCTTTTTGTTTGTTTCTAATGAAGACCTACAGGATTTCATTCTTTCCTGTTTCAACTGAAAATCTAAATCAGTTTTCTGGCAAACACTAGGATGGTGAATGCCCTGAAATCACCTGTTTTATGAGATACTCAAGAAGCAGTAGCTGTTCAATGTAAACCTGGGTCTAAATACCAATTTGATCCTGGAAGGAACATCAGATAGAGTCTAATCCTAAACCAGCTGCATGCTGGAGATTCTCTGCAGGCCCTTTAAAGGAGTTTTAGGGTGATTCCAGTGGAGCCAAGAAGTGGTTTGACTGAGAGCTGACTGTGTGAAATTGTGGGCACTAGGGGATTTCTACATCTGATGTATTTCTCAGGGATCCTCAAGACCAAGCCAGTGTTATCTGCACTCCTCTCCCAGGCTGATATTTCCAAATGCCTGGAGGTTCTATTCATGGAATACACCATAGATTTGTTACCCTTAGCACACTCTAAGTTGACTGCTATTCACGTTCTAGCCTTGATCTGCCAGACAGGTCCATAATCCTTTACCTGAAACCCACAGGGCTATACTTACTTAACAATTCTATTTTTCTTTACTTTAGAATAAAATACACTATAAATTGTACACATCATACATTATTTATGTTTAATATGCAATATATATTATTTTGGGCTTCCCAGGCTTCAGGGGTAAAGAATTCGCCTGCCAATGCAGGAGACACAGGAGACTCAGGTTTGCTGCCTGGGATGGGAAGATCCCCTGCAGAAGGAAATGGCAACATGCTCCAGTATTCTTGCCTGGAAAATTCCATGAACAGTGTGGCCTGCCAGGCTACAGTCCATGGGTCTCAAAGAGTCAGACGGGACTGAGCCCACACACATATATTATTTAAGACCCACAGAAAGGGCTGGGTAGCAATCAGTAATCAAATATGTGAATATTTCTGTAGAAATATTTGACAATTCATTCTAAGTAGGATTAATAAAGACTACATAAAACCTTACGTCATCTTGACCACCCAACAAATTTACTTCGAACATATGGTCTTTGTGTGTGGAGGGGGTGTGTGATGTTTAAGAACTTTTGGAAATTGGAACTGGGGGAAAGAAAAGTATGGACCTGAATTTCTCTCATCAAGGTTGTAACGTACCAAGACTTGCCCCTTTCATGTAGTCTGGGCCATTGCCACAGAGGCCACAGCATCTCTTGAATGAGCAAACAAAAGGATGAGCTTCAAATGATTTTTTTTTCCTTTAAAAATTCGATCATGTCACTTCTTTGTGTAAAAAAGATCTAGCGGTTTCCTCTTTCCAATAATAACAGAGTCCAAACTTAGTCTGGTAATTCAGAACCTTCATATTTAGTCCATGCTCATATTTGTGTGGCTTCTTAATTCCCCACTTTATAGTTTGTGCTCAGAACTTTAAACTTATTTTCCTTCAAACACATAAAACCCTTTCACATGTATGTGTTTCTGCACGAGCTTATTCTGTCTCCTAAAAATGGTGTTGCTCCCTTTCTGCCTAGTGAACTACTCATTCTTCAAAAGCCAGCTCAAAGCAACATCCTCTGTGTGGTTTTCTGTGAAACTTCGTCATTCCTGCCTTCATACTCTCATCATATGCTCTTTGTGTTTTTATGCCAGAAAGCTGCCCAGTGTATTATGTACTTTCTTGCTCACTTTCTACAGACAACCTGAAGCTTAGTCCTGACAATTCCACTTTTATGATATTTTTTACATCCTTTTCCTTGTTTTATTTTACTTTATTAATTCAGACCTTCATAACTAAACCCTGGAAATAGCTCCGAGTTGATTTCCCCAAACCCTTGTCCTTTACTGCTAGACTAGTAATTTCCCTGTCCTATTCCAAAAGGATATTTTGGCACCAGATTTCTTTATGGTTCTATATATTTTCCAGGTAAGAGTAATATGAAAGTAAACTACAGTTTTATTTAAAAACACTTAGAAACAAGCTATTCTTTCTTTTGGAAATAACATTATGGTTCTCAAAGTTGATTGTAAAAAGAATGCTGAATCTCTGCAGTATATAGTTTTGGGTAAATCTGAGAAATAGTACAATGAAAATAATGAAAGATAAAAAACAATTTAAGGGTAAGAGTCAAATGGTACAAATATAAAGTGGAAAGCATTTTACCATACATAAATTAAAGAAAAACCCTCTTAGGATTATGTAGATAATAATCTATCCTTGAGTCAATAATTCAGTGAATGTCTTGGTTAAAAAAGGGAAAGCTATAGGGTCACAATATTTTGTTACTCCTTCTATTATCGTTAGTAATACAGAACCTTACTGAAGTTAGGGAAACTGTATTAATGGCCCATTTCTAGTTAGAGGAACCAATTAATGTGGACAGGAGATGGTGAGGGATGATCTAGTAGTATAAAAGAGAGTATGGTGACCATTATCCTTCTCCCAAAACAGGGCATTAGATTAGTTGTTTAATATAACGCTTACTGAACTTTGGCATTTCCTTTTAAAGTGAGCTAGAAAACCACATTATACAAATTTGTTTCTAATCAAAAGTAAGTGTGTATGTATGTATGTATATATATATATATATACATATATATATATAAAAGTAGGTATATACATATACTTTAAAAAAATTTTTTTGCTGCACTGTGCAACATATGGGGTCTTAGTTCTCTCACCAGGGTCAAACCTGTGCCCCTTTTAGGAAGTGTGGAGTCTTAACCACTGGCCCACCAGGAAGTCCCTATATTTTTATTTTATCTATGTATGTATGTAGGTATAAATAGTAAGAACTTATAAGTTGCAACCAACATTAGTGTCTGTGCACTAATTCTGGATTTGTATCAATGCTTGCTATGCTAAAGCCCTCTTGACAGTTAGCCAAGATTTTCAACTTTTCTGAAATTTTGTGTCAGCTGTCATAGCCAATACAGAGAGATGACACAAATGGTGGGCAAGGACCTAACACTCTAGTGGGAAAAGGAGACCCTAAACAAATAAGTAAGCCCCAGGGTAATTTTAGACTGTGGTCAGCACTCTGAAGACTATGTGATAGGCTATAAGGGCTGGTGGGTCCTCTGTAAAATAAGATGGCCACGGGAGACTTCTGCAAAAGTGACATTTGAAAGAGCTTGAAATTCAAGGAGCTGGCTCTTCGAAGAGTCATAGGAAGGGAGAACCCAGCTGAATAAATTTGAGTGTAAATGTCCTGCAGTAAGGAATAAAAAAGTTCATGAGACAGAAAGAAGTCAGTATGGCTGGAGAGAGTCAGCACATAAAGAGATGAGGGCCAGATCACAGAAGGCCCTGCCAGTCTTATAAGAAGTTTTGATTTCATTCTTAGTTCAAAGGGATGATGTTAGGAGGTTTTAGGCAGGGAGGGATATGATTTACTTTATGTTTCTAAAAAATCCAATTGATGGGAGGAAGAATTATAAAGGGGCAAGACTGGAAACAGGAAGACAGATTCAGTTCAGTTGCTCAGTCGTGTCTGACTCTTTGCGACCCCATGAATCGCAGCATGCCTGGCCTCCTTGTCCATCACCAACTCTCGGAGTTCACCCAGACTCACGTCCATCGAGTCCGTGATGCCATCCAGCCATCTCATCCTCGGTCGTCCCCTTCTCCTCCTGCCCCCAATCCCTCCCAGCATCAGAGTCTTTTCCAATGAGTCAACTCTTCGCATGAGGTGGCCAAAGTACTGGAGTTTCAGTTTTAGCATCATTCCTTCCAAAGAAATCCCAGAGCTGATCTCCTTCAGAATGGACTGGTTGGACCTCCTTGCAGTTCAAGGGACTCTCAAGAGTCTTCTGCAACACCACAGTTCAAAAGCACCAATTCTTCAGTGCTCAGCCTTCTTCACAGTCCAACTCTCACATCCTTACATGACTACTGGAAAAACCATAGCCTTGACTAGATGGACCCTTGCTGGCAAAGTAATGTCTCTGCTTTTGAATATGCTATCTAGGTTGGTCATAACTTTTCTTCCAAGGAGTAAGCGTCTTTTAATTACATGGCTGCAGTCACCATCTGCAGTGATTTTGGAGCCCCAAAATATAAAGTCTGACACTATTTCCACTGTTTCCCCATCTATTTCCCATGAAGTGATGGGACCGGATGCCATGATCTTCGTTTTCTGAATGTTGAGCTTTAAGCCAACTTTTTCACTCTCCTCTTTCACTTTCATCAAGAGGCTTTTTAGCTCCTCTTCACTTTCTCCCATAAGGGTGGTGTCATCTGCATATCTGAGGTTATTGATATTTCTCCCGGCAATCTTGATTCCAGCTTGTGTTTCTTCCAGTCCAGCGTTTATCATGATGTACTCTGCATATAAGTTAAATAAGCAGGGTGACAATATACAGCCTTGACGTACTCCTTTTCCTATTTGGAACCAGTCTGTTGTTCCATGTCCAGTTCTAACTGTTGCTTCCTGACCTGCATACAGATTTCTCAAGAGGCAGGTCAGGTGGTCTGGTATTCCCATCTCTCTCAGAATTTTCCACAGTTTATTGTGATCCACACAGTCAAAAGCTTTGGCATAGTCAATAAAGCAGAAAGAGATGTTTTTCTGGAACTCTCTTGCTTTTTCCATGATCCAGCAGATGTTGGCAATTTGGTCTCTGGTTCCTCTGCCTTTCCTAAAACCAGGTTGAACATCAGGAAGTCCACGGTTCACGTATTGCTGAAGCCTGGCTTGGAGAGTTTTGAGCATTACTTTACTAGCATGTGAGATGAGTGCAATTATGCGGTACTTTGAGCATTCTTTGGCATTGCCTTTCTTTGGGATTGGAATGAAAACTGACCTTTTCCAGTCCTGTGGCCACTGCTGAGTTTTCCAAATTTGCTGGCATATTGAGAGCAGCACTTTGACAGCATCATCTTTCAGGATTCGAAATAGCTCCATGGGAATTCCATCACCTCCACTAGCTTTGTTCGTAGTGATGCTTTCTAAGGCCCACTTGACTTCACATTCCAGGATGTCTGGCTCTAGATGACTGATCACACCATCGTGATTATCTGGGTCATGAAGATCTTTTTTGTACAGTTGTTCTGTGTATTCTTGCCAACTCTTCTTAATATCTTCTGCTTCTGTTAGGTCCATACCATTTCTGTCCTTTATCGAGCCCATCTTTGCATGAAATGTTCCCTTGGGATCTCTAATTTTCTTGAAGAGATCTCTAGTCTTTCCCATTCTGTTGTTTTCCTCTATTTCTTTTCATTGATCGCTGAAGAAGGCTTTCTCATCTCTTCTTGCTATTCTTTGGAATTCTGCATTCAGATGCTTATATCTTTCCTTTTCTCCTTTGCTTTTCACTTCTCTTCTTTTCACAGCTATTTGTAAGGCCTCCCCTGACAGCCATTTTGCTTTTTTGCATTTCTTTTCCATGGGATGGTCTCGATCCCTGTCTCCTGTACAGTGTCACGAACCTCCATCCATAGTTCATCAGGCACTCTATCTATCAGATCTAGGCCCTTAAATCTATTTCTCACTCCCACTGTATAATCATAAGGCATTTGATTTAGGTCATACCTGAATGGTCTAGCGGTTTTCCCTACTTTATTCAATTTAAGTCTGAATTTGGTAATAAGGAGTTCATGATCTGAGCCACAGTCAGCTCCTGGTCTTGTATTTGTTGACTGTATAGAGCTTCTCCATCTTTGGCTGCAAAGCATATAATCAATCTGATTTCCGTGTTGACCATCTGGTGATTTCCATGTGTAGAGTTTTCTCTTGTGTTGTTGGAAAAGGGTGTTTGCTATGACCAGAGCATTTTCTTGGCAAAACTCTATTAGTCTTTGCCCTGCTTCATTCCGCATTCCAAGGCCAAATTTGCCTGTTACTCCAGGTGTTTCTTGACTTCCTACTTTTGCATTCCAGTCCCCTGTAATGAAAAGGACATCTTTTTTGGGTGTTAGTTCTAAAAAAGTCTGGTAGGTCTTCATAGAACCGTTCAACTTCAGCTTCTTCAGTGTTACTGGTTGGGGCATAGACTTGGATTACCGTGATATTGAATGGTTTGCCTTGGAGACGAACAGAGATCATTCTGTCATTTTTGAGATTGCATCCAAGTACTGCATTTCAGACTCTTTTGTTGACCATGATGGCTACTCCATTTCTTCTGAGGGATTCCGGCCCGCAGTAGTAGATATAATGGATATTTGAGTTAAATTCACCCATTCCAGTCCATTTTAGTTCGCTGATTCCTAGAATGTCGATGTTCACCCTTGCCATCTCTTGTTTGACCACTTCCAATTTGCCTTGATTCATGGACCTGACATTCCAGGTTCCTATGCAATATTGCTCTTTACAGCCTCGGACCTTGCTTCTATCACCAGTCACATCCACAGCTGGGTATTGTTTGTGCTTTGGCTCCATCCCTTCTTTCTTTCTAGAGTTATTTCTCCACTGATCTCCAGTAGCATATTGGGCACCTACTGACCTGAGGAGTCTCTCTTTCAGTATTCTATTATTTTGCCTTTTCATACTGTTCATGGGGTTCTCATGACAGAATGTGGTCCACTGGAGAAGGGAAGACAGATTAAAAAGGTACTAAAGTGGTCCTCTCTGATGTCTCAGATGGTAAAGAATCCATCTGCAATGTGGAAACTCAGGTTCAATCCCTGGGTTGGGAAGATCTTCTGGAGAAGGGAATGGCTACCCACTTCAGTGTTCTTGCCTAGAGAATTCCATGGACAGAGGAGTCCATGGCATCACAAACAGTCAGATGTGACTGAGCGACTAATACTTTCACTCACTTTCAAGGTGGTCCAGAGGGGGATGATGGTGGTGTAGCCATGAGTAGAGTATAAATGAATAGAAGGTATAAAATAAAAATATGAAAATTAATTGATATTCATGAATATTAATACAGTTGGTCTTGGAAAAAGTCACACAAACATAATCTCAAATTTTGCTTTTTATATCTCACTTTACATTAGATGCCAGCAATGAATTGTGTAATCCAAGGAGCACATAAAAATAACCACTTAAGCCCAAGAAAATACTAGACAGCTTTTGGTTCAAGATTTCAGGCATTTTCTTACCTCAGGGAGACCCTCAATAAAAGAGTGGATGTTTGCTGCATTTGCTACTTCTTTTATCTCATTCAGTGACACAACCCGGCTGTTATCACCATAGGCTATGTTCTCAGCAATGCTACAGTTGAAGAGCACAGGTTCTTGAGAAACGATTGCTATCTGGGAACGGAGCCACTGTACGTTCAATTCCTTTGCATCCACACCATCAAATAGCTGCCAAAGGCAGAAGGGAGAATGGTATGTGAAGATCCAACAACTGCATCATGTCACAGCTCACTGCATTCAAATATATACAAATCATAACAAGAAGGTTAGGAATTCAAGCTATTTCATAGCATAAATGTTACCCGAGAAGGGCTCATAAATCATATGTTGTATGGAAGCAGACAGCATGTATTATTAACTAAGTGAAGTACCAACTCTTAAACTTACTTGACATTTCTGGGAATGGCCATATGTTCTAGAGACCTGCCCAGAGTTTAGAATGAAGTCTGGTGTTCTGTACTAAAGTCAGATGAAAAACGACCAAGCTCCACTGTAAAGGACCCTGCTTTATTAAAGCCTAGTGATGTAACAAAATTCAACTGACATCTGACGAGCATAAGCATACCTACTATGTGATGAGGACTCTTCAGGCACTGAGGAAAGAAGAATAAATAAGACAAAGGTCTTACCCTCCTTAGCTTATATTGTAGCAGAGAGAGGCAGGTAATAAGCACACTGACAAACAACGTCAGAAAAATAAAGTGTCATGAAACAAGATAATGAGATAGAGAGTGACTAAGAATGTGCTGAGGATTTGGGAAGGGGACAGGTGAATGCATTATATTCTATCTAAGAAGTCCCTCTAAGGAAGTAGTATTTTTAGACTGAGACATGAATGATGAGAAGGTATTGGCAAAGAAGTTATAGTAAGAACAAATTTTGATCAGGGGAACAGCAAGAACAATGTGTGTTCAAAGAACATTGTGTATTTCTAGAACATAAAGAAGTCAATGAGACTGATAAACAGTGTATAGTGAGGTAGGAATGATAGGAGAGGAGTTTGGAGGGGGAGGCAGGGGCTAGATCACAAAGGACCTTGATTTGATAGTATGGACTCTTGTTTATTCTAACTGCGATAGAAAATCATTGGAGAGTTTAAAAGAAGGAGTGTGCTATGCTGTATGCAAACAGCTGAGTGTTACCTAATTTTGGTACTCATTGTTCATTGTTTTCTGTGAAGACAGCCATTTTGCAAATAATCTTTGTGACTGTGATGGGCAAAAGACTGTAAACTGCAGCAAAATGATGACTATCATGACAATCATTGACTTTTATGGGCTTCTTGTTTTTTGCGGTGGGAGGGGTAGGAAGAACAGGAAGTTGTCTTTGTGTGTTTGTAATGTGGTGGTGTTTGAAGGGACAGAATAGTTGAAAATCTGAATATAAGTTAGAGTAAGAAAAGTGCCAGGTAAGAAAATCCATCCTTGGAGTTCAAAGGAGGGAGAGTTTCCATTTCTTTTTTGAGATCAGGATGCAGAACTTAATGGAGCTGATTCAAAAGAGCTCTAATCATGCCTATGGTTTTGAGAATTGTGGTGTGGAGATGGCCAGAGTGAATAGCAGGAAGCTTGAACTTAAGCCCAAGGGAATGTTTAAGAACAGCTCCACTAACCTCCAGATAAGTTGTATTTGAATTCAGTCTTACCACTTGTCCTTTCACTGGGTCATAAAATCTCTGCAGAAGTTGGACAGAAGTGCTTTTCCCACAGCCACTGCTTCCAACAAATGCTACTGTCTTCCCTTTCTCAATATTGAGGGATAAACTGCGAAGGATTAGGACATCTGGGCGACTTGGATAGAAGAAAGAGACTTCTCGGAACTCTATATTCCCTTCACATATGTCCTGGTGAAAGAAAGTTGGCAGTGTTTAGAAGGATGAGTTAGAAAATCTGTAACGAACTACAGCACACTGGCTTAGTGCTTTCTGAAAACTCTGTATGTTTCCACAACCATTTTAATTTTAAACACCATGTTCTGTCGAGTTGCTGACTGCACATTGTTGCTGTTGTTCAGTCACTAAGTCGTGTCCAAACCTTTGCGACCCATGGACTGCAGCATGCCAGGCCTCCCTGTCCTTCACTATATCCTTGAATTTGCTCAGACTTACGTCCATTGAATCAGTGATGCCATCCAACCATTTCATCCTCTGTTGCCCCCTTCTTCTCTTGCCCTCAAACTTTTCCAGCCATCAGGGTCTTTTCCAGTGAGTTGACCCTTCACATCAGGTGGCCAAAGTTTCAGCTTCAGCCTCAGTACTTTCTGTCATTTTGGTTGAGATTTTTATGTCTGTAGTTTTTGTGGTCTTAACTCTCAGACTTGCTAAAAACACTAGTTTCCTTTGGCTTCAGTACCCAGTCACAGTCTGATCTGCAGAAGAGCTGTTTGACCACCTGCTCTAAATAAATACATTTTTAAAAAAATTAGTTTGTGCTTTACAGATATTATTTGTGCTTTATAGGTATTACTGCTTAACTTAGAATAGCTAGAGCCCTCATAAACTATATGTATAAATGTTGTTTTTAAAAGTTGGACCATAATTTACAGTTTATATACATCTCTATTTTAAATTCAGATTTATCTGTGTTAATCTTTTGGCAGTGACATTTGCCTATAAATTTATTTTTCTCTTTATGCTTCGATCTCTTTAGTGGTTGATAATTTGTAAACCAATATTTATGTATATCATAAGTATGATGTTTATAAAAGACTTTCCAGAACAATCACTAAATGATGATTAACTTTCTCTTTATATATTTGGTTCATAAGATTTTAGGTTCTTTTGAATTCCATGTTTGCCCTCAATCAAATGCATTTTAACTAGTGAGGTTTAATAATCATGATCAGCATCTTCTGAACCCAGTATATACGTAGGAGGCAGGGATAGGTGGAGGGGAGGAGTATCAAAAAATATTTGACAATGAAATTATTCTGTTGTCAAAGGAAAGAAATGTTAACTTATGGTTAAGTATTTTAGAATTAGAAAAAAAAATCCTGAAACGATATGTACCAAAATATTAAGTTTTTTTTTTTTTTTTGTTAAAGGTAAAAAATCTCACAGCCCGCAACAAAATATTAAGTTTAACAGCAGCTTGTTTTTAGCTTTTTCAATGCTTTCTATTTTGCCCATTACAGCACATGAATATTATTTGCAAAACAAAATTTAAAAAAAAACCTTGGAGAGTGCAATTATTTCTGTATGCTCTGATGCCTTTTGGAAAGGTATAGAGAGATATTCTAGAGTTCCAGGCTTTAATACATTTAAAATTTTACTATTTTAAACATTTTGTAATGAAAAAATTTCAAACATCTATAAAAGTAGAGAGAATAACATATAATGGACTGTTTGCATATATGCCTATCTCCCAACGTCAGTAATTATCGTTGTTTGCCAGTTTTGTTTTTATCAGACTTTATTTTTTTGAAGCATAGCGAATGGGCTTCCCTGGTGGCTCAGTAGTAAAGAATCCACCTACCAATGCAGAAGACAGACTTGATCCCTGATCTGGGAAGATCCCATATGCCACAGAACAACTGAGCCTATTGAGCCCGTGCTCTAGAGCCCGGGAACTGCAACTACTGAAGCCTGCTCAACCTAGAGCCTGTGCTCTTCAATAACGGAAGCCAGCACAAGGAGAAACCTGCATACCACAACTAGAGAGAAGCCCCTGCCCACCACAACTAGAGAAAAGGCAGCACAGCAACAAAGACGCAGCACAGCCAAAAATAAATGAATAAAAATTAAAGTAAAAAATAAAACATAGGGAGTGATAGAAGTATGTGTCTATTAAATAAAATAAAGATTAAATAACTTAATTTTATAGTCTTTATAAGAAACATTTCCACGTTCTATCCCTTTGATACAGTTCTATGGGGATGTTTATCAGTGAGATGCTCAATCCCTCTATTGTAACATTTAGAAAGAAATGACTAGTAATATTACTAAATATCTAAATCCTAAGATTTAAAAATTTTCCTACATTACTTTTCAAAAGACAAGTATGAAATTTTATTGTGACACTCATGTATCTTAAAGCATTCTATTTTGAGACTGTCATGATCTTTTTATTTCTAACAACTAGCATTTCTTTTAATAATTATGAGGTTTGAGTGATAATGTACTATTTTAAGCTATCATACATATAAATCTACTGTTAAAATTCTAGAGGGAAATACATTCAAATGAAAATTTCCTTTTAAGTGTATACCTAATAGTTATTCTTTTAAATTTAAAATGTCTAGAAAAACTGAATATTTATTTAATATATGCATCTTTTAGAGTTTGTGACTAAATGTGTACATGTGTTTTAATATTAATAATTTAATATAGTTCCCATTTCCTCTCTTCTGTTTACACATATATTTTCCATGAAAAATGACTTCTGAAGTAGCAGGATACTATTTACTTTGCATATGTTATCAGAGAAAAAAACGAATAAATCTTAATGCAAAGCTTTATCCAATATTAAAACTTTTGCTGTCTATATAAAATCAAATGTATAAATCAATCCTGTGTTCAAGAATATTCTGGCAAATAAACCAGAAGCACATATTTTTTTAATATAAAATCTGTACATTTTAGTAGGAGAGGTGAAAATTTGATTAAGACAAGATCCCCTTTCTCCTTTTGTAACCATAACAGTTATTTATACAAGCTTTTAATTATTTACAGCACTCATTTGCGGTTATCAAATAATGCCTTCATTTAAGTCTAATTAGAGAGCATTGGACATTTAAAATCATAGTTGTGCTTACTGTTTTTTTCCCTTCTTGACTGTAGCTGTCTATAGTTGGTTTCTTTTCCAGCAAAGCAAACAGATGTGCAGCCCCAGATTTGGCTCTCGAATATTCAGGTGCCAAAACAACTGTTTCTCCAATGGCCATAGCTCCATATGCAATTGCAGTAAAAACTCTATCAAAAGATAAAGCATTTGAATCTCAGTTAGGTCTATTTTCAAATAAGAGCTCTGAAAGTGAAGGAAAAATCAGGCACTGGTTTTATATAATCTTTTGACCCAGATAGAGCCATTAATGCTTGAGGCTCAAAAATGATATAGCTCTTTTGTAATTTTCCACCACATATCGATTATCCCTTTCCTATACAACGAAATAACTTTGGAGCTCAGGTAATCTTAAAAATTTCTCTTCCAATTAGAAAGACAGATCAAAGGCTCTAACTAGTGAATATAAAACTTCTTAGCTTCTTTGATATAAGGATCATTTGCTTGGAGATTTGACAGAGAATTCAACTAACAATGGGAAGAATGGACTCTCCAGTAGTGAGGTCTGAATTTACACAGTAGATATGAACAGTTTTTTTCCCCCCTTTTTTGCATATAATGTAGTTCGAACAGATAACTGATGCCAGATGATTGGTTATCTGCCTGAAGTGCTACAAGATTTAAAGAGAGCAAAGCATGGAGACTGTTCTTTGTTAAGATCCTAAAAACAATATATGAGTAAAATACAGCTTAACCAGACTGGAAGAAGTGCTATGATCTTTGGTCTGCTACAGATTATGATCTCAGTTTTAAAACATATTAATTCTAAAATGGTAATTATGCAGATGATAGCACACAGGATAATAGTCACAGAAATGTGGCATATCATGTGGCCATGGTTAAGTATTTTTCCTCTCATTTTTCATTTGAGTCATGAAAACACATTATTGGAATGAAAAATACTGCATCTCAGTGACAGAGCTAAAAGTGTAATTCAGCTAACAATTATATAAGTTTCACTGGCAATATTTAAACATTAGGCAATAAAAGGACACATAGAACCCAGTTGCTTGTTTGCCGTGCTGTATCATAGCAAGGTAAATACAAACACACTGGTCTCCTCATGAATTTCTCCAGAGGTGGGACCTATCAAGGGGTGGATTTTGATACAATCTCTTCAGCAATATAGACTTCAGATCTTGAACCTTGTTTTCGTTATAAAGGTCAAACACCATACAAACAACTGGTTTACTGGGATATGTGATGCTAAAATTTTGTAGTCACTAGCTCTGTGATGTCAAGGCATTTTTAGTACTAATATTTACCGAAATTCAGAGCTCAAAATGCCATTCAAAATACTTAATACTCAGCTATAAACATCAGAAGTTAGTATCGAATTTAGGTAACACATGAGAGTAGGCTTCTCAGAACAACTAAGAACATACCTTAGTATCTGAAATGTGCCAGAATATCTTACTGTCCTAAAATTTGCATAATTAAAAGTCAATTTAATTATTTGGCATAAGTGTACCGAGGCTAATGTCTTTGTTAGATCTCCCATAAAATGAAATTTACTGAGAAGGGGAGAAGGGCAAACAAAGATGCAAAATAGATTAAGAAGAAAAGTTTTAGTAAAAAGGAGAGCACCAGCTGAAAGCTCTGTGCTGTCTTCATTATGTTTATGTTGAGGGGAGGCTAAATGGAACGGGCCTTGATGTTGGTGAGGATTAGATTGAGGAAACTAACTTTGTGGTGATGGGACTGTCTAGGGGTTTCAGTTCAGTTCAGTCGCTCAGTCGTGTCTGACTCTGCGAACTCATGGACTGCAGAACGCCAGGCCTCCCTGTCCATCACCAACTCCAGGAGTTTACTCAAACTCATGTCCATTGAGCTGGTGATGCCATCCAACCATCTCATCCTCTGTCGTCCCCTTCTCCTCCTGCCTTCAATCTTTTCCAGTATCAGGGTCTTTTCCAGTGAGTCAGTTCTTCGCATCAGGTGGCCAAAGTATTGAAGTTTCAGCTTCAGCATCAGTCCTTCCAATGAATATCCAGGGCTGATTTCCTTTAGGATGGACTGGTTGGATTTCCTTGCAGTCCAAGGGATGCTCAAGAGTCTTTTCCAACACCACAGTTGAAAAGCATCAGTTCTTTGGTGCTCAGCTTTCTTTATAGTCCAGCTCTCACATCCATACACGACTACTGGGAAAACCATAGCTTTGACTAGACGGACCTTTGTTGGCAAAGTAATGTCTCTGCTCTTTAATATGCTGTCTAGGTTGATCATAACTTTTCTTTCAAGGAGCAAGCGTTGTTTAATTTCATGGCTGCAGTCACCATCTGCAGTGATTTTGGAGCCCCCAAAAATAAAGTCTAGGGGTTTAGTCAGGGACATTATTCTCCGTTATACTTTTCTCCCAGTGGGTGCTGTATAAAGAGACCAAAGCTACAGAATCTGTCCTAACCTCATCTGGCCCAATTAGATAGAATGAACTAAAGTGCAATTCACTTCCACTTAAGTATTTATTGCACAATAACCAGTGCTCTAACTCCATGAGAGTGTTGCTGCTAAGTCACTTCAGTCGTGTCCGACTTTGTGCGACCCCATAAACGGCAGCCCACCAGGCTCCCCCATCCCTGAGATTCTCCAGGCAAGAACACTGGAGTGGGTTGCCATTTCCTTCTCCAGTGCATGAACGTGAAAAGTCAAAGTGAAGTTGCTCAGTCGTATCCGACTCTTAGCGACCCCATGGACTGCAGGCTAGTGTTGTCTCTTCAAATTGGTCCCAGCTCCTGGAGGCCTCTGAACCAAGAGCTTACTCCAGGAAATGTTCAGGCAGACTTCCCATGCCAATATTGGTCATGGGAATTTTGCCTATTTAGGATATATAAAGAGGAGTAATTTGCTATGATGAAAAATGTTTTAAAGTCACCAATAACATATTCATCAAAGTATTAATGTACTTATAATATATAGTATAATTACTATACATTATATATACTTATATAATAGTATATATATAGTATTATATATAATTACTATATAGTATATATAGTACTTACATAGTATATAGTATAGTATACTATATATACTATAAGTTATATAGTATATATATAAAATATATAGTAATTATATATATACTATATATAAGTATATATAATGTATAGTAATAGTATACTATATATAATAGTACTATATAAGTACTATATATACTATTTAGTATACTTATATAGTACTTATATATATTCATATATATACTATATAACATAATGTATAGTATTATATATATACTATATAACTTATAGTATAATGTACTTATTAATGTATTATAGTATTATACAGCCTCTTCATGCCTAAATAAGATTACAAGAAACATTGCACAGTTCAGAAATGATTTGCATGTAGAAAAAATTCTTGAGCCACAAATATGTAATGTAAGAATTAAAAAACCTAAAATTTAACTCCCATAGCTTTCTTAAATTTAAATTGTCCATGGAAGAAGAAATCTTATCTACAGCTTATCCTTACAGGGATTTACTCTGAATTTATACTACTTTATTGATTTTATAGCAAACATCTCTGGGATGGCTAGAGTTAAGGAAAGAGAATATTGAGCAGGAAGAGATCTGGAGAGGGTTTTCCCGTGCTGAGCTTTCCTTATTATATGGATTCTTCATGGGTGCATGGCGTCATTGTCACTGCGGTCTTGCTACAATGATCCTTTCAAGCATTTCCAAGCAATGGAGAATTCTCCTTTCCCATCATTGCTGCTGAAATAGAATTCAAATTTTTAAAAGATCTTTTGGCTAGGAACAACAATAAAAAAGCATAGAAATGAACAAACCTGATTTTAATCCAATTGCTCCAAATAGAAATATCCAGCATAGTAACTAGTTCATGTCTGTATGTCTCCCCTTAACCCTGCTCCCATATCCAGTGTGTATACCTTTGACGACTTACTTCAAGAAGTATACTAGGGGGTTCTGAGACTGATTCTGAAGCCAGACCACTGGGACTACATCCAAACTCCATCCTTTCTGTCCTAGCTCTGTGACCCTCTGCACGTTCTTTGTGGTTCTGCTCCTGCATGACAAACGGGGATAACGAGACTATCTCCATCTTACGGGATTGTTGTGAGAATTGAATATGTTAATAATGTAAAGTGTTTAGTATAGTGCTCAGTGAATGTTTAAGTTGTTATTCCTCTCACAGAACTGAAAGTTAATGGGACACTTCCTGTTGGAAAATAAGCTCACACATTTCTATGGATGTAGATTAGTGCAGCAGGTCAAACCACAACTTCTGAAGTCCCTACCCAGTAAGTTTCTGGTTTTGAATTGGAAGATAAAGTATCTTTCCTCACACGGGTGGCCATTACAATTATTCCTATCCTCATACTCTTTCTCCCTGCATCTAGGTAACAGTACAAAGATCCTTTTCTTTTTACCCTAAATCCCTCTCTCAGCAGAAGGGAGAAAGAAAATATACAACTTACATTTATTTGTTTCTTTAGGTTTTATAGAATATTTTCATATATATGACACCATTTGATCACTTAGGAGTAAGGTAGGAAAATTTATCCCTTTTTAATAAATCAGGAGACTCTTAACTCAGAGAAATAAGCAATTTGCCCAGAACCACATAGCTGTGAAAACTTCAGGCCTGGAACTTGAACTTCCTTGTGTACTGTGTTTTCCCACCTACAGTGCTCCTTGCAGTGGAAAGCTGACCCGAACTGTGTCCTGTATGTTGGGGTTTGTTACCACTTGTTTCCCATTTTAGAATCTTCAGACAACCTTAGATATCAAATCTCCCTTGATTTGTCTCCTTTAGATCCTTTCAATGCTTGATCCCTCTATCTGGTCTCCTTATCTTGTCCTCCTCTCTTCTGGATAATCTCTGGGGAGAAGTTGGGTAGTTGTCATGGCAGTAAACACTGAAAGAAGACTTTCCTATTTTCCTTGTTTTGGCTAATCAAGGTTGTTTTCCTAACTATCAATATAATGTTAACACAGTTCCATGGCTCCCTGGCTTACCAGAGCAAAGGTAATAGTGAGGATCTAGCTTGCTTTCTGTGCTCGTGCTCAGTTGCGAAGTCGTGTCTGACTCTTTGTGACCCCACGGGGTGTTGCCCACCAGGCTTCTCTGTCCATGAGATTTTCCAGGCAAGAAAACTGGAGTGGGTTGCCATTTCCTCCTCCAGTGAATCTTCCCAAACCAGGGATCAACCCTGTGTCTCCTGCGTGGCAGGCAATTTCTTTATCACTGAGCTACCTGGGATTGAATATTCAAAGTGCAATATGATTTCCTGTCATGAACTGTATTTGGATTTTTGGAGGACTAGGCCGCAACACATATGCTGCTTGGCTCTGCTTGTCAGGCAGTTTTCAAAGCTGTGGCTTTTATTTTAACTATTCTGAAGGCGTCATGCCTTCATTCTTTCTTACCCATCTGCTCTGCTTAGCTTCCTGCTAATATGCATAGCATAGAAGGAAGAAACAGAGAGAGAGGCAAGTTCTGAAGTTGGAGTATGGAGAGTTACAGAAACTTCTGCTGGACCCTAAGGTTTCTGCACTATATTGCACAAGACAAGTCAGCTAGAAACTAACTTAAAGACATTAAAATTCAGACAGAATAAACATGTATTTCTCAAAGTGTGTACATTTATATTAGAGTAAACCCAAAGTGTTACAAGGACTAACAGAGGCAGAAGCGGAGAGTTTTACTACACATATGTGTAATGAAAACCTAAGCAAGAAATTTTTCTAAATGGTTATGCATTGGCTGCAAGGCAACAGAATGAAAATGTTTAAAACCTTTTAAAAAATGCTCTATTTACAATAATAGAGACAGCTTCTACCATAAGATATCTATATGACATTTTTTTAAGAAGAAAAAGCTAAGGTTGATAGTAGCTTGGCTGATAAAGTAATATTATGAGCACATCAAGGAATTCTGCTGATAAGACTCCCTTTGTGTATCTCCTTTTATAAGTGAAGTGAAAATCGCTCAGTCATGTTTGACTCTTTGTGACCCCATGGACTGTAGCCTGCCAGGCTCTGTCCATGGAATTCTCCAGGCCAGAATACTGGAGCCATTTAGCCATTCCCTTCTCCAGGAGATCTTCCCAACCCAGGGATCAAACCTGGGTCTGCTGCATTGCAGGCAGATTCTTTGCCATCTGAGCCACTAGGGAAGCCTTCTAAAGACAAACTGTCATTTCTGAAAGAGAGACAGCTTACCCATCCTGGTAGCTATAAATCATGAAAATACATTTACATTTTATAGAGTGAATAAAACATTTTTATTTTATACAATAAACTAAAATATGAATTTCCCAATTTTTAGATAATTCTAGGAAAGTTTCTGAAATGATCAAAAGAAAACTCTAAGGTTTTAAGAAACTATGGAGAGCAGCCTGGGATTCGGTCCCTATACTCGTATTTCTTAAAGAGTGATCTTCAGATTCTGTGCCTCAGAATAATCTGGATGTTTGGTAAAATGTAGGTTCCTGGCCCTACACCAGATCTACATATCTCTGGATTAGGTCTGTGGGGTGAGCTCCAAATATCTTCATTTTTAACCAGTTTCTTGATTAATGAATCAGGAAATCACTAATTTAGAAAACAGCACAAAGTTCTTTTTACCTAAAGAGGGTTCTAGTAGGAAGTGTTTAACTTGGTAAAATTTTCCATTCACTTAGCTGATGAGATAGAAAGCTGTCCTACTCTGGAAAGTGCAGAATGCTTCAAGCAAGGTATAATTTAGTGTTGATAAAGGGACACTCATGACATGATCATAGTTGTCAGAGACCACTTTGGATTTCCAAGAAAGCTGAAGATTTTGCTATTGAAGACAAATCTCATCTGTTCACATTTTGCACAGTCCCATTCCCATAGTTTTCAGAGCCCATCCCCTATGTCCACACTATAAAAGTATCAATATCCTTAGTCTGTTTGTAGTCTGGTTGAATGAAACAAATAAAAAATGATACTAGTGCATAGCTCCTTGTTTCTTCCTTCTCTCAGGGCACTGGGAAATACCAATGTGACACTGTTCATAAATGCTCTCATGTTAATAGTCTTAACATATATTCTGACAGATAAAAAGTTTATGTCTCCAGAAATTATCCTTTTTAATGAGTTTAATAAAAAAAAATTCAGGAAATGTGGTAGGCCAGCAGGAGGAGGGGTTTTTGTATGGGGGCCTTTTGATTCTCCTACTTTTTAGGGCCATAAAATAACATTAAGCAAGTCACTTGTTCCACTTATGGTAATCATTAGCCCACCTCTAGATATTTAAATGTTCAGAAAACTACATAAGATTTTAAAAATAATAATTGTATAGAAATATTCTATGCAAATTTGTCACAGTTAGTAATAATAATAACTAATGATTAATAATAATAAATGTCTACTAAGCAAAGCCCCTAGCATCTTGAATCATGAACTCGAATCTATGGTCTGCCACTTACTAATTAAGTGACTTTGGCCAAGTTAGGTAACCTCCTTGAGTCTTAATTTTCCCCACCTGTAAAATGGGAATCATAACATTTCACAGGCAGTTGAGAAGATTAAGCAAATAGTGTACTACAAATCCTTAATACTGAATAAGGACTCAATCAAGTTTGTTGTTACTGTGATTATCATATGAAACAGAATCGTTGGCAGTCTTGAGAGGCCCCATTCAAAATATCCTGCCTGATGTCATATGCAGGCATGATAGTGATGGTGTGATTTTGAGGTTGTATCATTCTTTAACTAAGAAGATTGTTTGCTTAGTTTTTTAAAAAATTTAAATTTATTTATTTTAATTGGAGGCTAATTACTTTACAATATTGTACTGGTTCTGCCACACATCATCATGAATCTGCCACGGCCGTGCACATGTTCCCCATCCTGAACCCCCCTCCCACCTCCCTCCCTGTACCATCCCGGGTCATCCCAGGGCACCAGCCCCAAGGATCCTGTATCAAACCTGGACTGGCAATTCGTTTCTTATATGATATCATACATGTTTCCATGACATTCCCCCAAATCATCCCACCCTCGCCCTCTCCCACAGAGTCCAAAAGACTGTTCTATACATCTGTGTCTCTTTTGCTGTCTCGCATACAGGGTTATCATTACCATCTTTCTAAATTCTAAACAAATCTCAGGGCAGCTCTAAATGTTTAGCAATGACATTTATGATATAGATTAGTAACATTCTGACATTTTAGGGAGACTTAAGCTCAGAATTAATACTCAAAATTAATTTTTCTAATTTCAGAAGTTGAAGTTAGGTATTTGTACGAAGTAAAGAAATTCATAACTATGAGAACAGAGTTTCAAATAGAAGCACCAACAAATGCTTTGGGAAGAGGCAGCCTCATTGGGATGCCAAGACCAATTCTCAGTGTGACTTTTCTGAGGAGAAATACTCATTTAAATGTGTTTCTCCTGGAATGTTTGCTTAGCAAGGAACTCACCTCACTGATTTACAATCATACTTGTTAAAGCCATCTCTACCTGGAGAGATAATGGATAACAAGAAGACATATTTTATCTTACATTCCCACATCTAGTAAACTGAAGTAATAAGTGATTCATTTGAGAGTTTAATTCAGAGTACCTGTGTTGGAGAAGGAAACGGCAACCACTGCAGTATCCTTGCCTGGAGGATCCCATGGACAGAGAAACCTGGCGGGCTACAGTGCATAGGGTCGTAGAGAGTCAGACACGACTGAAGCAACAGCACACATACATCTGTGTTGACAATGACATTGAAGTCGCTCAGTTGTGTCTGTTTGCGACCCCACGGACTGTAGCCTACCAGGTTCCTCTGTCCATGGAATTTTCCAGGCAAGAGTACTGGAGTGGGTTGCCATTTCCTTCTCCAGGAGCTCTTCCTGACCCAGGGATCAAAACCAGGTCTCCCGCATTGTAGGCAGATGCTTTACGGGTGGCTTCCGTCTGAGCCACCAGGAAGTCTTGTGTTATATCAGTATTTTACTGACTTGACTGTACTTATTAAATAACAATTATTTTTAAATTTCCCAGTATGTCTTTTATACATATATTATTTAAACAATATTGCACTCTAAACTAGACATCTTTCTGGTTACTTTAAGTACATAACCCATTTACAGAGTTTATATATTTGCATGACTTACATGAACATGCCCTCTGGGGTCATTCGTCCTGCTTGAATTAAGTAAGTTCCAAATCGAAATCCTACTGCATAGGCAAAATATACAAAGGCATGGCTGAATGCATAACAGATTCCAATGATCTGTGCTTTCTTCAAGGTATTTCTGAAATGCACAAAATTTACCAGATAATGGGGCATGAGGTATAGCAAGGTCTTTTAAATAAATGTAGAGTAATGAATATAGAAAACAAGATACATTATTATTTAGAATTTTAGAGAATTTTTTCTAAGAATTAAAAAAAGGATTTACCTTTTTAACTACTAGTAATTATTACAGAGAAAACAACAGAAATTTTCCCTATAGCTATATGGCTCTATAGTTTGATGTAGCAAAACTGACTCTATGCATTTTCAAATGAATGGGCAAGGTCTGTTAAAGAAGACCTAATAAAAGAGTTAAAGAGATTTGGCTTAAAAATATTTTCTATCCTAATCTTGCACTAAGAGAATAAATGATGGAAATTAAAGGGCAGTACTAACCAAAGAAGCATGAGTGTGAAAGAATACAAAGCTATCTTTCTGATAAAGTAAGGAGGGGTAGTTTAAAATTAAAAGAAGTGATCACATTTGATGTGTATATATAGTTTTTAAAATGTGAACTATTTTAGAGATTCAGTATAAAGGGCTGCTGTTGCTGCTGCTGCTAAGTCGCTTCAGTCGTGTCCAACTCTGCGACACCATAGACGGCAGCCCACCAGGCTCCCCCGTCCCTGGGATTCTCCAGGCAAGAACACTGGAGTGGGTTGCCATTTCCTTCTCCATAAAGGGCTAAGCAATATGATTTTCTTTCTTAAATATGTTATTTCCTCAACCTTGTTTCATGGAAATAATAAAATGCTCACCCAGTTATACTTCATGGCAATGTGAGAGGACCTAAAACATATTTTCTAAATGTGCTTACTCTCAACTCCTCTTTCTAGTCTCCTCTTGGTGGACTTATGTGAGAAATTCTGATATGCCATTATTAGGAATGATTCCAGAGCAAATGAATTGGCAGGCAAACCACTGCAGTCACCTGGGAGTACTGCCTTTATGGGAAAAAACTATAGTTAATACAGTCAGTATGAATCTACAATCACCTGTGCTGAGTCTGAAGAGTCTCCTCATACATTTGCTCAAAGGCTTTTTCTCTTGTTAATGACATTATAGTACGTATATTCTCCACAGCTTCAGTTGCTATCTTATAAAACAAGATAATAAAAGAGGAATAAAATTAGTAGTGGTTAAACTTCTGATTGTGAAGTGCAGTCACACTGAAGACATGTTAAGTACATCAAGTCAATAAGTTTTTCTGATGAGTTTTCTTAGCTTCTTTTTTTCTTTCCCCAAAATAAGATTTTTGTTATTTAGTTGCTAAGTTGTGTCTGACTCTTTTTGCAATCCCATGGACAAAATAAGATAAGAAAGTAATATATCAGGATAATACACTCAAGGAAAATTCCTTTTGAAAAGATTTAGTCTACTAATCTAAATTTAGCCTTCTTTAAGTCTTCATTGAATTTCTATTTAGACTAGTTCTATAAGCAGAGGGATCAAATATTAGTGAACATTATATCCATATGTAACTATGCAAAGGAGCTGTCTTATGAATTATGAGCTAATTCAAGAAAAAGACAGCAGAGAGAATCAAATAAATAATTGTTTCATTCTAGCACAGAAATGCAAATAGCAACCCAAGGACTTAGGAACACTGCCATAAAGTAACATGGAGTGTGGCTTTTCAATTCTGTATAAGATATTTTATGGCTATTTTTCATTTTGATTTCTGTAACCTTAAAAGGATATTTATTTTTTCAATTATTTGCTGCACCACACAACACATAGGATCTTAGTTCTCCAACCAGGGATCAAAGCTGTGCTCCCTGCAACGAAGCATAGATTTTTAACCACTGGATTGCCAGAGATATCCCTTAAAAATGATATTTAGTTTAATTATGTTAATGCTTCTTCATAGTTAAATAGTTTTCAAAAAGAAGAGGTATCAAAAATGGAGGAGACTTTTGACTTAGAATAATTTGGACATGAGAACACATGTTGATCTGAAAGAGAAATTTCCTGCTTTCACAGTCTGTTTCCAGACTGGCAGAGTGGACTGTGGACAGATGAAGACCTAGGTAGACACTCAAGGTTATTTGAAGGGGAACTTGGGTTATGGGAGAGAATTGGATATCTAGACCATGATCAGGACACCTGGATTCTGCTCTAAAGTCTTGTAATTTCAAAAGAAACTCAAAGAAACCTCCATTTGTAATATTTTGTAGTACATAAGGAAAATGGATAAGAATGCTGAAATCTTGAAGAAACTAAAGAGAAATGAACACAAAATCTTGGGTTCACTTTTCACAAGGGAGAAAGGACTAATAAGAGAGACTTAGAAAATAACCTTTATTTTAAACTGATCATTTTAAATCTGAAAAATAAAACATTTGATGATTTGTCCAAATCTATACATGCAACCAAAGAAGGACCATATTCTTACTGGTCCATATTCTAAGTTTTGGTGTTTGGTAAAGTGACAGATTAAAAAGCCAGTATGAAAAGTACATGTTGCCTATTCGATTGGAATTATTAATTGTATGGTCTGAGGTTACTCTAATAATGCAAAAAGGAAAAAAATCAAAGATTTTTGATTTATAACTAAAGCTCATGACATGTTCCCTCATAGCTCAGTTGGTAAAGAATCTGCCTGCAGTGTAGGAGACCTGGGTTCGATTCCTGGGTTGGGAAGATACCCTGGAGAAGGAAATGGCAACCCACTCCAATATTCTTGCCTGGAGAATCCCATGGATAGAGGAGCCTGACAGGCTACAGTTCATGGGGTCGCAAGATTCAGACACGACTTAGTGACTAAATCACCACCACCGTGACATAAAAATTAAGATGAATAAAATACAATTAATTAGGGCCAGATTAACTTGGAAGTAGTGATAATTTGCAAACACATGGAGGGCTGAACAAAATTTCAGCCCTTGGAGGCAAATATATGCTAAACAGTTCAGTTTTTTTGCTCAAGTAGACATTCTAAAGGTCCTTATCTAGTGCAGGAAAGGTGGAAAGGTCCAAGGGTCATGAAAACCAGATTTATTTGAGTCTTGTGCTTCATTGGATCCCTATTCATGAATAGGTGACTGTATCATATTAGATACATATCCAATATGATATTTAATATGATACTATATTTAATATGATATATTAGATCTATATCTAATCTATATCTAATATGTGATCTATATCTAATATGATACAGTCACTGTGATTCAGACCATAAGGATATTAAAATCATTTTTATACCCAGGCATGTTCATCAACTTTGATATAAATCTTTAATACTATATCTTGGGCTGGATGGCCAAGAGAAGAGTTGACATTTACATGGTGCAGCTTCCTAAAGTCATGAGAAACAGGTTTTGGACCTCTACTGAGATGAAAACCGAGAAGGGTAGAAGGTCCCCAAAAGCAAACAAACAAAAAAGTTGACTATCATCTAAGGGGTAGGCAACAGCCTGGGAAAGTAATATACCACCTGCAACTGCAGAAAAGGGAGGATAGAAGATGGATAGACACTCAACAGGGATGTTACGTAAGAGATTCCTACTTTGGGTGAGTGGCTGGATCAAATGACATCTCTTTCAATTCTTAGATATTATGGTACTACTACATTTCCAATATTTCCCTAAAGCTCTACTACAATGATCATTGTTATGAATATGACTGTTCTTGGGAAAGTTACATGTAGGTTTAGTTGCTAAGACATGTCCGACCCTTGCAACCTCATGGACTGTACCCATGAGGCTCCTCTGTCCATGAGATTTTCCAGGCAAGAATAGGTGAGTGGGTTGCCATTTCCTTCTCCAGGGGATCTTCCCATCCCAGGTTGAACCCTGGTCTCCTGCATTGCAGGCAGATTCTTTACTGACTGAGGTACTAAGGAAGAAAGTTATATATGTCAAAGCATTTTCTAAGTAAATACATTGTTCATTTTGATCAGTATAAAGTTTTGTTTTAGGCACTCCCAATAGCAGTACCTTGCCTTAAGTGAAAGTGAAAGTGAAGTCGCTCAGTCGTGTCCGACTCTTTGCGATCACATGGACTGTAGCCCACCAGGCTCCTCCGTCCATGAGATTCTCCAGGCAAGAATACTGAAGTGAGTTGCCATTTCCTTCTCTAGGGGATCTTCCCAGGGATCGAACCCAGGTCTCCTGCATTGCAGGCAGACGTTTTAACCTCTGAGCCACCAGGGTTGCATTTAGTAAATATTATATTTCCTCTTTATTTTGAAAAATGAAGCCCCCGTAATTATTCAAGAGATTTAATTATTCAACAATTAGAGAGTGGGTAATCACAATGTTAACAAATTCTCCCACAATTTGCTAACAGTAATAATGACTGACATTACTGAGTGCTTACTGCCTTCCAGATACTATTGCATATACCTAATAAGACTGTTTTCTATAATACTCATGAAGATCTATAAGTGGATAGTATTTTATTTCTACTTTACAAAGGAAGAAATTGAAGTCCAGAAATGTTGATATAACTTGCTCATATCACACATTTGTTAGTGATAGAATCTGAATTCTAATTCAGCCAATTTGACTGCATAGCCCATGCTCTAAATTATGTGCCCCCCTATTGCTATGACATATCTATACCCATCCTAAACTGATTTGTATGGGTTTCAATACATATACACCACTTTACAGATTCTTAAGAAAGGAAGTTAATGTTAAATATGGAATCTCTTATTGATTTTCTCTTAAAATGTTATGATGGTAGCAATGGTCTTTATTTTACCTTTCCAGCACGCTTAAGTTCTTGCTTATCCTTGTTGGCAAATCCAGTCATTGCTGCTGTTTCAATCATTCCTGTGAGAGCAAGTACTGGAGCAATACTCAAAATCAGCAGTGTCATCTCCCATCCGTATATGAAGGAAATGATAACTGAAAGTCCCATATTAATCGCATTTTGTGTTAAGACACCAACCCTTGAACCTGTTGCCTATAATCAGACATAAATTGGGGAAAAGCCAGTCAATTTTAAGTTCATAAGAATTGTGATGATAGTTCCTTGCAAAATAAGGTGGGGTTTTTTTTGATTTATACATAGATTTTTATTTTGAATATATTCCATAACATCTTAGAGAAAACCCAAATGAACTTTTGGGTCAACCCAATAATTAGAGATTTTTTTTTTTAGTCCCTCAGTTGTGTCTGTCTGTGATCCCATAGACTGTAGCCTGCCAGACTCCTCTATCCATGGAATTCTACAGGTAAGAATATTGGAGTAGGTAGCCATCACAGATTCTTAACCATCTAAAACACCAGAGAAGTCCATTTAGAGATTAAATAATATTTAGAGTTTAAAAATGTCCTCTACTATGGGGTCACTATGTTTTATTTGTATGCCTATGTCCATTATTATTGTCCTTTGAATTGTTCCTATTATTCTTTGAATATATTATTGCTTTCTGATACAAAAATATATTCTAGGCCCTACACCTTAAATTTGTCATTTCTTCAAGGAGTCTGAGTTCCTGTTAGTAGAGGATGTTATTTAGAAGTCCATATATAGTGCTAGTTGTGTTCATTATCAGTGGAATGTTAGTGGATATAACAGGGGAGTATGTGTGTGTGTGTATGTGTGTAGATGCATGCACATATTGAAATCTATATTTATTTCTCTCTTTACATTTCTTGAAATCCATGGGTTTATATCAATACATGCAGTTCCAATTAAAAAAACACAAGGTTATTATTTCTGGCTTTCTCCCTTCTAATATTTGTTATCCACTTCTTCAGTAGTAAGAAACCTAGCTCCCATTTTCTTTAACAAAGTTTCATGATCAGTCTCTCTGCTATCATGCAGATCATAAACAATCAGCTATCATGACCCCTGTCTCTGCCCAGGACGCATACCCTCTCCTCTGCATGCTCTGGCTTTGCTTTCCTGCATGAGGCTGGTGCCTCATATGAATGACCAACTCACCACATGTGGTCTCCACAACCCAGTCCTGTCCTCTTATACCGAAAAAGGGCTGGTACTCTTAGCTACTATACTATAGTAGTGCTGAATTGAATGAGGATATTCACTGAAGTATATCCTTTGTATATAATATCTTCCCTTTTCTGCACTTATAACAATTTCACTCAGCAAAGTTCTACAGAGGCAACATCAAGATAGAAAAAGAGTTGGAAACATTATTGTATAAGATAATGTAAAAGAAATTTAGGGAAAAAACTTAAAATAGAAATATCTTCATCGCTGTTTTATGAGAACTACATGTCTTGAAATTTTAAGCTCCTTTATACTGGGATGAAAAAAGGAAACCCCTATTTACCTAGAAACATAGCTACAATCAACTGAGATATCAATTCACATTTTAGAACATATGTTTTGCTCTGATCATGAAAACATGGTCATTGGAAAAGGTCTAAATAATGTTTAAAATGACATCCTTCCAGACATAGATACATACACATTCAGATTAGGATTATTGTGTGTATTCAGCATTATATCCTGCTTTTATCCCTTTATATTACACTGCAAGCTTTTTCGTGGGTCATTAAATAGTCTTCAAAAATTTTTTAGTAGATTGCTTCCAATTTTTCACTACTAAAAACAAAGACGTAATGAGCATCTTTGTGCAATATCTTTGTGCTCATCTTTTATTTCCTGATATTAAATTCCTAGCCTGGAATTATATGCTAAAGTATATATACCTTTCATTCTTCATAGATATTGTCAAATTGCTTCTCTAAAAAATGATATTACTATTCACTGATGTACCCCCCCAAATTAGTATCATCATTAAAATAACATTAATGAAAAATCTTCTTTCCCCACAGGGCTCTGTGAAGTAAAAAGTTGCCCAGCTGTCTCCAACTCTTTGCGACCCCATGGACTATACAGTCCATGGAATTCTCCAGGCCAGAATACTGGAGTGGGTAGCCATTCCCTTCTCCAGGGGATCTTCCTGACCCAGGAATCGAACTGGGGTCTCCTACTCTGCAGGCAGATTCTTTTACCAACTGAGCTATCAGACAGGGCTCTGACTTACTCCTAAAAAATTTTTTGTGGTTTTAGTTTCAAGACTGCATTTCATAATGGTTCACTATTTTCCCATTTTTCACTGAACAATCAAAGAAAACTCCCCAAAGTAAAAACAAATAACAATAGCAAACACCAAACAAACCACTAAATACTGAAAATTCAGACAGACAGACAGGTAACGTATTTTAAATATGCCTTATGGTATTCATTACAGACTGACTCTAATCTATGAGGTTGAAATACGAACATCATTTGGTACTTAATACTTACTCACACTCCATCTCTTGAGGGTTCTGGATGATGCAGAGATATATGATGTGTATATTATGACTGAATTGTCCTGCACCTCCCACCCAAATTCATATGTTGAGATCCTGACTCCCAGTTCCTCAGAATGTGACTGCATTTGGAGATAAGATCCTTAAAGAGGTGATTAAGTTAAAATAAGGTTTTTGAGGGTGAACCCTAATCAAATATGATTGGTTTCCTTATTAAAAAAAAAAAGAAATTTCAATGTGAACATGTTTGCACAGAGGAAAGACACAAGAAGAAGAAAACTATAAGTCAAGGTGAGAGGATGCAGAATGAAACGAACCATGCCAACATTTTGATCCTGGGCTTTTAACCTCTAGAGCCATGAGGATGTAAATTCCTGTTGTTTAAGCCACTCAGACTGTGGTACTTGGTTACAGCAACCTAGCAAACTAATATACTGTCAACTTGCTCCTTTCGTCCCACACTCACCATGAGTTTCAGAGTTATATAGATCATATAGTTGGATGAAGAGGCTGTGGAACTTAAGCACTTGTAATGTTGAAGGTCCCACTTCCATATCAAATTACCTATGGAATGCCCCTACAGCCACATAAACTCCATATATTTTTCTATAAAATAGAAATATTTTAAAAAATTATAATCAGGCTTTGTTAAGAATAAGATATTCTTTTAATATAAAATTTATCTATAAGTAAGAAATTACTTGATAGCTATGTTTTGTAGGCCTTTATACATTCATTAATTTCTACTTTGTAGGTTCTTAGGTTGAAGTCAATGACTTTTCCTTTTTCAGATGACAGTTCTTAACGTTATATCTACATTAACAAAAGTATGAAATATATCCAGTGGACAGTTATTCTTTTCTGTTTGGATATTTCCTATTAGGTGGCCATAATATAGTTCTTTTCTTCACTGCCTTCCTCTGTTTTTATCCTATTTTCTTTAAAAATTAAAATTCTTGACAGTAGATCAAAAGGAAGTAAAGAGGTAGAAAACCAGAAGAGGAAAGACAGAAAGTATGCTGAGGATTGTAGCTTTTGTGTGTAAAATTATGCAGTGTGCTGGAAAGAGAGATAGAAGCACAGTAGATGAACTGTAGATGCCACAGTAGATGAACATTTGAAAATCACTGAAAATTAGGCTATATACTATGCATACCAACCTCATGTCTAAAAACATTCAAGTGTAAACCTGCCAAATTTTTGATGGAACAGTCTTGTGTTTGAACTTTTTGTTTAGGACATAAGAACTTTCTATAAACTGACTTGTACTTGCATATCCTTGTTTATTCAACAAGCTTGAGTTATCCACTTTTGTACTAATCTGCTTCTTGAAAATAAGATCATATACATTTCTACTGGCATTTTAGTTTAAGCTACCAGAAACTTATTGAAATATCCAGTCAATGCAGCCATGAACAGGCCACAATACCTGCCTTTTGGTGATGGTCGCAGGATAAGAAGGATCCAAATATATCTTTCTTATTCCAGGAAGAATTAAAAAAAAAAAAATTCAGCCTTGAAAAATACTACAAGAACTAAAGGAAAATAAAAAATGGCCTTTAAAGCCTAGAGTAATAGTGTAATTCTGAAAAGAATTTAGAACTGGAAATCAGAAGAAATTTAATTAAACTTCTTTAGATTCTTTATCAATGTGCAGAAAAATAGAATTTTTCCTTGAAAATTAAAAGCAGAAAGTCATAATTAAATAGTTCTGCAGATAACCATTATGGAGTATCTACTACGTCCAAGGTACTGTGCTAAATGTGGGGAATACAACTTTGATAAGAAAATTCCAGAAAATGGTTACCATAAGAAAATAAATGGAAGTAAACTCAGTATGTAATTGTAGAAATAAAATTCCATATGGCAGGATTTCTGCTTCTGGCTAACATGAACAGAGACATTACTTTGCCGACTATGGTCCGTCTAGTCAAGGCTATGGTTTTTCCTGTGGTCATGTATGGATGTGAGAGTTGGACTGTGAAGAAGGCTGAGTGCCAAAAAATTGATGCTTTTGAACTGTGGTGTTGGAGAAGACTCTTGAGAGTCCTTGGACTGCAAGGAGATCCAACCAGTCCATTCTGAAGGAGATCAGCCCTGGGATTTCTTTGGAAGGAATGATGCTAAAGCTGAAACTCCAGTACTTTGGCCACCTCATGCGAAGAATTGACTCATTGGAAAAGACTCTGATGCTGGGAGGGATTGGGAGCAGGAGGAGAAGGGGACGACAGAGGATGAGATGGCTGGATGGCATCACTGACTCGATGGATATGAATCTGAGTGAACTCTGGGAGTTGGTGATGGACAGGGAGGCCTGGTGTGCTGCGATTCATGGGGTCTCAAAGAGTCAGACACGACTGAGTGATTGAATTGAACTGAACATGAACAGAAGGAATGAATTTGTCCTTTCAGCTGAAACAAAAAATAGATAAAATATATGAAACAATAAGTTTCAAGATACTAGACCTAAGACAACCAAGGGAAATGGGAAACAAACAAGGTGAGCCCTATGATTGCCCTAGCTTATGCCTTGAAAGAGCTCCAAGGCTGTAGAATAGAAAGGGTGAACTCTAAGACCTCTAAGACTGAGCCCACCAGACTGACTAAGTGGAATAGACAAAGCTGAGAGTCTGGAGAGTCCAAGGAAGCTAGAGTTTGCAATACAGAACACTAAAGGTATACAGAAAGAAATCTAAATATCCAGAAAGGGTCCCCCTTGAGTATTCAATTGAACAATGCATGTGTGAAGGCTAGAAATAGTGCTTGGTCATACCAGCCTGACTGGAAAACCTCACTATTCCCCCAGCATTGGGTGGCGCATGTTCAATGTCTTGCCTCAGTAGTTGACTCCAGTCTTGCTTAATAAATCTTAAACTCAAGACCTCCCCTCCCAAAGATCAAACTGTTTCCAGGTAATTTAACTGCATCCCAGAACAAGACAAGAATATTTATAGAAATACAAAAATATTCAGCATTTATATTTATATTCACAACATGTGGCATCTAGTCAAAAATTATCAGGTATGCCAAAAAGCAGCAAAAAAGGACCCTTAATGAGCATAAAAATCAATAAATTGAAACTGACTCAGAACTGACAGAAATGTTAGATTTAGCAGATAATGGCCTTAAAAGTTATTATAATTGTATAGCATGTACTCAAAAAGTTAAGAGATACGGAGGATAAATGAAAAAGACCCACATCAAATTTCTACAAGTGAAAATGTCAGTGTCCATAAACAAAGTTTTATTGAAACACAGCCATGTCTCTTTGTTTACCTATTGTCTACGGCTATCTCAGCACCAAGATGATGGAAGCTGAGGCGTCGCTAGAGAAGCCTTCTGTGCCGCCCTGCTCACTTTGTCCTGCCGCTCATTGTGAGGCAACGGTAATTTGGCGGCATGTTGAGTGCCACATATGTTGCTGTACTACGGGATTTTATCCAAATTCTTCAAATTACCATTGATGTCCATCATCTACAGACAAGAAAGGAAGAGAAAAGTGGCCTTTGGGATGTCTGCTTTTAAGGCACAATAGGCTGTGGATCACTTTGTGTTCTAATTAGATGCCACAGTGTTGTGTTCATTATGCTATGATACTGTATAGTTCTAAGAATAAACAGAAACGTCAACATTAGGAGACAGCACTCATAAAATTCCTAATTCACAGGAAAGTAACATTTATAAACATTAGAAAATTAAAATGAAATAACACATCTTAACAATTTATTCATAAAACTAAAAAGTGAAAATGGGGCTGAGTCTAAATAAGCTTCTGAGCACCTCATTTATTAGCTAAGTAAAGAAAGTCACAGATAGTGACTTAATTAGATCATGTTTGATTGCAGTAGTGGAAGAAATGTGTTCAGACAGCATAAACTTATATCAGATGATATGAAAACTATTGCTCAAAAAGTTGAGAACAACAGAAATATAAATGATCAATTGAAAATCAAGGTAGGTCATTTTGAGTAGTTTCCCTGGCTCTTGATGGATTGACCTAAATAGTTATACTGCTTAATTGTTGGTTTTTTTGATGAGTCAATGTCAAGTTTGAAGTGACCGAAAAATTAGCTGCTATGGACAATCTGTATGCAACAACTACAGTTGAGAATATTTTCAAAGAAGTTGAGACAAAAACCTAGATGAGTACAACCTGAAGTGTAACCTGCTAAGATGTACTACAACTGATGGTGGCAAAAATATTTGTAGAGGAAAAAAAAAGGTTTAGTTGGACAAATTTATAAAGTTTGTGAAAATGAAGGTGTTTAAGGCTTGTTGTTATTCATTGTATTCATATTATTCATTAATAAAGTATTTTGTGGAAAATAAATGAATTTACTGAAAGAGATGGGAATACCAGACCACCTGACCTGCCTCTTGAGAAACCTATATGCAGGTCAGGAAGCAACAGTTAGAACTGGACATGGAACAACAGACTGGTTCCAAATAGGAAAAGGAGTACGTCAAGGCTGTATACTGTTACCCTGCTTATTTAACTTATATGCAGAGTACATCATGAGAAACGCTGGGCTGGAATAAGCACAAGCTGGAATCAAGATTGCCGGGAGAAATATCAATAACCTCAGATATGCAGATGACACCACCCTTATGGCAGAAAGTGAAGAGGAACTAAAAAGCCTCTTGATAAAAGTGAAAGAGGAGAGTGAAAAGGTTGGCTTAAAATTCAACATTCAGAAAACGAAGATCATGGCATCCGGTCCCATCACTTCATGGGAAATAGATGGGGAAACAGTGGAAGCAGTGTCAGACTTTATTTTTTTGGGCTCCAAAATCACTGCAGATGGTGATTGCAGCCATGAAATTAAAAGATGCTTACTCCTTGGAAGGAAAGTTATGACCAACCTAGATAGCATATTCAAAAGCAGAGACATTGCAAAGGTCCATCTAGTCAAGACTATGGTTTTTCCAGTAGTCATATATGGATGTGAGAGTTGGACTGTGGGAAAGCTGAGCGCTGAAGAATTGATGCTTTTGAACTGTGGTGTTGGAGAAGACTCTTGAGAGTCCCTTGGACTGCAAGGAGATCCAACCAGTCCATTCTAAAGAAGATCAGTCCTGGGTGTTCTTTGGAAGGAATGATGCTAAAGCTGAAACTCCAGTACTTTGGCCACCTCATGTGAAGAGTTGACTCATTGGAAAAGACTGTGATGCTGGGAGGGATTGGGGGCAGGAGGAGAAGGGGACGATGGAGGATGAGATGGCTGGATGGCATCACCGACTCGATGGAGGTGAGTCTGAGTGAACTCCGGGAGTTGGTGACGGACAGGGAGGCCTGGCGTACTGTGATTCATGGGGTCGCAAAGAGTCGGACATTACTGAGCGAATGAACTGAACTGAACTAATTACACATTATTGGACCAGTATGCTCAATGAAGTCCATTTGTCCCTATAGCTTTCTCTTATTTTTTCGGTCAAAAGCGGAAGTTGAATTTCTTGATTTGTCTTCCCAACAGTTTGTGGGTTTAGCAGCGGTAAAGTTTTACTATGGAGTATTGAGTTCAGGACTGAGATTGAAATTTTTCTTTATAAGAAGAACCGCCTTAAACCATTATATTAGGTTTTGCTGTAGACTTGATAATGTCTCAATGAATTCAACCTAAAATTGTTAAGGCAAACAGCAATTATACACCAACATTATACTGTGGTAAAGTGATTTCAGTGACTACTCACATTGTTCGAATCATAAGTAATGTTAAGCTGTTTTATACTCTTTCCATATCAAAAAATTTAATCAAGAAGTGAGGTCACCATTGTCTAGGCAATGATAGCCAAGCTCTACCTAATCAAATCATTGGGCTCTTGGAATTAATAAATGAAATTTTTATTTCTTGGGAGGCAATGTAACTATAGTTCTGATGAGGAGAATTCTTGGAACTAACATTGTGTCTGTCAGTGGTATATCAAGTGTACATTGTGGCTTTCTTAAGGACAAAAGGGAGGTAAGACTTCTGGTTGATGAAGAGGAGTTGCTAAAATATACAGAAATAGTACCTTGTAATTCTGTGAAATTCAGTCTCCCAAAGAATTTAAAATGGCTCTATACCTTTAATAAAACTACATTTTACACAGAAAATAGTTTGTTGACAGCTGTACTGGCAATAAGCCATTACCTTGGGCTGAAATAATACCAGTTAAATTGGTTGTATTCAATCAACTGTTTCAGGAATCATTTTGTCCTATAACCTTAGTTCACTAACATGTTTTTCTCAAGACTCTCAGAGTATCAGAACATTTAAAAATGACCCGGAGCTTAGACTTTTGGTCATTAGTAAGGGTTTCATAATAATATTTATTGTTATTAAGGGGCTAGTTCATGAACATTCACCCTATTACATTTGATAAAAGTAACATGTGACTGAAATTGCATGATGAAGAAACTGAGATGGAAATATATCTTCCTTAAGTTGATATGACAGGACATATGACCCTGAATTATTGTTTTCTGATTAATCTCTAGTGTGGTGTGTCTTTGTGAGAAAAGAAATACTGGTCAAATGGGATTTGGAAATAATTCTTCCTTTGATAGAAAGAGAATCCATTCAAGTTAGATATGATTCTACCTATATATGGCAAAGCAAGGGCTTATGTGAATTATATGCTAGCAGACACAGTCTCCGGAGAAGGCAATGGCAACCCACTCCAGTACTCTTGCTTGGAAAATCCCATGGGCGAAGGAGCCTGGTAGGCTGCAGTCCATGGGGTCGCACAGAGTTGGACACGACTGAAGCGACTTAGCAGCAGCAGCACCAGATACAGTCTCATTCTTGGTATCCTTCTTTGGTTGCTTTGCTTTTCAAATTCTGCAACTTTAAATGGGTCATTGGTATTCCAGCCATCTAGCCTTTAGCTACTACTTCTTATTCAGTGAAAATGATTTGACTTGCCCAGAAGTTATCATGAGAACAACATTTACTAACTGCAACAGGAAATTTTCAAATGATCAAATGGTATTAGTCAAATGCTTATAAGGACAAATATTCTCATTAATTTCTCTTGATAAGAGACAAGATTATCATTTGACACAACTAAGAGATTTTAGGAAAGCAATGTTGGTCTTTAGTACTAAATTTGTTCTTTTCATTCAAGCAAATACTTATTAATGAAATGTCCTACTTATAAAGTATAGCTGGTAGTAAGAATACCTAATGCACTGAATTCTTAAAAGATCTGAATGATGATAGGTAGTAAGAGAAAAACATTCACACAGCAAAGGAAAAAAAAATTTTGTAGAATGGAGATCCAAATGGAATTATAGGGACTGATATTTCTGCCAAATTTAGTGAACCCTTGAATTTCTAAATACAGATGTCATTCATCTAATTCTATTGTTGCTATCCTCATTCCTTAATGACTAAGTGAAATTCTATCCATCATTTTTTTCCCATTTATATCAGTAAAATCCAGCTTCTCAGCCTTACTTTAAAATTTAAATGCTGTCCAGTGAAATTTAGAGCCTTGTTTTAAAAATTATAGAAAAGAGTTTCAGGAAGCGATGAAGATGATGCCCTCTTTCCTCTTCAGGTCTTTCTACATCATAAAATTAGTTTTCTAAACCAATACAGAAGCATGTGAATGTTTATAATTGTAACCAACTTGCTCTGTTCTCTAGTATTAGAAATCTATTTCCTTGAATGTATATATTGAAAAAGAGGTTTTGCAAAAGTTACAAAAATTAAAATAGTGGCCATGTCTTGTGGAAATAGCTTCCAAAAGAAAATACAATTTTGAAGAGCTGTTTTAGTTGACAGTTTGTTGCTCTGATAGCAATGCTGCAATCAACATTTCAGTATTTCTAAACAATAACAACAACAACCAAAAACTGTTAAGATTTTTCTGTCCTTCAGAGGTGCATTATTGACTTTCCTTTTCTCTACATGCATAAGGAAAAAGGAAAGTTTATAACTCTGGCAGAATTCTTATTTTAACAAAGAGATCAAAAACTTTATCTCACTTAAATTCAAAGTGGAAAATATTTGTTTTACATTTCTTTTCTCAATCATAGTTGAAACTCCACTTGTAGTAAAAGATTAATTTTATTAAAATAACTGGATGAAAGCTAATAAATTACTCTTTATCTCTTCCATACTATCCTTCTCCCCATACTTATTTAAGCATCACTTTGACATACATTATGCTAGTTATTCTGTCATTGATTCTGAATATTGTGCATCAGTGTACATTTTATTTACACCCATTGTGAACAGTCATGGTTACACATAACTCTTTAACTTGATCTGTATAACAACAGCACAGAACCATTTCCAGATACACATGAATTTAACTTGTTACATATTATTTAAATGAGATTTTATTTTCTGGGGGGAAAGAAAAATTAAACTTTCTTCTTTTAAAACTTCCAAGTTATTTGTGTGTTTTAATTTTGTTACTTTATCTTATATTACTATCTAATTCTGAGCTTTTTTGTCTAACTCATTCTTGGTATTTTCTGTGGTCCTCTGGTTATCCTATTATGTGTCCTAAATGCCCTTTATTTTTAGTTAAAAATGTCCAGAACTGAAAGGCTTCCTTATATCTTTCATTGAGAGCTCCCTGTTAGCCCTGAGACTTACCTGGTCTTCTTAATGATGTGGGTCATCTCAGCATAGCTCACATATAGGCAAAGACACATATGTGTACATGCACTCATGTGTAACACAAACATACACCATTTAAAAATAAAAGCAATATACATACTCCTTGGATTTGTGCTATATCTGTGGCTAATATTGTTGTCAAGGCTCCTGTGGTGTTTTCTTTATCATCAAACCAGGAAATATCCTAAAGAAAAAAGAGAATTAAAACGGTTATCAAAAAATTCTTTGACTTGTGATTGTGCTGTATTAACTTGTGCTATGGGCCTATTTGCTCAGTCGTGTCCGACTCTGCAACCCATGGACTGCAGCCTGCCAGGCTCCTCTATCCAAGGGGATTCTCCAGGGAAGAATACTGGAGTGAGTTGTCATGCCCTTCTCCAGGAGATCTTCCCAACCCAGGGATCGAACCCAGGTCTCCTGCATTCCAGGTGGATTCTTTACTGTCTGAACCCCCAGGGAAGCGCTATATCAACTTTGAAAGCATTTATTTGCCTGCCTCTTTACTCACAGGCACTTAAAATTTGTGGAGCAAATAAATTTTTTTTCTTACTTCATGAAGATCCATATGTAGATACAAACTGAAGAACTTAAGCCCAACAGCTTGGATCTTTACCATGCTACAACACTATATAATAATCGGTGTTTAAAATGATCATTTTGAACCACCAAGTAATTTATAATTTTACTGCACAAGTAATTTTTGTGGAGAGCAGATTTTACTAAAAAAGTAAGGTAATGCACAACACACCTTAGAAATATTTCCAAACTTTCTATCTAAACTTAGAAATGATTAAAAAAAAAAATCTGTTTCCTTCTCTTCAGGACCTATATAGGCAAGATTTTCCCTGACACTTTACATTCCCACTTAGATCTTATAAGTACTGGGCATTGTGAGAAGCTAAAGAGGCAGGCCTGCTGTAAAACCCCTGCAGCCAAAAAAGCACGCAATTTGATAGGTCAAAAATACACAAAATAAAAGCATAATGTTAGAACCAATTTCATTTTCAACACCAAATACAGATAGCACTTAGCACTTCTCAACTTTGAGGAATGCTGATTTTCTTTCCTTAGCTATTGAATGTTTCCTCTCATGCACTCAAACTACTTAAACTCTTATGGCTTAAAACTATGTGGAGACTGGCTCTAAAAATGACTGATTTTTAGTGAGTGAAGAGCAAAAGAATTCTTGAATTACTAAACCCAGCCAGGGCCCTGATGCCCAGGTAACACGTTTCTGCCAACTAAGGAAACAAAAACAAGACAGGTAGAAGGTGGGTGCATTAATCATGCTGCTATGTAAGAAGAAAGCCCCTGTGGAGGAATATGGGAGGGGTCGGGGGATTGCAGTCCTAGCATGACATCACTACTCTGTAAACCCCTGGATTGAGAAGGTGTCCCAAACAATTTAGGGTCTAGATGCTCAAAGGACATTTTATAGAGATCACGATCTGCACTATACAGTAGTGGTCCTGAGAACAGAACCTCAGCCAAGAGCCTATCTTATTGGGAACACACATGAGTGGTAATTTTAACTACAGCGCTCCTGATCTAGAAGGCATTACTTGGTTTTTGTTGTATACTAGCAGGCTTGATCCCTGGGTTGGGAAGATCCCCTGAAGAAGGAAATGGCAACTTAACTCCAGTATTCTTGCCTGGGTAATCCCATGGACAGAGGAGTCTGGTGGGCTACAGACCATGGAGTTGCAAAGAATTTTGGACAGGACTGAGTGACTGAGCATGCACTCATAGAATATATATATATATATATATACACATATATATAGTTTATACTGTGTAATTATTTCTATATTTCAACATGACATGGAATACCCAAAGAAGTTTTAGATACAATATAAAGTAAAAGTATAAAAAATAATTGATTATTTAATATTACCTTCCTGATGCTGTTGTTGTTCAGTTGCCCAGTCATGTTGGACTCTTTGTGACCCTATGGACTGCAACATACCAGGCCTCCCTGTCCCCCACTGTCTCCTGGAGTTTGCCCAAGTTCATGTTCATTGCATCGGTGATGCCGTCCAGCCATCTCATTCTATGATGCCCTTTTTTCCTTCTGCCTTGATCTTTCCCAGCATCAGGGACTTTTCCAATGAGTCATCTATTTGAACCAGATGACCAGAATACTGGAACTTCAGGTTCAGCATCAGTGAATATTGAGGGTCTTTAAGACTGACTGGTTTGATCTCCTTGCTGTTCAAGGGACTTTCAGGAATCTTCTCCAGCACCACAGTTCGAAGGCATCAATTCTTTGGTGTTCTGCCTTCTTTATGGTCCAACTCTCATAACTGTACGTGACCACTGGGAATACCATAGCCTTGACTATAAGTACCTTTGTTGGCAGAGTAATGTCTTTGCTTTTCAACACCCTATTTAGGTTTGTTATCACTTTCCTGCCAAGAAGCAATCGTCTTCTGATTTCATGGCTGCAGTCACTGTCCGCAGTGATTTTGGAGCCAAATAAAAGGAAATCTGTCACTACTTCCACCTTTTCCCCTTCTATTTGCCATGCAGTAATGGGGCTGGATCTTATTGGTTTTTAAAAGAATATTTAGTCTTAAGCCGGCTCTTTTATTTTTCTCCTTCAGCTTCATCAAGAGGCTGTTTATTTCCTCTTCACTCTCTGCCATTAGAGTGGTATCATTCGCATATCTGAGGTTGTTGATGTTTCTCCCGCCTATCTTGATTCCAGCTTGTAACTCATCCAGCCTGGCATTTCTCATGATGTGCTCAGCATATAGGTTAAATGAACAGGGTGACAGCAGACAGCTCTGTTGTACTCCTTTTCCCATCTTGAACCAATCAGTTGTTCCATACAGGGTTCTAACTGCTGCTTCTTGACCCGAATACAGTTTCTCAGGAGACAGGTAAGACAGTCTGGTATTCCCATCTCTTTAAGAGCTTTCCATATTTTTCATGATCCACACAGTCAAAGGCTTTAGTGTAGTCGATATAACAGAGATAGAAGTTTTTCTGAAATTCCCTTGCTTTCTCTATAAATCCAGCGAATGTTGGCAATTTGATCTCTAGTTCCTCTTCCTTTTTAAACCCAGTTAAGACATCTGGAAGTTCTTGGTTTGCATAATGCCGAAGTCTAGCATGCAAGATTTTAAGCATGACCTTACTAGCATGGGAGATGAGTGCAATTGTCTGATGGTTAGCACATCCTTTGGTGCTACCCTTCTTGGGAATTGGGATGAGACTGACCTTTTCCAGTCCTGTGGCCACTGCTGGGTCTTCCAGATTTGCTAACATAATGAATGCAAAACCTTGATGGCATCCTCCTTTAGGGATTTAAATAGCTCTGCTGGAATTTCATTGCATCCACCAGCTTTTTTAACAGCAGTGCTTCTTAAGGCCCACTTGACTTCACACTCCAGAATGTCTGACTCTGGGTGACTAACCACATCATCGTAGTAATCTGGTTCATTAAGATCACTTTTTATACAGTTCATCCATGTATTCTTTCCATCTCTTCCATCAGTGGTAGGGGCGTAAACTCAAATTACCCTGATGGTGAATGGTTTGTCTTGAAAACGAACCAAGATCATGCTGGCCTTTTTAAGGTTGCACCCAAGTACTGTATTTCAGACTCTTGCTGATTATAAAGGTTACTCTGTTTCTTCTATGGCATTCTTTGCCCACAGTAGTAGATATAATGGTCATCTGAATTAAATTTGCCCATTCTTGTCCATTTTAGTTTGCTGATTCTTAGGATGTCGATGTTCTTACCATCTCTTGCTTGACCATATCCAGCTTTCCCATACAGTACTGTTCTTTGCTGTATCAGATTTTACTTGCATCACCAGACACATCAACAACTGAGCATCATATCTGCTTTGGCCCAGCTGTTTCATTCACTCTGAGCTATTGGTAATTCTCCCCCACTCTTCCCCAGTAGCATATGGGGCACCTTCAGACCTGGGAGACTCATCTTTAGGTGTCATATCTCTTTAAGAGGCCTTTTATACAGTTCATGAGGTTCTCATGGCAAGTATACTGGGGTGGTTTGCCAACTACTCTTGCCTGGGAAATCCCATGGACAGAGAAGTCTGGTGGGCTACAGTCCATGGTGTCATGAAGAGTTTTGGACATGACTGACTGAGCATGCACAAACGCAATTATATGTGTATATATATATGTATATATATATATAGTTTACATTGTGTAATCATTTCTATATTTCAGCATGACATGGATTCTATAGTATAGAGTCTATAGAATCAGGAGTGTAGTATTAAATAATAAATTCTTTTTTATACTTCATATTGTATCTAAAACTTCATTGGGTATTCCGTGTCATGCTGAAATATAGAAATAATTACACAGTGTAAACATTCCTGATTCTATAGTATAGTAATTGCTCTAATACGTAAGGCAAAGGATACATATATGACTAGTCTTAGTCCTTATCTGATGATGTTCAATCAGCAAGATATCCAAACTTGCTTTTCAACAAGTCAGCAATTATTCACTCTAGGGTTTGCTTTTCAGCATAGGCACTATATGCTAAAACACTTAGCAGAGTTTCTGGAACACAGCTGGTATTGAGTAAAAATTAGCTTGCTTCTTATCTTCCTGATGGTAGAATGATTATAAGTTAGGCTAAGATCCCCTGGAGAAGAGAACAGCTATCCACTCCAGTACTGTGGCCTGGAGAATTCAATGGACTGTACACTCCATGGGGTCACAAGGAGTTGGACACGACTGAGCAACTTTCACTTTCATTGTTTTCCGATACTAGAAAACCCATTTTCCTGCCAATAATTCTAATAGAAGTAAAAATCTACAGTAGTGGCATTGTAAGTGCTTGGTATGTTTTTGCTTATTTAATCACAAGTATAAGACAGATACTATGATTATCCATATTTTATAAATGAGAAGAAGGAGGAACTGAGAGATTAAGTAACTTGCCCAAGGTCAAACAGCTGGAAAGAACTGAGGCCAGGATTTAAACCTAGGCAACCAAATGCTAGAATTTTTAATCAAAACCCTTTCCTGCCTCCCATCTAACTGAAGCATTACAGTTGAGTTTCATGATATGTTTTTCCTGCTTCAGGATTTGTTACCTCAAATCTTTTTGGAGATTCCTTAGTGATCTCCACTAATGCCAACATCTAATGATTTAGAGCTCCCTCCTGCCCACCCCCCGCACCAAAGCCCTACCCAATTCAGTTTAGAGAGAAAAAGGCAAAAATAAGCTTTACATCTTTTAAAAAGCCAAATGGATCTATAGGCTAATATTTATCGTTTTGTGCTCACTTCGTCATGTCCAGCTCTTTGTGACCCCTGTGGGATTCTCCAGGCAAGAATACTGGAGTGGGTAGACTTTCCCTTCTCCAGGGGATATTCCCAACCCAGGGATCAAACCCAGATCTCCCGCATTGCAGGCAGATTCTTTACTAGCTGAGCTGTAAGAGAAGCCCTTAAAGATAATAAGCAATGAGTTATTTATAATCACTGAAGTCAGCAACAATTTGAACATTCTTTTCAACTGGAAGGATCTCAAGTGATCAAATAAAATAGCAATTTTATACCTACAAAAAGACCACACCTGATTCCATAAATACCTCAACTTCAATTGAGGTTTCAAAATGGTTATAAAAAGCACTGCAAGTTTCAGCATGCTTTCTAAGACTTTTTAAAAAAAAACCTTATCTTAGGGGAAAAAAGTAACAGAAGTTAGGGCAAAGCTGTACATTAGGAATTTCCCTTACTAACAGACAAAAGTGAAATTTCTAAGACATTTATGAAGAAAAGGCCAATTACATTACTCCTTTTTTCCAATTTGAAAAAAGCAAATAAGCAAAAAGAGTGCTGAAGAATGAAGAGGGAAAACAAATGGTAAGCTGAAAGGGGCTCAGTTGAATTTATGGGAGAAGTGAATAACATCTGCTGAATAGCACAGTTTCTATTTGTGTCTTTGTATGTTCTGAAGAAGGAGAGCTTATAGTTTACAGGTAGGTGCGTTCTCATGGGCAGACACTACTTAATCCAAGAATGTAGTCTCCTCGTGGTCACATGGCTAATGCTAAGCAGAGGATTAATGTCCAGTATCAGCCATCAGGATATTGGATTAACAATATCTACTGGTTAAACTGGTTTATGGCCTTTAGGATATGCCACCAAAAGCATCCTGTAAACCTCTAGAAAGAAATTCAAAGTAATAATTGGAAAAGTTAAAATTTATATTCTTCTATTTAAGATATTCAGAAATTCAGGGAACATTTTCAAATGTTCCTGGAAATTGAAAACAAATGTCCTTGAATGTGAGAAAACATAAATACACAAAAACAAAAATGAGCAGAAATTTTCAACAAATGTGAAACATAGTATTAGCCAAATAAAATCACACCTAATTTCATCAAAGATCTGAGGTAAAAACATAAACTATTCATAGAAAAAAAAAGTACAAGCTTAATGAGAATTACACAAGATGTGCAGTCTTTAAATCATTTTATGATCCATCAAGTAGATTTTTGTTTTTCTGGATTGAGTGCTTCCAATTGTCTCTAACAGGACATTTTGAGAGAGGATGTTAGGTACCAACTGCTTCCAAGCATCGGGTTGCTTGGAAACTCACTCTTTTTTTTTTTTTAATCTGTAATCCTCTAACAGCACACAAAGGTGGAGGAGTTTTGTTACTCAGCAGTCCTTTGAACACTGCTGCTAAAAGTCACAAGATGTAAAAACTGGTTTTGATGACTCGGCTGGAGGGATAGTATCTCTACTTTTGAAAAGAAATGACCCTGGCAGGAAGCTATTTACTCCTGCATGGTGAGCTCCGGTGACAGAAAGTGTGGCAAAGGGCTTCAAATGATTACTGGCTTCCAGGGTAACCCAATACACCTCAGCCTCCTGAAAGAATTTTAGAGGTGCCAATTTGAGACATTCCTGCCATTTGCCCTCACAACTCACTTTTCAAGATTATTATTTGATTCACCTATTTTTAGTTATTTCATAGGTGTCAATGATTATATGTCACAAGCTAGACAGATGTTATCTGAATTCAGTACTCTTCTGATGCGGGCAGAATGACTACTTTAAGAAGCAGCAGTGAATGAGAAATTAACTCCTCCTTTTTCAACATGTTCCTCGAGATACTGTAGTTCTTAACACTCCTTTTCAGTTTTAATTAGCCTTCCATTCTGATTCTGGAACACTATACATTGAAAGAGATTTGTCCAGATAAATGCAAGGAAGAAGGAGTGAACTCTAAATCTTGTTTTCTGTAAGTTGCATTTTTGAACATAACAATTTTCGACTTGCTTCTGTTAGGAAAGTTCACCACAAGAATTCTGATATTAGATGCTGCTTGGGACACAAAAAGGATGCTTTTAAATGATCAAAGGAAAGGTTATGTCAAGAAAATGTTCATGAAGAAAAAACTAAAAACTAGAATATTTAAAAACACATTTTAAATAAAATAAGATAAAAATAACTAACCACCAACCTGATATAACATGGCTTTAAATGCCAAGTGTCTTAATCTCATGGTTAAGATTTCCCCTGCTCTGCCATAAAATAATCCCTGGAAAAGAAACAAACAAAAATTTACATTTATTCTTAACTGTCTTTTCCATTTCTTTGGAATATTTAGTTACTATATTTACATATTTGTATTTTATTTAGTTATATCTAGTTACTATTTTTAACTCAAATAGGATGACACAAAACAGTAATCACGTACAAAGTTAATTCATTAAAAGCTTACCTGAATAAAATAACTGACAAAGCAAATAACACCCAAAATTACAAATATCATGGAATAAATTTCTGCATCATGTTTTAATGTGGTTTTATCGTCATTTTCAAACATCTGAAAAGGAGTAGATTTTTTAAATCAGGTGACTGGAGGAGAATATAAAAGAAAGAAAAAAAACTAAAATATCTATTCATCAGGATTTTAAAAATGAATTTCAACATAATAATTTCCACATATTTCTGGGGAAAAATGCACCTTATTCTATCCTCTACATTCATTACATAAAATAAAAAATAACACTACTTTAATGAAAAAAACTTGTCATAAATCCTCTCACTTAAGATATATCAATAAGGGATCAGACAAATGAGTCCTCTATCTGCTATTAATACCACTGTATATTTTCAAAGAAACTATTGAAATTAGTTTTCTAACTGAAATATTATTTCTAATAACTCAGGTTTCTTAATATTCCTCTATTCAGATACCACCTGCAACATGAGACCTTTAACATGTCTCTAGAAATTGTTCCTAAAATTAGTAACTATACATATATTGGTGTCTATGTTGACACAGCATCAACAGTCTTGGACTGTTGCTGTTGTTAAAACTGAAGACTTAACATGGCTCTAATCAGATCCTTGAATTCATCAGCTCTCCTGGGTCCCCAGCACAGTCCCGAACTCCTTATTTCCTCTTTCTGACTGGTAATAAAAAATGGTCATTGTTCAGACCAGTTGAAAGAAAGAGTAGCCGTATTTGTGTCTTTTATTACTTCAGTGTTTTGGAATGCTGATACAGCACTGGAGTCAGAATTAGAAAACAAAGCAATTTCTTTACTGATTGCCAGATTACCAAGGTACAGCACAACACTTCACAATAGCGGCTGGCTTATCCCCTGAGAACATTAGCTAACCTTTCTATCATGGATCCCACACTAGGGGGTGGCCCACTACATGTCTCAATTTCCCCCTTGTTGAGTTAAAGTACCCAAGGTCTGTTCTCTCAGGTCACACTTTGTTTAAAATGGTTAAAAATATTAGCGAATTAGTTTTACTTACAGTTACAATTTTTGCAAAGATGATGGAAAATATTGGATGAACAATTCCATTTAGAACAGAAGCCAGTGTCCCCAGAACCACAGAAGGCCATTCAGACTTATATAATTTAAAAATTTTTAATAGAGAAACTTCAGGAAGATTTGTCTATAGATAAAATGAAATACCTTGGTTATAACCCCAGTTTGAGAGCATAATGGAATCTAAAGAAGTTAGCCCATCTTGAATAGATCTATAATATAAAATATCAAATATAATAAGTAATAGAGAAGAAAGGAGAATTTCTCTTAGAAAAAATTTACTGCCTATATTACTGATAATGATATCAAAACATAAAATAAATTTTATACAAAAGTGACTGTGCAACTTATCACCTTTTGGCATTTCACTCAGTCACTGTCATTAAAAAAGTATAGATTAACACACATGTGCTGATAGCTAAGACTTTAGAAGAAATGACAGGCATATTTTCCTTTACACCTGTTAAACTGGATTGAATATCATGCCCTAGCATAGGACAAAATCTAGATGGGAACTAAGCATAGACAGAAGGTAAAAGTTTTTCTAGCATTTTAAGCTTGAAAGTTTTCTAGTTTCATGACTATTTATGGTTAAAAGCTTGTTTGGGGGTTCCCAATTATAAGTTAATTGCTGTAATATCTGACTATGTTACTTACAATCACCACAGTTCACTTTCCTTATCTTTTTGAGGAAGATAACAGTTCCTATCTTACAGGACTGGTGTTTTTTTTAGTTTTTATTTTATATTGAAGGATAGTGGATTCACAATGTTGTGTTAGTTTCAGACGTACACTGAAGTGATTCAGTTATACATATATCCATTCTTTTTCAGATTCTTTTCTTGTGTAAGTTACTACGGAATAGTGAGTAGAGTTTCCCGTGCTATACAATAGGGCCTTGTTGATTATTATTATATATAGTAGTGAGTGTATGTCAATGCCAGACTCCTAATTTATCCCTCCCCCATACATTTCCCCTTTTATTTCCTAAGTCTGTGAGTCTGTTTCTGTTTTGCAAATAAGTTCATTTGTATCATTTTTTTTAGGTTCCACATATAAGTGATATCATATAATATTTGTTTTTCTCTGATTTACTTCACTTAGTATGATAATCTCTAGGTCCATCTGTGTTGCTGCAAATGGCATTATTTCATTCATTTGTATGCTGAGTAGAGGATTGTTTTCAGAATTAAGCTTAACTCAGTATTTGCACACAATAAATACCCAATATCAACAAACTCGGATATGCAGATACCACTCTAAATGGCAGAAAATGAAGAGGAACTAAAGAGCCTCTTGATGAGGGTGAAAGAGGAGAGTGAAAAAACTGGCTTAAATTCAACATTCAAAAAACTAATATCATGGCATCAAGTTCCATCACTTCACAGCAAATAGATAGGGAAAAAATGGAAGCAGTGACAGATTTTACTTTCTTGGGCTCTAAAATCACTGTGGATGGGGACTGCAGCCATAAAACTAAAACACACTTGCTCCTCAGAAGAAAAACTATGACAAACCTAGATAGCATATTAAAAAGCAGAGATATAACTTTGCTGACAAAAGTACGTATAGTCAAAGCTATGGTTTTTCCAGTAGTCATGTATAGATGTGAGAGTTGGACCATAAAGAAGGCTAAGTGCTGCAGAATTGATGCTTTTGAATTGTGGTGTAGGAGAAGACTTTTGAGAGTCTCTTGGACTGCAAGGAGATCCAACCAGTCAATTCTAAAGGAAATCAATCCTGAATATTCATTGGAAGGACTGCTGCTGAAGCTGAAACTCCAATACTTTGGCCACCTGATGCGAAGAACTGACTAGTTAGAAAATATCCTGATGCTGGGAAAGATTGAAGACAAAAGCAGAAGAGGGCAGCAGAGGATGAGATGGTTAGATAGCATCATGGACTCAATGGTCATGAATCTGGGCACACTCTGGGAGAGGATGCGGAGGCCTAGTGCACTGAAGTCCATGGGGTCAAAGAGTCGGACATGACTTAACGACTGAACAACAACAATAAATACCAAATAAATGTTAGCTATTATTGATGTTATTGTGAAAGGAAGGATAATGTTATGAAAAATCTTGGGTCTTATACAGAGAATGAATATTGCAAATAACACTGGTATCTGCCAGTCGTTCCTGATCCATGGAGGGTGCCATGGGGGGAGGTAGTAGTCATGATGATCAGAGGATAAATAACATAATAATGATCTCTCCTTTCTCTTGTCTGGAATACCTAGGGGATTTATTTAAGAAACTTCAAAAATCTTGTGAATAAATTCTGTGGTGAGTAATTCTTTTGAATAGGAATGTAGGTAGCAAACTACTAGGCATTTTATATGTTGAAACTTCCTCATGGCATTCACTGTTGAAGTAATGAAATTTATGAACCTGATAACCAGAGAAAGATTTCAGGTAAGATATAAAATAGTATATAATTCTTGTTTTAATCTTAGCCTGGCAATTATAATACAAACTCTATTGTTTGAACAAAAGAACTTTTAAAATTCTAAAGCCTTTAAAGTCTATTTTCAGGATGGCTAAACCAAATTTATATTGGGGGATTCCCTAGTGGCTCAGATGGTAAAAAATCTGCCTGCAGTGTGGGAGATCTGGGTTTGATCTCTGGGTCGCAAAGATCCCCTGGAGAAGGAAATGGCAACCCACTCCAGTATTCTTTCCTGGAGAATCCCATGGACAGAGGACCTGATGGGCTACAGTCCATGAGGTTGCAAAAAGTCAGAAACGACTGAGCAACTAACACTTTCACTTAATCATTTGATTATCTATTATCTTCCTTTCTGAAGTTTTCTGAGGATTTTCATCATAAAGAGCTTCACTTTTCAATTAGGTCACTGTCCAACAGAATATAGAGAAATTTTAAAAGTTCCATTCCAACTCTTTGTGAAGTCCTAAACATGGATTTTCTTTTTTGTCAAACTCTTTACAAAATTATCTCATTTTGTAATGAAACTACAAGCGTGTCCCAGGACACAATACCAGTACATTACAGAGCCAGCTAATGTAAGAGGTCTATCAGCTTCTGTAGAATACCTTTTTACCTCTAAAAATATGAAAAAGATTGAAAAAAGGGTATTACTTAACTATTGCTATAAAGAGAGAAAAGAATAAATTGAAATAAAAACAAAATGAAAAATTTTAGTAAAATCATGAGAGTCTGGACTACTTAACTGTGTTACAGGTTATATTAATAGTGTGTTTTTAAGAGAACTTGATATAAAATATATAAATTAGAGTCATTTTATAAAGAGATATGAAAAGATTTTTAAAAGTTAAAAAAAAACTCTTAAAAATTTAAAATTTAATCAGATATATTTTAAAGCTTTGAGTTATAATTTTCATACAAGCTACACATATATAAAGTATACATTTTCATAAGATTAGACTTCAGTACACACCCATGAAACTATCAGCACAGTCAACATAATGAACATACTCTTTACCCTGGTAAGTTTCCTCCTGATTTCTAATCCCTTTCTTCCACACTTCTCAGCTGCTAGTGCTCTTCCCCTACAACCACTGATATATTTTTGTCACTATAGACTGCTTTGCAATTTCTAGAGTTTTTTTTAATATATATAAATTAAATCACATGGTATGTACTCTTTTCATGTGGCTTCTTTTTGTTCAAAATAGCTGCTTTGAGATTTATTCATGCTATTCTATGAATTAATATTTCATTCATTTTCATTGGTTTCATTGTTTGGATATACCACTTTACCTCTTGACATAAACTGGATTATCCCAAGTTATGGGCTATCACAAATAAAGCTGCTATCATTCACATACAAGACTTTGTGTGGAGATATGATTTCATTTCTCTTGAGTGAACACCCAGAAGGGCTTCCCTGGTGACTCAGCGGTGAAGAACTCTCCTACCAATGCGGGAGACGCAGGTTTGATCCCTGGATTGGGAAGATCCCCTGGAGAAGGAAATGGCAACCCAGTCCCACATTCTTGTCTGGGAAATCCCATGGACAGAAGAGCCTGGAGGACTGCAATCCATGGGGTCAAAAAAGGGTTGGACACGACTTAGCAACTAACAACAACAACAACAAAACCCAGAAAAAGAATGGCTGGATCACAGTAGGTGCATGTTTAACTTTTAACGAAACTGCTGAACTGTTTTGCCAAATTGGGATTACTACTTTTTATTCCCACTAGCAAAATGTAGGGTTCCAGATGCTCCATATCACCACCAATATTTGGTACGGTCTTTTTAGATTTAACTATTCTAAAAGGTGTATCATGACATCTCAATTATAATTAATGTGTTCTTCTCTAATGCCTAAAGAAGGACAGGGAAGCCTGGCATACCACAGTCATGGGGTTGCAAACAGTCAGATGAGACTGAGTGATTAAACAACAACAGTGCCTGATGATGTTAGGCGTGTTTTCATATGCTCATTTCCCATATGCATATCTTCCTTGTCAAAATGTCTATTAAAATATTTTTCCCATTTTCCTATTGGGTTTTTGGGATTCTTATTACTGTGCTTTGGGAGTTCTCTGTATATTCTGGATACAAGTCCTTTATCACATATGTGACGTACAAATATTTTCTTACAGTTTATAGTCTATCTTTTCATTTCTGAAAAAGTTTTACTGGAATTTCCTGGCAGTCCAGTGGCTAGGACACTGTGCTTTCACTGCCAGGGCCTGGGTTTGGTCCCTAGTCAGGGAACTAAGATGCTGCAAGCCTTGTGATGCAGCCAAAAAATAAATAAATAAATAAATTTTACAAATAGAAATTTTCTTCATTTTGAAGTCTAACTTATCTATCTTTTTCTTTTACAAATTGTGATTTTGGTGTTGTAGCTAAGAAATTTTTGCTTAACTCAAAGCCATAAAGATTTTCTACTATATTTCTTTATGAAAACTTTCTATTTTTAGCTTTCCAGTAAGGTCTGAATTCAATTTATAGTTAATTTTCATCTGTGCTTTGAAGTATGGATTGAAGATGATTCTTTTGGATACATAGGTATTTCTTTCAGCATCTTTTCTTATAAAGACCATTTTTTTTTTTGAGGCTTCCCTGGTGGCTCAGTGGTGAAGAATCTGCCTGCCAATGCAGGAGACACAGGTTTGATCCCTGGTTAGGGAAGATTCCACATGCCGCCGAGCAACTGGGCCCATGCTCCATAACTAGCCTGTACTCTAGAGCCCAAGAGTCACAACTACTGAGCCCGGGTGCTATAACTATTGAAGCCTGCACACCCTAGAGCCTGTGCTCAGCCACAGGAGAGGCCACTGCAAAAGGAAGCCCAAGCACAGCAACTAGAGAGTAGCTCCCACTTGTGGTAGGTACATGTCAATCTATGCCAAAACCAGTACAGAATTGTAAAGTAAAAAATTAAAAATAAATAAATAAATAAATACATTAAAAAAAAAGAAAAAGAAAAGTCTCCACCCAGCAACGAAGACTCAGTGCAACCAAAATAAACAAATAAAATTGAAAAAGACTATATATCCTGTATTAAATTGCCTTTGCACTTTTGTCTAAAGAGCTGACTATATGTATGTGGGTCTAATTCTTGATTCTCTCTATTCTGTTCTATTGATCTATTTCTCTATTTTTGTTCTAATAGCACATTATTTTGATTACTATAGCTTTATACTAAAAATTGGAATTAGTAATTATAAATCCTACAACTTTGTTCTTCTTTATGAAAGTTGTTTTTCTCTTTTTATCTTTTTGAATTTCCATTTAGAATCAGTTTGCCAAATTCTACAAAAAAATCTGCTAAGATGTTGACTGGGATTGCTTTGAACTATGGACCCAATTTGGGAAGTAATGACTTCCAAATAATGTTGAATCTTTTTATTCTGAAGCTCAGACCCTCCCCCAGCATCCTAAAGGACAGATTTCAAGTAAACTTCACCAGCAAGGTACCTTGGTATCTTCTTTCTTAGCCACTGAGTCATTTAGTTGCAGGGACTAAAGAGGGCTCTTCCTTGGGTCTCTGTTTCACCCCAGGGATAGTGGTTGGCACTTTTTATCTGCTACCTCAGCATTCTTTAGTGTTCTCTTAATTTTTACTAACCAATTCCTATTACTTTAATTCCCTAATGATTTGTTGCACTAAACTGTCTCTGTTCAAATTGTATGGTTTCTGTCTTCTGAATCAACCCAACCTCCTATTAATTCTGTTCTAAAATCCTACTTCATATTTTCCATTTCATTATTTATTTTTATAGTCTCTGTTCACTTTTCATTGCATTACTATAGTCTGAAAAAATTATTTGCGAATATGGCCACGGAGCTGAGGTTTGGCTTGCTTCCCTTGATAAGACTATATCTTTCCTTCCAGGCTCTCAGCTTTCTACTCGCTATAGCACCAGGCACCGGTAACCAAGTTTGTAGTCTCCTTTTACTACTACATATAAAATAGATAATTAATGAGAACATACTATATAGTACAGGGAACTCTACTCAGTGCTCTGTGGTGATCTAAATGGGAAGGAAATCCAAAAAAGAGTGGCTGTGTGTATATGTATAACTGATTCACTTTGTAGTACAGCAGAAACTAACACAACATTGTAAAGCAACTAAACTCCAATTAAAAAAAAAAAAAAAAAAAACAGGAGATGCATGACTGAAGCCCAGCTAACCACTTGGTACTTCTGCTCTGTTTCTAGTAGGTAGAGATATTTATCTTGTTTTGGAGCCTGGATATGTCTTATTGTTTCTTCCCTTTTTATGTTTTCTCTATCATTACTATGTGTATGGAGCAGAGCAGTTGTATCAGAGTATAAATTTACCCTATCATTTTCTCTGTAAGTCTGAGTTGTTTTTTAATTTTATGATTTTCACCTTTATCAGATTTTAAAATTCCACTTTATACACCTAGTGAATTTTCAGACTTCAAGGTGGACTTTCATTCTGTTTTTAACAATTACAGTGGGAGGTCCAGTAGCTGTTAACAGATGTTTTAACATAGTGTTTTTTCTACTCTTGCACAGCATTTCACAAACTCTTATACAGTATAAACTCTTTACTGTCTTCTTATACTCAGGCCTTTTGCCATAGAGAAAATTACCTATGCTATTATTTACTTAATATTGTTCTTTTAATGTTTACATAAATGCATTTTTTAAAGAAAATTAATAGATAAGCAAACATACAAATGTGGATGCTATGTAGGATCACATACCTAAAAAGGGAAAAAACTGCATCTAGAATTAAAAGCAACAGACGGCAGTGCCAGAGAAAGGCAGAGGAGGAGGTTTGAGACAGGTCATCCCAGGGCTTTAGACAGATAACAGATGAGACTGGGAAGCGTGGGCAGGAAGATGGTGGGAATGGCTAAGGGGTATTCAATCTCAAGTATCTGTCAACCCAAGGAGAAGAAGGGAACTCCAGTTTGTGACAAGTAGTGAGCCAAAGATAAGAGTGGATGATATGGGAGCTGGAGTTTAGGAAAACAGAAGCTAATATTCAGGGGCTGAGGTGAGAGACTTCATGGTGTATGAGTTTACAACTGAGAAGCAGCAAAAGGGCTGAGTGAGGTTGCCTGGGGTTGAGGAGAGAGCTGGACTTAGGGAATGAGGAGGCTGGAAGGATCACAGGCTGCGGTGAGATGGAACTATGTTTTATGAAAGAATGCTGAGGGAAAGAATTAGAGTGGAAGTTGAGGTCCAAGGAAGGTGCTGGGAATTTTAAGAAAAGGGAGGCTGAATGGGAACGAGAAATTAGACTAGAGGTAAGAATGAAGACTGAAGAGATAGTACAGAGAGTTATGAGACATAAGGAGGCTTAACGGAGACTGATCTGGATTCAGGAAGAGCCTGGGGGTAGATGTAGGGAAGCAAGCATGGGAACAAGTACTCCTTGCCCAGCTGAGCAAAGCTATTAGGGTTGTACCCTGGGGTTGAAAGACTGGATCCTGTATGTGCTGGTGCTTATCTGCATCCAGTGTGTGGAGTAGATCTGGGTCTTAATCTGACTTAGATTGACCCTGAGCATCACTGTTAGTACCACACCACACAAGCCACTGTTTTAACCCATAGTTTGCCATTTAGGAAAGGATTCTCACAAGATTTCTTGCCCCAATAATGACCTCTGACATTCAGTGCAGTCTTATTTGAAGGCTTCTTTCTTATAGTCACAGTGATGTTAGAGTGAAGTTCGGCAAAGACAGGTTTGGTAACCTAAGTGCTATAATAACATTTTATAATATATACATTCTAAATATATTATAAGGATTGTATCAAAATTCATTGGAGAACATGTTGGTAAGTTGTTGATAGTTGACCCATTACCTCTTTATATTGGGTGGATTCCTCAAACTTGTCAGTAAAATCTGACTTCATGCTATTCCCAGAGCACAGAGGAATTGAGCTAGTATCTTTTTCAGCAGAACAAGCCACCGATTCTATCTGTTCATCAGCTTTTTTAATATCCTTAAATGAAGAATACCCATGTTATCACCAGAATAATGCCTTAAAAATTCAATGCTCTATTAAGCATCCCTCTAAAATTGTACTGCCTTTGTTACTGAAAGTGGTGTATTTCTGAGTAGTTCTTGCTGAAGTTTTTAGACTCAATACAGAACCAGTAAGTCCAATTCATACTCAAATGTTAGTGACAATAGCTTATTGTATCTTCCCCCCCAAAGACCTGTATAATTAACCACAGAAAATAATGCCTTAATTAAAAACAATTATTGCACTAGCAAGAACAGATCTTAGTAAAATGAGCTTTGTGAGGGCAATGACTCAAATATACTCTCTCTCTCTCTCTCTGATTCCTTCTTCCCAGCCTTTTCTGGAGCTTACAAGTTTATAACATATAGTTAGGCACTCAAATGTGAAGCTGGCTCTAGGTAAGAGATAGATCTCAGGAGACAATAATACTTTGCAGGCTGGCCACTGCTGCCCATTCCAAACAAACTAAAAAGCAAATTTGGTGGGGTCAGCTCCAAAAGAATGAGAAATTCCAAAGACATCAAATTAACCTTAAAGAAATTGCTTAAATCATAGAATAGGATAAAGTTCTAAACCAGATTCCTCTAAGTCTGGTTTTTGTTCTTCTTGCTACTCCAGGAAGTAAGGCCAGTTTTAGTGACTTCCTCATGAAGACATGGGAGGAGGGGTAAAGACAGAAACGCAGAGTTTGGTCAGGATGATGAAGGCCCAACCAGGGCCTTTACAACTTTGTGATACTTATGAAAATCATGCATTGTCATAAACTGATTCATAAACTGGACACTACAGGCAATGGATGAATTGTCATAAATTCAGGGCCTTCAAAAAACCAGGGCCTTTATAACTTTGTAATACTTATGGAAATCATGCATTGTCATAAACTGATTCATCTGGACACTACAGGCAATGGTAGCAAATAAGTCCACCCAGAGTTTCAGCACTGTGTTACTGTGTATGCAGATATCATGTAGGTCATGTTTACTGTATACATTAGAGTTGTTCATTGAGTATTAATATTAAAAATTATATTATTATATCAGAATGAACATTATTTGAGATAATCAGAGAGTACTAATCCATTCTGAATAAGATTTTGAATAGAAGTTTTACACAGTTATACCATAAACACTCCATTTTTGTTTTCCTTACATTGTGGAACTCTTTAACCTAACACCTAAAAATGGAGTTTTAGTTTGGCTATAATGAAATATGTGTTGCTTCAAAGAAAGATCTGAGTGTAGTAGTTTTTAAGAATCTTAAAATAGGGTTAGTTTGACTACAATTATTTCTTTTTATTTTTTACAATTATTAGTTTGAAAATATTGAAATTCATAAATTGTTAAATTTACTATGGAATGAAAATCAGACAAATTCAACTGGCAAATAACACATAAATTTTATCTTTAAAGAAGAATATGGCCTAACATGAAATAAAGAAGTTTTAAAATTAATCAAGTGTGAGATTACATTTTCAAACTTTTTATTTTCTCTCTCTCTTTTTAAAACTATCTTTGCTTTATAGGTTGTGTTTAAAAATCCTTCATTCTAGCATATGGAGAAAGCTGGGGTCTGAAATTTTAAGTTTCGTGAGATATAGGCTCATAGCTTTCTAAATTTCCTAATTTGTGAAATAATAATGTTGATATAAAAAATATAGTCAGAAAGTTAAAGAAGTAAAATAAACCAAAAAGAGGTTAATATTAGTTGCCTGCAGAAGACCCCTTGGAAAGAGGGCTGCCTTCTTGACCAAGAGAAGAAGGCAGAATGAAGATAGCTAGAGCCTAATCACTACCACTTATGTTAATGTGCCCTAACAAAAAATTCAGTAGGGTAGATCACATGACATGCAGAAATTTGGATCCCAAATTTGGGATTTGCCAGCTTGCCCCAGTATTGTGATATATCCTCTTGATTCCCTAACATAAGCTTTCCAGTATACCTGTGATAATGTGGTGTATACACAGTATGGACATGTATTATACATCCTTTCATTTAGCAGATATTTTTTGAGTGCCCATTGTGTGTTAGGCACTGGGTTAGGTGCTTTCTACACAGGAAGTCTTAATCTTTACATGGTCTGATCTTCATTATCCAAATTTTCCATTATTCTCCCAACACTCATTATTACTTTCTGGTCTCCTTTCTGTTGACCTGCAAACCAAGTTCCTTCTTACTTTCATATTACCTAGATTTCTTCTCCTTACCCAGCTGCTTGCCTGCAAGATTTCTTCATGAATACTTTCATGGGATTCATGTCTCCAACAATCTTGCTTCTCATTTCTACAACTTGTAGCATCTGTATGCATGATTTTGCATTTCACCTCTGTAGCTAAGTAAGTTTTAAGCCTATAAGTAGGGATTGTGTGTTATAGTTCTTTGTGTTTTAACAAAAAGATCACAGTATACAGAGTTAGATTATTCTGGATCTGCCAGATACAAGCTTTGAAGCCTATTTGTTATCTGCATGGCAAATATTAGGTAAAAATACTATATATGTTTGTATATATATACATATATATGTACCAATTAGTTCTTTAACTTTCATCATTATCTATAACAATGCTGAAGATATTAGACACACTGAATTTCTTAACTAAGGAACTATGAATATCCTTGATTGCCTCATGAAACATAAAATAATAATTCAGGACTTCTGTTTTCTAGCATGGCATGATCTCTGAAAAGTTAAAATATGCAAACACAACATATGTCATGTAAACATTACCTGTGACATTGCAAGTGAATAATATAGACCCTGTTTTGCCATTAATTCAGCATGTGTCCCTTTTTCCACCACCATCCCATCTTTTATGGTCACAATCATATCTGCACTTCGAATAGTGGAAAGCCGATGAGCTACTACAATTGTAGTCCGACCTTTGCTTGCCTATAAAGCAATAAGCATAGAAAATGAATGTTAGTAGGAATAATAAACTTGGAATATTCAGGAAAACTTATACTATTATTTAAGTATAAAAGAATCTTACCTTTGGATATAGAAATTTGAAAACTTTAACTGATTTGGAAGGCCAATAGAAATTAATATTAAAAAGCAGGAAGTTAGATTCCAAATTGTTGAATTTATGAAACCATAGTAGGGCTTCCCTGGTAGCTCAGTGTTAAAGAATCCATCTGCCAATGCAGGAGACACGGGTTCAATCCCTGGTCTGGGAAGATCCCACATGCTGCAGAGTGACTAAGCCTGTGTTCCACAACTTTCGAGCCTGTGCTCTAGGACCCGTGAGTCACAACTACTGAATCCTCGCACCCTAGAGCCCGTGATCTGCAAGAAGAGAGGCCACCACCATGAGGGCCCATGCACTGCAACTAGAAAGTAGCCCCTACTCACTGCAGCTGCTCGCACTGGAAAGAAAACCCAGAGCAGCCAAAAATACATAAATAAATACTTAAAGAAATACCGACACAGTATCTTAGAGCTGGAAAGGAAACTAAAGACTATTTAATCTGAGCCACCTAACAACTGCCTGGCTATCAGTAACTAAAAGTAACTAGTTATTTCTTATTTTTCATCTCTAAAATAAAGGTACAGATTCAAGATAATGTATGTTTTTAACTTTTTAACAAGTATTATGTATATACAGAAAAATGTAGCGCAGCAAATATAGCTAAAATTTTATAATAAATTTATATGTAGTGTAATCTATAAAAATATTGACTCACTATGTGTACAACTGAAACTATATAATATTGTCAAGTATATGTCAGTAAATTTTTCTTTAATGGTTTTAGAATGGTAAATTTAATGTCATGTATATTTTACCAGTGTTTCTTCTTGTCATGACCTCAATAACATTCTAATAATCAGACTGTAATTATTATTCAAAGCATCTAAACTTGTATCACAGTTATTCCATATTTTCTGTTACATAGATTAGATAGAGTAGTTATTACTGCCCTCAGCAGGCCTACCTATATTTTAGATCTTTTTAAAAAATAATATGAGATAATATGACTGGCACCAAATTGCCCTTGATTTTTTTAGTTTGAAAGCAGATCATCACACTGCATGAATAGCTAAGCAAGCAATAAACTAGGAATGGAGCCCACTGTTTCAATTAAAACTCACAATACAGTTACTCTGACATATATATTGATGGACTTAATGTTGTTGTTTAGTTGCTAAGTTGTGTGACCCTGGGGACTATAGCCTGCCAGGCTCCTCTGTCCGTGGGATATTCCAGGTAAGAATACTGGAGTGGGTTCCCAGCTCCTCCTCTAGGAGATTTTGCTGACCCAGGAGTCAAACCCATGTCTCTCCTGCATTAGTAGGCAGATTCTTTACCACTAAGCCACCTAGGAAGTCCAACTTACTGTATTACATGCTAATTAAGTACAAATGGTAAACAATCTCATATATAGACTATAAAATATACCATGCTTATAAAGGAAAGTTTAATTTTTAATAATTTCTTCATCATTTGTGTTCTCTGGAGTCACAGTTCCTAGGTTTCAGTCTTTTTTCTGCCACTTTTTGGGTCTGCGATCTTAGACTAGTTTCCTCATTTACTAAATGGGGTAAATTATGCTACCTATATTTTAGGGTTATCATGCAGATTAATGTTCTTGGTGAAGTGAAGTGAAATTGAAAGTTGCTCAGTTGTGGAAGTATACTAACGCAAGTGTTTTTTGCTATATGAGAGGTACCAATATTCTTGGTACCATGCCTCAAAGATGGAAAGTTTGCAGTAAATAATAGCTTTTATACCATTAACTGTTTTCAGGCTGCAGACCCTTGACAATTTACTGAGGGCAAGCCCAATGTATTAACAGCTTGGGGTTTATAACACACGCATAAGTGTGCAACACATGTATATTATTATTGTGCATGCTCAGTTGCCCCAGTCATGTCTGACTCTTCGTGACCCCACGGACTGCAGCCACCAGGCTCCTGTGTCCTTGGAATTTTCCTGGCAACAATACTGGAGTGGGTTGCCATTTCCTACATCAGGGGATCTTCCCTACCCATGTCTCTTGCATCTCTTGCTAGAAAATAATAATAATAATAGCTTGAAGGTCGGAAAGGGAGGAATGGAAGTAAGTTTTTTTACTATATGTGAGGTGATATAATGTCATTTGAGGGTAGATGGTGATAACTTAAAGGTACATACTCTAAACCTTAAACCTGTCACTGAAATAAAAAAGAGTTATAGCTAATATACTTACAAAAGAGATAAAATGGGATAATAAAAAGTATTCAGTCAATCCATGTAAAGGGAGAACATGAGGAAAACAGAAACAAGTGCAGAGGAAAACAGAAATAAGAGTAGAAAAAACAGCAAAGATTATCTATTTAAATTGGGTGGTTTAACCCTGGTGATGACTGTGCCAGCCACTGCCGCCTACTTCACCACCCAGGACCAACTCAAGGCCTTCCTGTGTGGTCAAGCCCTGACCTCTGACCTCTACGCTCCCATGGTGGCTGGAGCACTGGCCTGCCTGGGCACCGTGACTGTGATCAGCCCCCTAGAGCTGGTGCGGACAAAGCTGCAGGCTCAGCACCTATCATACCGGGAGATGGGCACCTGTGTCCGAGCAGCTGTGGCTCAGGGTGGCTGGCACTCACTCTGGCTGGGCTGGGGTCCCACTGCCCTTTGGGATGTGCCCTTCTCAGCTCTGTACTGGTTCAACTATGAGCTGGTGAAGAGCTGGCTGAGTGGGCTCAGGCCAAAGGACCAGACCTCCGTGGGCATCAGCTTTGTCGCTGGCAGCATCTCAGGGATGGTGGTGGCTACCCTGACTCTATCCTTCGACGTGGTGAAGACTCAGCCCCAGGTCGCGCTAGGAGCAGTGAAGGCTGTGAGAGTGATGCCCCCGTACACCGACTCCACGTGGCTGCTGCTCCGGAGAATCCTGGCCTGGCCGAGTCAGGCACCAGGGGCCTCTTTGCAGGCTTCCTCCCGAGGATCATCAAGGCCACCCCTTCCTGCGCCATCATGATCAGCACTTACGAGTTTGGCAAAAGCTTCTTCCAGAGGCTCAACAGGGAACAGCTTCTGAGCCCTTGAAAGGAGCGAGGGGACAAGGACCCTACCTCTTTCATGGACAGGGTGGGGCAGGAGGAGACTGAGCCAAATGCCTTTTCCTTCAGCACTGAGGGGAGGGGCCTCATTTCTCTTTCCTCCCCACTCAGCCCCAGGGGTAGGGGAATGCCCCTCTGCACCCACCCAGAGCACCCCACCAACCCCCGACTGCTTCCTGCTGTTCCCCGTTCCCCTGCCGGAGAATCATCACTCTCTCCCCTCACTTCTACTCACTTCTCCCCTCATTTCCCTGTGGGTTTGCTGTAAGTGAGCCTGTCTCTAGGAGCCACAAAACCCTGGGCCTGGCATAGTCTGCACACACCCCTGTTAATTTGTTGAGTCTAAAGATGATAAACTTCTTTCCAGTGGAAAAAAAAATAATAAATTGGGTGGTTTAGTCTCTAAGTCATATATGACTCTTGTGACCCCACGGACTGTATCCTGCCAGGCTCCTCTGTTCATGGTGTTTTCCAGGCAAGAATCCTGGAGTGGTTTGCCATTTCCTTCTCCAGGGGATCTAATAATCACAGTAAATGTAAATAGTCTGAATGCCCCAATTAAAAGTCAAAGATTGTCAGACTGAGCACAAAACCAAGACCCAACTGTATGCCAACTATAAGAAACACATTTTTAAAATCAAGACACAAGCCTACAGTAAAGGATGAAAAAAGACATACCATGCTAACTCCAAGTAAAAGAAAGCTGGAGTGGACTGTATTATCAGTATCAGACAAAGAAAACTAAGGAGCAAAGGATATAACCAAAGTAAAGGAGCATATTCCATAATGATAGAGGAATCAATTAATCAAGAAGACCTGGTAATCCTGAATGTTTATGTACATCATAACAGAGTTCCAAAATACATGACACCAAAATGAACACAACTGCAAGGACAAGTCCAATCCACAATGAAAGATGGATAATTCAATAACTCTCCCTCAATTTATAAAGCAAGTACACAGACTATCTGTAAGGATAAAGAAGGCTTGAATAACACTATCAACCAATTTCCCATAATCAGTATTCATAGAACATTTGATCAACAACAGCAAATGCATATTATTTCCATGTTTACATAGAATATTTACCAAGACAGACCATATTCTGTTTCATAAAACATCTTAATAAATTGAAGTCATACAAGTATGACTTTGTATTCAAATCATACAAAGTATGTTCTTTGACCACAATAGTACTAAGTTAAAATTTAATACAGAAAGATCTCTGGAAACTCCCTAAATACTTGGAAACCAATAACATTTTTCAAGTAAATGATCTCAGAGTCAACCTAAGAAAACAAAAAAGGGAAGAGAAAGTTAAAGTGAGCAGAAGAAAGGAAATAATAAAAATCCAAGCAGAAAACAATTAAATATAAAGGAGGAAAATAAGTCAAAAAGAGAGACATCAGTATAAGAGAGACCAAAGATACACCCATACATATATGGAAAAACTGATTTTCTACATAAAGCTAATTCAGTGCAGAAATAAGCAGTCTTTTCAACAAATATTGCTGAAACAGTTGAAAGTTCATGTGCAAAGAAAATAAAACAAACCAAAAATAAAACAAACTTCAAACCATACATGGCACCATGTACAGAAATTAACTCAAAATTGATCATAAACCTAAATGTAAAAACTAAAACTACAATACTTCTTGAAGAAAAGTAGGGAAATAATGTTTTTGATCTTGAATTTGGCTAAAAATTTCTTAAGTAGACCACCAAAAGCTTGATTTAATAAAGGGAAAAATGATAAACTAAACTTCTTCAAAATCAAAGACTTCTGTTCTTTGGAAGATACTAACAAGATGGAAAGACAAGTCTCAGATTGAAGAAATATTTTCCAGTTATCTGATAAAGTCCTTATATTCAGAATGTAAAGAATATATAAAGAAATCTCAAAACTCAATGACAAGAAATCAAATGACCAATCAAAAAATGGTATAAGCATAACACGTGAATGGAAACTTTAAAAAAGAAGAGATATGATTCATGCTGATGTATTGCAGAAGCTATCACAATATTGCAATTATCTTCTAGTTAAAAATAAAATATAATAAAAAAAAGAAGAGATTTCAGTTCAGTTCAGTCACTCAGTCGTGTCCAACTCTTTGCGACCCCATGAATCGCAGCACGCCAGGGCTCCCTGTCCATCACCAACTCCCGGAGTTCACTCAAAATCACGTCCATCAAGTCCGTGATGCCATCCAGCCATCTCATCCTCTGTCGTCCCCTTCTCCTCCTGCCCCCAACCCCTCCCAGCATCAGAGTCTTTTCCAATGAGTCAACTCTTCACATGAAGTGGCCAAAGTACTGGAGTTTCAGCTTTAGCATCATTCAGTAAATTCAGTAAAACTGAATGATCATTAGTCATCAGTAAAACTCAAATTAAAATAAAAATAAAGCACCACTAAACAGTTCTAAAATTAATATGCCTGGATATACCAAGTGTTGGCAAGTATGTGGAGTAGCAGGAATTCTCATATAGCTGATAAATATCTTTTACTATTGTGATTATGTAACTATTATTTGTTTTAATTCCATTGATCATTGTTCAACAGAAAATAATAGAATTCTATATGACTAAAACTAACATTTAATACAAAAACCTATAATGATTTTTAAAAATCCAGATGCACATTACAATTATTTTGGAATTTTTTGAAAAATGCAAATGCCTGGGTATTGTTTCTTTTTCCAGAGCTCCGGGTATGATTCTAATGAGCATCCATGTTTAAAAACAACTGGATTATACGATAATCTTTTATTTTTATCTAGTTTGTTTCACTTTTACTATTTCATATTCAGTGCTCATATTTCATTTAGTTTATGTTTTCCAATTTCTCCATCTGTTCTTTGTTGTTCTTTCTCAAGTCTTTATCAAGTGTAGTAGAAAAGCTTTTGTATACCCACACATGTATATAAATACTATGTATAATATATATTTTGGAAAACATGAATTTTTGCTTAGCTAAAGAATTTATGACATTTTACACTTGTTATACACAGTACAAACAGAATGTTAGATTTCTAATTTATATTCATTCAAAACTTTGATATAATTCCATTTATTCTGGCGTCTAGTATGACTGCTAAAAGTCTAGAAAGTTTATTATTTTAGTGATTAAAAAATCTGAATGAGGCTGGAAACTTGTAATCTGATTCTGAGAATATAAAGAAATACTATGTTGTTAAAAAAAAAGAAATTAACGTGATACAGTAATACTAACTAAAGTACAGATTTTGTTCAAATTTCACAAAATTTTATGCTGGTGCCCATTAATTGTTTTCATACCTTATTCAAGATTCCACATTGCATTTAGTTGCACTGAGCAGCTTCAGCTGCATGTGAGTAATTCTAAGTTCTCTTTTCATTTTTATTTTGTTACAAATATTTTCTAATTTTCCTTGTTATGGCTCCTTAGATATTTAATTTGAAAGTGGATATTTAATTTCCAAATACATGGGGGGTTTTAAAGTATCCTTGATATTAATTTCTCATTTAAATGCTTTCTTCTCTGCAGCTGCCCTCTTTGTTTTTTCAGTCTTTTAACTTTATTGAACTAAAGAGCCTCTTGATGAAAGTGAAAGAGGAGAGTGAGAAAGTTGGCTTAAAGCTCAATATTCAGAAAACTAAGATCATGGCATCTGGTCCCATCACTTCATGGGAAATAGATGGGGAAACAGTGGTAACAGTGGCAGGCTTTATTTTTGGGGGCTCCAAAATCACTGCAGATGGTGATTGCAGCCATGAAATTAAAAGACGCTTACTCCTTGGAAGGAAAGTTATGACCAACCTAGATAGCACATTAAAAAGCAGAGAAATTACTTTGCCCACAAAAGTCTGTTTAGTCGAGGCTATGGTTTTTCCAGTAGTCATGTATGGATGTGAGAGTTAGACTGTGAAGAAAGCTGAGTGCTGAAGAATTGATGCTTTTGAACTGTGGTGTTGGAGAAGACTCTTGAGAGTCCCTTGGACTGCAAGGAGATCCAACCAGTTTATCCTAAAGGAGATCAGTCCTGAGTGTTCATTGGAAGAACTGATGTTGAAACTGAAACTCCAATACTTTGACCACCTGATGCAAAGAACTGACTCATTGGAAAAGACCCTGATGCTCGGAAGGATTGAAGGCGGGAGGAGAAGGGGATGACAGAGGATGAGATGGTTGGATGGCATCACCAACTCAATGGACATGAGTTTTGGGTAAACTCCGGGAGTTGGTGATGGACAGGGAGGCCTGGCATGCTGCAGTCCACGGGGCTTCAAAGAGTAGGACATGACTGAGTGACTGAACTAAACTGAACTGAACTGAGTTTTATTGAGGTTTTCAATGGCTAAATCAAAGATCTGTCTTGGTAAATGTCACATTGCACTTGAAAATATGTGGGTTATTTTCAAATATTTTTTGATATTGCTTTCTAACATAATTCCACAGTGATAAGAGAACAGACTATCATTTCACTATCTTTAGGCCATACATTTTTTGCATCTTGTTTTATATCCCTGGATATGTTCCTGGGTCTCCTGGTTTATAGGCTACAGGAAGTTGAATAGAATATGTATGTGTGAAAATTGTATAAATGTTATTTATGTTGAATTGGTTCATAGTGCTTTTCAGATCTACTATATCCTTCTACTTTTCTGTCTATTCATTCTATTAATTTTTGAGAGATTGATATTGAAACACCAATAAAAATCTTGATTTATCTACTTGAAAATAATTGTAATATATAGTGGAACTATATGTACCTTTGTTCTGCTGTTTCCAAGTCTACTGTAAATGTGTTATCATATTTTCCTAACAAAAAAAAAACAAAAAAGAAAGAATAAAAAAAGGTATCTATGAAAACAAAAGAACATAAAAGGAAAATAGTTTGGCACTTAATGAAAGACTTAAATATACTCCTACTATAAGATTCACCCATTCAAATTTTAGGTATTTACCTAAGAGAAAGAAAAGTGTATGCCCACAGAAAAAAATGGCATATGGATGTTCAGAGCTTCGTTATCTGTTAATATTCAAAACCTGCAAACAAACCAAATAACTCAAATGGGCATCAATACCAATATCTCAAACTGTGTTATATCTGTATAATGGAACACCATCCACCAATAAAAAAGGAACTAAACATGGATGAGTCTCAAAACAATTACACTGAGTGAAAGAAGCCAGAAAAGAATATATACTATAAAGCTCCAAAAAATACAAACTGCTCTGTAGTGGCAGTAAACAAATCAGTGGCTGTCATGAGTCAAAGAAGGTTAGAGAGGTTGGGATGGAGGGATTACAAAACGCATGTGAAAATATTTGGGACTGACTGGTTGACAGATTTGATTATGGTGATGGTTTCATAAGTGTATATATATGCCCAAACTTTTCCAATTGTATACTTTAGTATGTGCAGTTATTGTAAGTCAAAAAAGTGTTAAGAAAAAGAAAGTCAAACAAAAGAAGCATGTTTACAGCACCCCAGGTGGCCAATCTTGAAGTACGGCAAAAATTGCCAATGAAAAAGACATTTTAATGATATTATGCAAATATAATGAAAAAGTGAACTGAGTATCAACTAACTGCATTGTAGGTAGGAAGCTTTCTTTTTCTTAACTTCAGCAAAGTCTGATAATGGACATTGTGAGTTTCTATGGATGATATTGATGTAACATACCCTGTAGTAGAAGAGATGTCTAAGTACTACAATGCTTAGTGCTTCCTTCATTTTTCATATTGCCAAACACATAATTTTTTTATTAAACTAATGAGTGGATATATTTAGGCAATGAATATTTATTGTTTGCTTTGTTTTCCTCAGTCTCTTATTTACTTTTATGTGGTAATTCTAAACCTTCCTTATATGGAAGCATCCTTATGAATGGTATAAAAGGTTAGTAAAAAATGTAATGAGACTTTTTTAGTTTCTTTAAATAAATTTTTAATTTTAGAATAGTTTTAGACTTATAGAAAATTTGCAAAGGAAGTACAGTATCCATGTACCTGCACATAGTATACTCCAGTATCATCATCTGATATTTCTATAGTGCACGTGTCACAACTAATTAATATACACTATGTTATTTTTAACTAGACTCCAAATTTTATTCAGATTTCCTTAATTTTTACTTATTATCCCTTTTTTCTGTTCCAGGATATCACATTGCATCTAATCATCATGACTCCTTAAGATTCTCTTGACTTTGACAATTTTTCAATTGTTCTTAGTTTTGATGAACTTGACAGTTTTGAGGAATATCTGTCACATACTTGGTAGAAGGGCCCTCAGTTTGGGTATGTCTGATGTGTCTAGTTTTTGGGGGCAAGGTATTCAGCTTATACTGATCCCACTTCTCTCATTCAAACTTGGAGATCCTAGGACTTAACAACAGTGCCTTAAAAGAGAATGTTAATAATGCTGTTAAGTGGATATGATTTAGAACTATCACCACAAAGGTGAAAACACCCAGACACCCAGGCTTCTGCTCTGTATTGCTCCCATTTATTCAATTACTTGTCCATGAGGTTACAAATGTTATTTCCTAAAAGCAACAGAGCTCAAACCTTATTGATAAAGCTATGTTATCAATTAGTTCAATGATTTTCCCACTATTAAATATTTCTTAAACAAATTAATGTGTATGAAATTTAATTAAAAATATGAAAGGGCACATATAACACCTCATGTTCAAAGGAGAATGTGGGGAGAGAGAATGTTGTAAAAATCAAACAGTTTGGAGATTGCAACTAGAAGAGGTCTGAGTCGTGTGCAGCCTCTTGAGACAGTCAGAATCACAAGGGTTCCTTATGCAGGTTTGTTTAGTCCTTCTCTTCTTCAAAGAGGGACTCAGGCACTTTTACACACATATATTCTTGTATTTCTTCATATATTAGGCATTACACATGGTGTGGGTGTACTTATTCTGAGAAAGTTCATACCGTTGTCAGACACCTGGAAACTGACACTAAGAGATAAGCATTTCTGCACTGATGTTCCCCCGACAAGAATGGCTTGAGCTTACACATTGGTATCATCTTTACTCTGCCAGAATCCTGATCTAAACTATAGACATTTGATGAAAGTATATATTGTGTTGGGGCTTGCCAGGTGGCACAGTGGTAAAGAATCCACCTGCCAATGCAGGAGACTTGAGTTCCATCCCTGGAACGGGAAGATCCCCTGGAATAGGAAATGGCAACCTGCTCTAGTACTCTTGCCTAGGAAATCCCATGGACAGAGGATCCTGGCAGGCTACATTTCATAGGGCTGCAAAGAGTCAGACATGACTGAGCACAAGTACATATATTATGTTACAATTAATTTATGATATCATGAATTAGAATCTGAGTATTTCAAACAAATTACAGAAATACATAATACTTTAAAAGGGAAGAACTGCTCCAAAGGCCTATAAAATGGAGCCTGCTAGCATCAAGGTATGCAGTTAAGGTACCATAAAGTACACTGTGTGTGTATGTTCAGTTGCTCAGGGTATCTGACTGTTTGTGACCCCATGGACTGCAGCCTTCAGGCTCCTCTGTCCAAGGGATTTTCTAGGCAAGAATACTGGAGTAGGATGCCATTTCCTACTCTAGAGGATCTTCCTGACCCAGGGATCAAGCCTGAGTCTCTTGAGTCTTCTGTATTGGCAGGCAACTCTTTACCACTGTGCCACCTGGGAAGCCCATAAAGTACAACTTCACTACAGGAATACAATTTCACTACATCATAAGTGTGACCTAAAACTCATTCATTTCAGACTTAAAACAGAGAAGAGATTTTGGAAGCCAAGGCCTCTTAGAAAACTGATCAAAGAAGTGTGAGCTGATGCTTTGCTTTAAGCAGTAATTACTATAAAGATAGGGCTTCCCTTATGGCTAAGCTGGTAAAGAATCCACCTGTAATGTGGGAGACCTGGGTTTGATCCCTGGACTGGGAAGACCCCCTGGAGAAGGGAAAGGCTACCCACTCCAGTATTCTAGCCTGGAGAATTCCATGGACTTGTATAATCCATGGGGTCATAAAGAGTTGGACACAACTGAGCAACTTTCACTTCACTGTAAAGATAAGGAAGGTAGTGCAATTCATTCCACGCTTTTTTCAGATGCTCAAGTGTAGTGGATTTTCAATATGTCATTGTTGCTATTATTCCTTCTAGAAAGTACAAATTTGAATGAATTTCCTGGCATTTCCTCTGCTCCTTCACAGTTTGTACAATGCTGAAAGACAAACCATTAGGTATTTGACCAAAGATAGGTCAACGGAAAGATTTCTACTTGACACTTTGCTGGCATTTTCAGATTACTTCACAATTTCATGCAGAACCATAAATCATCAGGTAATTAGCTTGGATTTTGAAAGACAGCATGCTTTAAAACATCCCTCTCAGAATTGCTAGGGCAGAGATAAGGGCCTGAGGAGCTCAGCTAGCTTCTCACCATTGGCAGCCATAGCCCTTGAACAAGAGTGGGCAGCAGGAAAAGAAGGGAGACCAATAAAAAGCTGTGAGCATTTGAGAGGGCCTGCATTTGACTGCTGGGTCAATTAACAGGGGTAATAGACTCTCTGGAGAAGCCTGTAAACACAGAGTTCTAGTGTCTAACAGAAAGCATGATGTAAGAAAGCTATGGAACCACAAGTTCTCACTGACTGCCTCCTAGAAGATTGCCTCAGGTGGACTTGGGGCCCACTGATGACATATGCTCCATGATCCAGGCCTGTGGTCTTCAAACTCTTTTTCTTTAAGATGAAAAATCCTTTCATCAAATGAAAGCACACATAGAAACTTTATATGTTTAAATAAACCATACAGATTAATGAGTAACTCCTCTGTATGAACTGTTGACCTTAGCCCTACCCGCTCATTCTACCCCACCTCCCCGCCTTCTTCCACACCTCAAGAGGTTTCTGGAAAACTCTAGTACTTCAAAAATAAAGTCTGACAAACCTGTCACTACTCTTTTGAAAATTTCCATCTTTTTTAGCTACCAAATTTTAACTCATCTGCTATAAGAAGCTCTATATGTGGGCTTCCCTCATAGCTCGTAGTTAGTAAAAGAGGTAAAGAATTTGCCTGCAATGCAGGAGACCTGGGTTCAATCCCTTTGTTGGGAAGATCCCCTGGAGGAGGAAATGGCAACCCACTCCAGTATTCTTGCCCAGAGAAGCCCATGGTCAGAGCCTGACAGGCTACAGTCCATGGGGTCACAAGAGTCGCACACGACTTAGTGACTATATGTATGTATGTATGTATCATAGTTATATGGGAAACACAGGATTTTGGAAGTCTTAACTACCTCATTATGATGTTGAGAGCCCATTGGCTTGGTGTTCTTCTGGGTCAATACTAGTTCCACAGCTGAACAAGAATTTACTGCCCCATCTCATCACCTGTCCAAGAATGCTTTCTCTTTTGTAAAATGTGGTGACGAAAAGAAAAATATTAAGGACTTAGAAGCTATATTTAATAAGGGACTCACCTCCTTCCCAATCTCTTTCTTTCAACTTGCATGAGAATATGTATGTATGCTTAGGTTAAGACCCTTTAGAAAGGAAAACACATTGAAAATCTAAACTCTGCTGAGTTGAAGCCATGTGGACTACCAAGTTAGTAAACTGGAACAGGACTCTATAGTACAAAATTTTCTTTTTATATCCTGGAATCTCTTCATTATCATTTCTAAATAACTTAACAAACAATTTGGCAATTGAAGATAATAAAATTATTTATAATCATTTAATACTGTTTTCCTTCTCTTAACTTTATTAACAAGCTAACATTTGTGGATAAACTTACAACAAAAACTAAATGAAGAAGTAAACAGTGAATAAGAAGAGAAAATATTACAATAGTTAGCTCATCTTTCTTCTAAGAGGAAATAAAGTCTAACCTAGCTCAGAGCACTGACCCAAAAATGATACATTAAAAATGTCTTATTTGCAATAAGCTGTAGACAGAGAATAGTTGCCAACATCCATTGGATCATAGAAAAAGCAGAAAAACTCCAGAAAAATATTTTCTTCATTGACTACCCTAAAGCCTTTGACTGTGTGGATCACAACAAGCTGTGGAAATTTTTCAAGAGATGGGAATACCAGACCACTTTACCTGCCTCCTGACAAACCTGTATGCAGGTCAAGAAGCAACAGTTAGAACTGGACATGGAAAAACAAACTGGTTCCAAATTGCTGTATGCTGTCACCCTGCTTATTTAACTTATATGCAGAGTACATCATTCTGAATGCCAAGCTGGATGAAGCACAAGCTGGAATCAAGATTGCCAGGAGAAATATCAATAACCTCAGGTATGTAGATAACACTGCCCTTATGGCAAAAAGTGAAGAGGAACTAAAGAGCCTCTTGATGAAGGTGAAAGAGGAGAGTGAAAAAACTGGCTTAAAACTTGACATTCAAAAAACTAAGATCATGGCATCTAGTCCCATCATTTCATGGCAAATAGACAGGAAACAACATAAACAGTGACAGACTTAAATTAATTTTCTTGGGCTCCAAAATCACTGCAGACAGTGACTGCAGCCACAAAATTAAAAGACGCTTGCTCCTTGGAAGAAAAGCAATGACAAATCTAGGCAGTGTATTAAAGAACAGAGATATTACTTTGCCAACAAAGGTCCATCTAGTCAAAGCTATGGTTTTTCCAGTAGTCATGTACAGATATGAGAGTTGGACCATAAAGAAAGCTGAGCACTGAAGAATTGATGCTTTTGAACTGTGGTGTTGGAGAAGACTCTTGAGAGTCCCTTAGACTGCAAGGAGATCAAACCAGTCAGTCTGAAAAGAAATCAATCCTGAATATTTATTGGAAGGACTGATGCTGGTGCTGAAACTCCAATCCTTTGGCCACCTGATGTGAAGAGCTGACTCATTAGAAAAGACTCTAATGCTGGGAAAGATTGAAGGCAGGAGGAGAAGGGGACAACAGAGGATGAGATGGTTGGATGGCATCACCGACTCAATGGACATGAGTTTGAGTAAGCTCCGGGAATGTGTTGCAGTCCATGGGGTCACAGAGTGAGTGACTCTGTGTCCATGGACACAACTGAGTGACTGAACTGAACTGAACCATGGTGGTTACATGGATGAGCTGGAGGGCTGACTCTCTGGGTCCAGGTTCACTGCTTCCTAGTTATTACTTAACCTCCCTGTGCTTCAGTTTACACATCTGTGAAACAGGAGAATAAATGTACAACTTTCATTGGGTTCTTGTAAGGATTAGTTTTTCTTATTCATCTGTTCCATTATTACACCTAAAATAATGACTTATGAATGGCTTCAGAGGGTCTATGAACCCCTCAATATTACACATAAATCTTAGTGTACAAGTGAATTTGCAGATTTTGGGGAAGATTTACAGTGGTTTATTTTTCCCTTTCTTAGTCAGATTGTCAATGGGCCCCTGATCTTTCAAATGGGGAGAAACACTATTCTGAAAGGAGTTAGTGGCCTATAACTTAACACCAAGTCTTATGCATGTGAGCTTGATTAAGCAAGCTTGTAAAATGTCCCATGATGCTTTGGGATGAGGTATTATCTGTGTTACCTTTGTTCTCCTAATTAAATTCCAGCCAAGGAATTTCCCTTGTAGAAATTCCCTTTCTGTTCCCAACTATTAACAAATAAGTTTTAAAAACGGGGAGGGCAGAAAGAAAACGATCTAAAGTATTTCCAATTCCACATGTAAAGAGAAAGATATTTAACACAGGCACACCAAAACATATGTGTCTGTGTGTGTGTGTATGTATGTGTGTGCATCTATGTGTGTAATATAATTAACCTCACTTCTTGGGGCTTGATTTAATAAAGTAGTCCACAGCTTAATACAATATACCAACTTACTTATTAATTCTCCAAGTAGTATAAATATAATGTAAGGGACTTCAGAGGAAGACCAACAGAATGCATCATATTAGAAACAAAAATGATGTTAAAGAAAAGCCCATGGCTGTTGCAACAAAGTAGCTCAGTCTCTTCAAAGAATAAAGCTGTGATGGAAACCCATCTTTCATAATCAGCAAAGGGCCTTTTTAAAGGTTCTCCACTGATGTGGTATAGCTGAATCTCCCTAAATAATTAGTCCTTAGATTTGCATACAACTTTTAACATTTCAAAGAGCTTTCATAGGCTTAATCCTAAAATCAACATGGGCTTTCTCTGCTTCTCCAGGGGCTTGCAGGTGTTCACTGCCATGCCTCCTCATAGTAGGACAGCTTGGAAGCCTGTAGCAGAGTAAAACTCCTAGGCTGTGATATAGATCTTTATCCACTGATCCTAAATCCTCCTCTTGAACAAGATTAGTGAAGCAAAACTAGATGGCAGCAAGTCTACACTAAAAATATCCAGAAAAGAGCACTTCAGGCCTTGAAACTCTTCTGTATCACGGTCATCCAAACACTAGTCAACAAATATTTATTGACTAATGAATGCCAGGCATTGTTCTATTGCTGAGTATGCTGCAGTTAAGCAATCAATGCCTTTGATAATAGACAGCAAATGTTTTAGTAGAAGAGAGTAGATATTTTAGTAGGGGAAGAGAGAAAATAAACAAATATGTGTATAATATATTAGCTGATGTAAAGGGCTATGGTGTGTTTAAGGGGTAGCCAATGTGGGACAGAGTGGTTCGGTTCCAGAAAGAGCTTGGTGCCCAACTCCATAGAACCTTATAGCTTCTGTAAGGAATTTGGTTTTTACTTAGAGTGAGAAGTAAGATAAGGAGCCATTGAAGGGTTTGAAGCAGAAGGGCAACACGATCAAATTTACATTTTAGTAATATTGTCTGTGTGCTGTGCTGAGAACAGACTGAAGTGAGCAGTATGCGAGATATTATGTTATGTGTTAGTCACCCAGTCGTGTGCAACTCTTTGTGACCCCATTGACTGTAGCCTGCCAGGCTCCTTTGTTCATGCGATTCTCCAGGCAAGAGTACTTGAGTGAGTTGCCGTTTCCTTCTCCAGAAGGTCTTCCCAACGCAGGGATTGAACCTGGGTCTCCTGCATTGCAGGCAGATTCTTTACCATCTGAGCCACCAAGGAAGCCCGTGGGAGATAGCTATTGTAATAATCCAAGTAAGGACAAGAGTGATATTTCCCTCATGCCCCTTTTCAGTCCAAATCCACCCTCTTCTCCCAGTAAACTATTGATTTGATTTTTTTTATCACTGTAGATTAGTTTTGCTGGTTCTATAGCTTCATACAAAAGGAAGACAATGGGGTAATGGAGAGGAGGAGTTGGGAGGATTGGGAGGCTATCTGAAGGCTGGGTATGGAAGGGGGTAGACGCTGCATTCACCAGTGAGAAAGAATACATTTTATTGTTCCCTCTTTGTTGGCTAGTGGTTTACATGATATTTTGAGCTATAAAAATCTGTTAACTGCTGTGGATTAGGCTGTATCATGCCACAGGGTTCTAGAATTTATAGACAGATGTCTGAGCAGAAATGAGACCTGTTGGATGCCCTACCCTCTTTAGGTGGGGACCTCTTTAAAGCTTGGTTCCACAATCACCATCTGTGTAGTGGGTGTACAGAACTCTCACAGCGCTGGAGTGTTCATAGCTTTGCCTGTATTTTAACTCTTCCTTTCGTGTGTGTGTGTGTGTGTGTGTTAAATCACTGCAGTTGTGTCCAACTCAGTGCGACTCTGTGGACTGCAGCCTGCTAGGCCCCTCTGTCCAAGGAATTCTCCAGGCAAGAATACTAGAGTGGGTTGTCATGCCTTCCTCCAGGGGATCTTCCCAACCCAGGGATTGAACCTAGGTCTCCTGCATCTTCCACATCACAGGCAGATTCTTTACCACTGAGCCAATAGGGAAGCTCCAACTCTCCTATCCACCACACGTCAATTAAATACTGAAGCATACATATTTAACGAGCTGCACCACTTGTCACCCCATAGTAACCATTTACCCTCACCTCACAAAAGATCAGCAAAGTCTATTTAAAGTAATTTCACACCTATATATCTCTATAACGCTGATTTAATTATACCCTTTAAAAACTGGAAAAGAATAACAGTAACTGAATTTTAAAAATTTATACTTGGAATAATCATTTACAAGCATTTTGTATTTTTATATTTTCACTTATGATATAGATTTCATTTCAGGCAGTAGAAAACAATTTTGATTAGTTTATCATGACTCTAAGCAACTATTTACAGTAAGTTCCCCCTGCAAGTTGTGAACTTTCAAAGATGTTTCTCATGTCCACTCACATAAATTAGTTCACATGTCTGGTATACATCATCACTTGTGTGCATTCTCTACAAGTGGTTGTGCTTTGGTGTACTTTACTTACAATACTATATAGAGTACAGTATCTTTATTTCAAGCCAATGATGTCACGAAGCAAGTGTAAAAGCAGAGGCGATATAGCTGGTACTGTACCATACTTTTCAAGATACTGTACTGTAAGATTAAAAATGTTTTATTTTTTGTGTTTGTTTGTTTGTAATGGATTTGTTGTGTGAAAAGTATTATAAACCTATTAACAGTACAGCACTATATAGCCAATTGTATTAGCTGGGTACCCAGGCTATCTTCATTGGATTTACGAACAAACTGGACTTAAAAAAAATGCACTCTCAGAATGAAACCTGTTCATATGTAGGGGGCTTACTGTTTTTTCAAAAGTCTGAACAAATTTTGATTGCCTGATGTGATTAACATATTGAATGAAAAGGCAATGGGCACAACATTTAACTGTAAACAATTTCAGAGCCTAGTATAATATTTTAAAAAATCTTATATATATGTTGATTATATTTCAATAAAACTAGAAAAATTATGTAATTTTAAACAGTTAAATCTAATCATTTTTTAGTACATTCAAGCCTTAAGTAACTAAACATCACCATTAGTATACACAATTTGAGTGTATTTTATAAATAGAGCCCTGTCTTAGTTATTAAGTGTTAAGAAATGAATAGAATATGAGTCATGCCTTTGAGGAAATTATCATTTCTTCACCAAAATGAACCAAATTGGCAAAGTGTCTATAATGAACATGGATTTTCATATTATTTATTTTATGAAAATAAGAAATATGAGCAACTTTTGGTACTCTTATCATGTGAGATGGAAACAAGGTAAAAATTTATAAATTTGTAAAACTCTGATTTGCAAATTGATAATAGTAAGTAATAGATTTTTCAATAATCAGTTGGGACTCTGGTTGCCAGTATCCATTTCTAGTCATGCAAACTCAGTATTTAAAAAGAAAAGTCTGTAATTTTCTTAGAAAAACCCAATCCATTTTTAGAGAAGCACAAAGTAAAAAGTGCCATTAAGCCTTCTAAAGGGTTTGAAGGCCATGATTTCAAAGAGGGTTTGGCTATTGGAAAAAGTATTCTATGGTTTTTCATGTCACCACCACTAACTACCTTCCCAGATGCAGTGCATTTTGGTAAAAGGCCAATTCTGCATTGTGGCCATGAAGTATATTCAGCAGCTTGTAGTGAGTAGGGTGCTTCCCTGTTGACGCAGCAATAAAGAATCCGCCAGCAATGCATGAGCCGCGGGAGATGTGGGTTCAGTCCCTGGGCTGGGAAGGTCCCCTGGAGGAGGGCATAACAACTCACTCCAGTATTCATGCCTGGAGAATCCCACGGACAGAGGAACCTGGCAGGCTATAGTCCCTAGGGTCTCAAAGACTCGCACATGACTGAAGCGACTTAGCACGCATCCACACAGTGAGTAGGAAGGCAGAATGAGGGCCTTAGGGCTGTTGAAGGAGGATGGTTCAAGGTCAAGGCAAACCACTCGGTATGCTTCTCCACTTGGAAGTGAAACTAAGTTAAAATGAGTACTCTGGGATTATCCTAGAGAGGAAAAAATGGTCAGAAGAGAACCCCATAGCAGTATATGGAAGAGATAAGGGTGGATGTGATTATAATTGTGGTAGGAGTATGGAGTTACCCTGGGGAAGTGGAAAGTGCAGACCTGTTGGAATGGGATGCAGACCTGTATATATGGGATGATTGCTTGGTTATGAGCCTCATATATATTTTTAACACCAAGCATAGCATCTTCTTTTCTCCTCCATATCACTTCCTATAAACATTACAGAAATTTTTACAAGGATGAACACTCTGCATTCATAACTTAAGGAGGGCTCTGAAATGAATAAATAATCCACTATGGAGCCATACTTCGTTGTACTTAAAAATAATGCTGAACCAGGAATATTAAAATAATGAATCTGCTTACTTACCTTCACCAGTGCAGCTTGAACTACTGATTCGCTTTCTGTATCTAAGGCAGACGTAGCCTCATCTAAGATCAGAATCTTCGGGTTTCGAACTAAAGCTCGAGCAATTGCAATTCTCTGTTTCTGTCCTCCACTCATTTGAGTTCCTTTTTCCCCTACCAAGGTATTAAATTTCTAATGAAAATTAGGAAAGAAAACAGAAACAGAAGGCAGCATGGTCAGATGATTAGAACAGGAAATGGCAGTCACAGTTGTGGATTTTTTTCTCATTTATTTATTTATTGAACTTTTTATTTTGCATTGGGGTATAGCCGATTAACAATGTTGTTAACAGTTTCAGGCAAAAAGCAAAGGGACTCAGCCATATATATATATGTGAATTCATTCTCCCCCAGATAGTTGTGTTTTAATGCCAGATTAGTCACTGCTGCAGTCTGGATAGTATTTGATCTATGATTTGTTCTTTGTAAAAATAAATAACTATTTTAAAAAGAATCTATTGAGAAGACCAAAGGAAAATTTGGCTAGGACTAAAAAAATGAGGACATAGCATAATCTAGGATTTTAAGGAAGATTAACAATAATTTGAACCAATTTTCAAAGTTTTAAAGACACTTTTATAATGCACTGTAGTACACATAATTTATTATTTAACATGTTTATTAGTAATTTAATGTATTACCCAAAATTTCCTTTATATTCTGAAAAATAGTATGAAAAAGATTACTGCAAAAACAAACTTCTTCCTCAAAATGTTTTTTCAATCTTGGGAGAATTTTTGGGCCTTCTTTTACTTTTTTTTGATATCTATATCTTCAACAAAGTATATATTGTTAGATATTTGAAGTTGGAGTAATTTCTAGAATTAATGAAGCATAATTAGTAATATTCTATTGTGCTAAGTCCCTGATACAAACTTCATTTCTTCAAGGACTTATTTTCAAATACTATTTCTAAACTTTTAATTTCTAGAGTTTGACCTTTACATTAAAAATGTGCATGCCAAGTCGCTTCATTCATGTCCAACTTTTTGCGACCCTATGGGCAATAGCCTGCCAGGCTCCTCTGTACATGGGATTCTCCAGGCAAGAATACTGGAATGGGTTGTAATGCCCTCCTCCAGGGGATCTTCCCGACCTAGGGATAACCTGCATTAGCAGGGGGGTTCTTTACCACTAGCACCATCTGGGAAGCTCCACATTAAAAAAAAAAAGTATATATATATACACACACACCTTATTGATGAATAATTTTTCATAATAAAATGCACCTGTTTTAAAAGAATAGTTGTATGAGTTTTGAAAAATGCATGTATCCATGTTATTACCACCCAAATAAAAACAGAAAATTTCCATCATCCTAGAAAGGTTCCAAATGACCCTTTCCAGTCAAAACCCACACCTTGTCTCAGATACCATTGATTTGATATTTATCACTATAAATTAATTTTGCTAGTTCTGCAATTTCATATAAATAGAATCACAGAGTGTGCAGTTATTTTTGAAGTTAGATGGCTTAAGTTTCATTTGGTCTAAGATTCATGGTAAATTATATGTGTATATAGTATGAGGTAAGGGCCACATTTCTTTTTTTTTAACACCTGGATATCCAATTTTTCCAGCACCATTTGTTGAAAAGACTTTCCTCTCTCCCACTGACTCACACTGGCCTTGTCAAAAATCAATTCAGTAGATATATGTGGGTCTATTTCTAGACTCTGTGTTGTGTTCCACTGACTTACACGTCCATTGTTACGTCAATGCCTGTGTATGCTCAGTTGTCTGACCCTTTGCGACCCCATGGACTGTATCTTGCCAGGCTCTTCTGTCCTTGGAAATTTCCAGTCAAGAATACTGGAGTGGGTTGTCATTTTCTACTCCAGGGGTCTTTCCAACCCAGGGATGAAACCCGCATCTCCTATGCGTCTTGCGTTACCATTGTGCCACCTGGGAAACCTGCTGTTAGGTAATTTTCACTGTCTTAATTGCTGTCTTAAAATTAACTATTGTAGGTCTTCCAGGTTTGTTGCTCTTTTTCCAAAATTGTTTTGACGATTATTGGTCCTGGTGGCTCAGACGGTAAGGCGTAAGCGTCTGCCTGCAATGTGGGAGACGGGGGTTCGATTCCTGGGTCGGGAAGTTCCCCCGGAGAAGGAAATGGCAATCCACTCCAGCACTCTTGCCTGGAAAATCCCATGGACGGAGGAGCCTGATAGGCTACAGTCCATGGGGTCACAAAGAGTCGGACACAACTGAGTGACTTCACTTTCACTTAGATTTCTAAATACATTTTTTAATCAGCTTGTTGACTTCTACACATGAAAAAGACAGCTGAGATTTTGATTGCTGCTGCTGCTGCTAAGTCACTTCAGTCGTGTCCGACTCTGTGTGACTCCATAGACGGCAGCCCACCAGGCTCCCCCATCCCTGGGATTCTCTAGGCAGGAATACTGGAGTGGGTGGCCATTTCCTAAGTGAAAAGTCAAAATGAAGTCGCTCAGTCGCGTCTGACTCTTAGCAACCCCATGGACTGCAGACTTCTGCACATGAAAAAGACAGCTGAGATTTTGATTGAAATAGCACTAAATTTATAGATTGGTTTGGGGAGAATGCATATCTTTAAAAATATTCACCCTCTAAATCAATGAATAAGATAACATCTTATTTATTATATTTAGGTATTCTTTAATTTCTTAAGCAGCATTCTATAGTTTTCACATAGAAGATTTACAGATCTTTCATTATATTTATTCTATTTTATATTTTTAATGCTATTGTGAATGCCACTTTTAATTTCATTTGTAGTTGTTGCTACTATTCTGAGAACCAGTTTATTTTTTCATAGTTATACATCTTATTAAGGTTACCTATCCACTTCTTTTTGAGTGAGTTTTTGTGGTTTGTGTCTTTCAGGGAATAGAACCTCTTCTATGTTGTCAATATTATAGGTATATCTTTGCTTGTAGTATTCCTATATCAATCTTTTAATGTCTTTGGGATTAATAATAATGTACCTTCTTTGATCCCTGATATTCATAATGTCTCTTCTCTTTTTTGTTTCTTCATCAGGTTTGCTATAGTTTTACTGATTTTATTGATCTTTTTAAGGAATCAGCTTTTAGTTTCACAGTGACTGTTTCTAATGTTTTCTGTTTTTAATTTCTCTGTTTCCTGCTCTCGTCTATATTATTTCTCTTCTACTTGCTTTGCATTTGATTTGCTCTTCTGACTCTAGTTTCTCAAGATGCAAACTCAGTTAATGGATTTTAGATCTGTTTCTTTTCTAAAGTAAGCACTTGATGCTATAAGTTTCTCTTAAAGCAGTTGATCCTTGAACAACATAGGTGCTAGGGACACCAACCCCCATCCAGTCAAAAATCCAAGTATAACTTTACAATCAGTCCTCTGTGTCCACATCTTGAATTCCACCAGCTGGGGTCATGTAGTACTACAGTAGGTATTTTTTGGAAAAAATTCCTGTATAAGTGAATATGTACAGTTCAAACGCATGTTGTTGAAAGATCAAGTGTATTCCACAATACAGATACCTTGTATTTTCATTTTTACTTCAAAAGTTTTTAATTTTTCTTGAAACTTTCTATTTGGTCCATGTATTATTTAGAAGTAGGTTCTTTAACTTTCAAATATTTGTGGATTTTCCAGGTATATTTCTGTTATTGATGTCTACATTTTAATTCTATTATGGCCCAAGGACATACTTTGTATGTTTCCTTTGAACTTTGAACTATATGTACTTTGAAATTATAAACGTTTTTTCTTTCAATGTTGAGAATATTGTTTATCTCAGTGAACATTCCACATGCACTTAAGAAAAATGTTTTATGCTGTTATTGGGCGAAACTGTCTATAAATATCAGTTATAGCTAGTTGGATGATAGTATTGTTGAGGTTATGTATATCTTTAGATCTTTTGCCTACTTGTTCTATCAAGTATTAAAGCCTTCAGCTAAAATTGTGGATTTGCCTGTTTCTTCTTTCATATTTTTTTTTTTTTTGCTTCATGCATTTTGAAAATTTTTTTGAAACTTAAAAAAAAGACTTCTTTTTTATAGATTAAAAAAAAATAGTGTTGTTTATTTATTTGGCCGTGCTGGGTCTTCATTCCTGTGTGGGCTTTTCTTTAGTTGCAGTGTGCAGGCTGCTCATAGCGGTGGCTTCTCTTGTTGCTGAGCATGGGCTCTAGGACACATGGACTTCAGCATTTCCGGTGGGAGGACTCAGTAGTTCTGTAGCACAGGCTCAGTATTTGTGGTGCATGGGTTTAGTTGCTTCAAGTCATGTGGGATCCTCATGGACCAGGGATTAAACCCACGTCTCCTGCATTGGCAGGTGGATTCTTTACAACTGAGCCACCAGGGAAGCCCTATAGATTTTTTGATGTGAACCATTTTTAAAGTCTTTATTGAATTTGTTATAATATTGCTTCTTCTTCTTTTATTAATGTTTTTGGTTTTTGGGCCCTGAGGCATGTGGGATCTTAACTTCCTGACCAGCAATCGAACTTGCACCCCCTGCACTGGAAGGGGAAGTCTTAACCACTGGACTGCCACAGAAGTCCCTTGAAATTTTGCTTAAGTGAATAAATACTGAGATTATGGGTGGTTTTTTGCCTATGGATCATAGTTTCCTGTTTCTTTGCACATTTAGACATTGTAGAATACATATTGAAATCTATGCACAATATGTTGAAGAGACTCAGTCCTGTTTTCTTCTGAGGAAAATGTTGATTTTACTCTCATGTGCATGTGTGTTTGCTAAGTTGCCTCCGTCATGTGCAGCTCTTTGTGACCATGTGGATTGTAGCCCACCAGGGTCCTCTGTCCTTGGGATTCTTCAGGCAAGAACACTGGTGTGGGTTGCCGTGCCCTATTTCAGGAGATCTTCTCAACTCAGGGATCGAGCTTGCGTCTCTTACGTCCCCTGCACTGGTAGGTGGGTTCCTTACCACTAGCACTACCTGGGAAGCCCTTTTACTACAAAGCTACAGTCATCAAGACAGTATGGTCCTGGCACAAAACAGAAATATAGACCAATGGAACAAGAGAGAAAGCCCAGAAATGGTATTTATTTTTGAGTATAGCTTTCCCTAAATTTTCACCTATATGAAACCACTTCTGTAACTTTTATTTATTATTATGTTTATTCTTATGTCCCAGTTTAACCATCATGGCTGTGGGATTTAGCTTCTATCATAATAACCAGCAATTTTAATTTGTTCTTCGGATTATATCTTTAGGATTTACTATTAGATTTATAGCAAGGACACCTTTGTGTAAATATTGGCCTTTTAGTAAAAATAAGTCATAACTTACAGGGAATGACTTCAGTTCAGTTCAGTTCTGTCGCTCAGTCATGTCTGACTCTTTGCGACCCCATGAACTGCAGCACGCCAGCTTCCTTGTCCATCACCAACTCCCAGCGCTTACTCAAACCCATGTCCATTGATTAGGTGATGCCAATCAACCATCTCATCCTCTGTCATTCCCTTCTCCTCCCACCTTCAATCTTTCCTAGCATCAGGGTATTTTCCAATGTAGTTTCAGCTTCAGCATCAGTCCTTCCAATGAATATTCAGGACTGAGTTCCTTTAGGATTGACTGGTTGGATCTCCTTACAGTCCAAGAGACTCTCAAGAGTCTTTTCCAACACCACAGTTCAAACAATGACTTGAGAGACACCAGAAAACTCCTTAATTCCAAAGGGAAACCTGAAGATCATTTTTTTTTTTTTGAGGAAAAGAAGTCAGTGAAAGTGTTGAATGAAGGTCAAAGAAAGGAAGTTTGTGTTTTCCCAAACCACAAGGCAAAGAATGACCTCAAAGAATAACTTTTCTGTCCTAAGTATGACCCTAAATAATGGGGAAAGGAGGTAATAAATAGCATAACAAAAATTTTATGAATAAAACAAAAGAACAAAATTATTATGACCTATGGAATGTGGTTTGTAAAATATATTCATTAAAATAACTTTTTTGTTATTATTGCCTTCTGGGATGTTAGAATTTTATTTGTGTTTTACTTTCACATATCATCCTTTCTTATTTCACAAGGTGCTCCCCATAATAATTTCAGGTGATACTGGCATGAAATTGAAAATTAAATGAATAACTAAATTAAATGAATTAAATAAAATTAAATTAATGATGATCCAAAAAATGAAATGCTACTAATGAACAAATATTTTAAGAAATATAAATATTTTTATAGCTCTCTATCAATTTTAACGGAGAAGGCTATGGCAACCCACTCCAGTACTCTTGCCTGGAAAATCTCCATTAGGATCTCATATGTCCTAATACCCCAAATTATAGTTTACTGTATCTCTTTCCAATTATAATTTCACATTTCTTATCCAATAGTAGTTCCATATACTTCAAAAACAAAATTTTTTCCTTTGCCTTAACACAGAACCAATCTGAACATTGCCTGTGACATTCCCACTCTTAGCCACAAGATGGCCCTGCAAATCAGCATTTTGCAGATACACGTTTCTCAGGGTGGACTGATGATTTTCTTTCATATTTCTTTGTTATATTTTAACATATCCTTTATTTTTCTTTTCCATTAGCAGTGAGAACTAGTAAGAACAAAACAGATTTAAAAAATTGACCTTTCAACAATGTATTCTTTGGGTTGTTATCATGCTCTCTCATTTATAGTTGTTTCATCTAGGACAATGCAAAAATTAATCACACTTACCTTACTCTGTAGCTGTTATCATTATTTAACTTATTTTGGAATATTTCAGTGCTTTAGGTTTAAGCTAAGAATATAGGTTACATAGTATACTTACCTTGGGAAATTCCATTATAAAATCATAAGCATTTGCTTCCTTTGCTGCTTTCTCAATGTCTTCATTAGTCACACCATCTTGTCCATATCTAATATTGTTATTAATGGTGGTTCCAAACAAAACAGGCTCTTGGCTGACCACTCCAAAATGTTCCCGATAATGCTGCACATTTAAAGTTCTGATGTCGTTACCATCCACCGTGATCTACAAATCCAAAGAAATGAATCATTGTGATGCCTTTCACTGCATTGGGTTAAAACCTTTTTTACTACTCCAAAACATAAGCTGAGAAGCAGGTTGTTTCAGGAAACAAAGACTGACTATATTTTGATAAAATATGTATAGCAAGTACATTGCCAATAGACTTTTTCTGGTAATTGTGAACTAATAAAACCTAAAAAAATTGACTTAAAATTTGGTCAAACTATATGAATATCTTTACCCCATAGACTATAACCTGCAAGGCTCCTCTATCCGTAGAATTTTCCAGGCAAGAATACTGGAGTGGGTAGTCATTCCCTTCTCCAGGAGATCTTCCCGACCCAAGGATTGAACCAAGGTCTCTTGCATTACAGGCAGATTCTTTACTGTCTGAGCCACCAGGGAAGCCCTAACAGTAAGGTTAACATGATCTACAGGCCCTAACATGATCCATAAATTAGGTATTATGAGGATATATACCCTAGGAGTCACAAATGTTATTATGTAGACACATGTAAAAAACTTCAGTTTTGTTATTTTAAGACTTATGTGACTTCTGCATTGTTTTCTAGGAAATTCTTTCCTTCCCTCCAACACCACAATCCTCTGCAAAAGATAAAAGTGCATTTTATTCCCTGCTATAAATAATCTTAAATGAACATTGTATTCCCCATAGATAATGCCATTATCCATTATCCCAACATATTTCAATGACAGAAGCCAAGGTATGATAATCGTTAACTCTGGTATTTCACACCAACTGGTATTCTGTCAGGGCATGGGCATTCCATGCAACTGCTTTATATACGGGATACTTGGCCAATAATTTATTCAATATTAGCATGAATACGTAGGTCTAATGGCACCCCACTCCAGTACTCTTGCCTGGAAAATCCCATGGATGGAGGAGCCTGGTAGGCTGCAGTCCATGGGGTCGTGAAGAGTCGGGCACAACTGAGCGACTTCACTTTCACTGTTTACTTTCCTGCATTGGAGAAGGAAATGGCAACCCACTCCAGTGTTCTTGCCTGGAGAATCCCAGGGATGGGGGAGCCTGATGGGTTGCCGTCTATGGGGTCACACAGAGTCGGACACGACTGAAGCGACTTAGCAGCAGCAGCAGCATACTCCACATAAAGACTTGAGATGTTAAATTTATGTTTCAGAAGAATATATTTTCTTTTAAAAGTAACAGTTGAAAAACTGAATAGAAGCAGTGCAAATTATGCTTCTGTGACTATCATAGTCTTGTTTTCTATGCCATTTACAGGTTAAAAAATTAAGGGCAACATATGGATGATCCAAAAAAATGAGATGCTTATTTTCTACAGATGTCATTCTATTGGGAAGTCTTGAGAGACTGAAATTCTTGTTAAGTTCTTGGTGTTAAAAATTACTAGTTATTTTTCTCTACAGCATTTATTATCTTCTAACATTATATAATTTACTGATTTTATTTATGGTCTGTCTCTGCTTATTAGAATGTAATCTTGATGAGGGCAAAGAGGTTTTTTTTGTTTTGTTCAGCAGTGTATTCCCAGCACATAGAACAATGTCTGGCTCTTGGTAGGTGCTCAATAAATACTTGCTGAATGAATTAATATCCAGGAGAGAAAACAATATGGCTTCTCTCCCAGCCCCACTGTTAAAAATTAAAAGTTGACATAGCTGTAAGTTCTCTGTAACAGATGGGCATTTCCATATCTCGTGGTGTGGACTGTACATGATCTTACTAGGTGCACTTACAAAGCCGTCATCAGGATCATATAACCTCTGCAGAAGCTGGACTGCTGTACTCTTCCCACTGCCGTTGGGGCCGACCAAGGCTACTGTCTCTCCAGACTTAATTTTGAGATTCAGACCTTTCAGAATCTATTGAAATGTATGGGAGGGAAATTCATAAAAGTAGGATAAGTAAGAATATGATTTTCCTATCTTCAGAAATTTAATGTATAATTACAAACAGAAAAATTTTGGCACTTAACAACAAACTTAGATCTTGCTATGTTTTTTTCATATATGTGTATTACCTACACAATTTTAGAAAGTAACAGTAAAGAACTAATCATCTCTCTATACAAAAAGAAGATCTAAGTTGAGTATTCAGACTATTAATGAGCCACAGAAAACGTTTCAACTTTTCAGTCAAAATATTTCATGTGAATTTCATGACTACCAAGTTAGAAAGTTATATCTTCTAACTTGCAGCAACAGGAATGAAACCTTGCTAGATATCTCTGTGAGCAGTTTAAGGAAGTTCTTTCTTAGAATATATTTAACACTGTTGCAAAATATATTCTAAAGTAAAACAACTGGCAGACTTCTTAGGGATTCGCTGGAATAGAATTTCACCACTAGAAAGCCTCCTTTTCTAGTGGTAGATCTCATAGGAACATTTTAACTTAGGGGGAGTAAGTGCTTTTATACTTTTCTCAATACCTGGGGGTTGCTACCAGCAGTTAGTGTCCTGGAACCTGCATTATGAGAAAAACTCCAAAAAACTGCCCTCTCAAAATGACAACAGTAATCCTGTTGAGAAACTCTCACCTATCTTTGCTTACATTTCTCCCAAACATGGGAATATTCTCTTGAATTCTTTTACTTTGATCTCCATATTTGTAAAGAAAGAGACTCTTTAAACAGACCAAAGGTAAAACCTTCAAAGGGCCACGCAGAGAAAAATTTGCTAAAAGAGATGAGAAATAAGGGAACCCAGTGGGAGCACCTCCTCTCCCATCTGCAATTTTACTCTAGAATTCACTTCTTTCTTTCGAAGAATCTATGTTTTGTTTATTTAAAGTGGGTTGATCTTTTTTCCGGGGGGAATTATTCATTTTTAAATTTAACAAAAAAGGCTATGTTTCAAAGGTTCATTTAAAAAATAGTTGTTTAAAACCCAGAGAGCTCTTTACCGGCAAAACTGCTGCTTAAGACTCCAGGAAGCCAACCCAAATGTAGTTGCAAAATGGAATTAAAATGCTCTATATTAAGAAAAATGATGGAAGACAACACTATTCCAATAATGGTAATTGAGTAACAAAAATTTTTTTTAATGGCAATCTTTGAAAAAAATAAGTTTAATCAAAGACCTAGAAAAAAATGAGGTAGTAGGAGTAGGTAAATATTTTTTTCAGTGCAAATTATGCAGGGGATATTTGGACACTTTAAAAGACAGTAAAGGTTGATGGCATTAGTAATTTTACCTATTTCACTTAAAATCATCCTTATTCTATAAAACAGGTATTTTAGTAGGAATTATTCCTTCCAATCTTTAACAGTAACTACTTTTTTAGATACATACACTAATAAGATGAAAGGATGAAAACAATAGAACAGACAGATGTATTTTTACTAGAAATTGTCCAAGACTGAATGATAAAAGGAGAAGGATGCACTTTTGCTGAGTGGTGTGTGTGTGTGAGTGTGTGCTTGTGTAAAAGTAAGAGACAGAAGCTGAGGCACAAAAGCTGGTGTAGTAAAGGCTTTAGGGAAGGGAAAAGGGAAAGACATAACATATACACAGTTCCCCCAGATTAGAAACTTCAAAAAGTTCACCAAGTTGTCTATGCTGAGTGGGAAAATATCCAGGGACCACCAATAGGTGGCACCATCAATTCAAGACATTTTTGCTGTGCTCCCAAATTCAGAGTGAAGGAATTCCAGGGAGGTGAAAATACTTTAGTCAGTTGAATACAAAGAAGAGGCTGCAAAATGCAAGTAGTTTTTCCAGCGTTATTTGTGCATTTGTGACCTATCCTTCCTTCTTTCCTTCTCCTCTTTCTCTATGTGTGTCTATCTCCATTTCTCCCCTCAAATCTCTAAACAAAGTAGCCAAATCTTGGTCAGACTAATCCTAAACAATATCCTAAGAAGTGATCGAGCCAGTGGAAAGTAATATTAGAAAATTGTACATTTCCGTAATTAAATTTTACTTACCTTGATAGATGGTCTTGATGGATAACTGAAAGAAACATTTTTAAATTCCACAGTTCCTTCTATGCATTCCAGTTTATAGCCTGTTGTTGAAAAGTTATCTATAGTGGGTTTCTTGGAAAAACAAAAAGGGCATTATAAATCTTACAAAACTATACTGACACTCTCTATATTCTAAAAGTAGTTTAAAGATGTGTTTTCTTTTGCAATATTTTCCTTTCTGCTTTAGAAGTGCATTGAGTTGGATATGAAGGCTTTGATAAAACACAATCTCCTAATAGAAGAGATAAAAACAATTCCTCTTTCCATAGCCAATTGGTCAACATGGATTTTGTCCATCTTTTCGTTTTAGTGCAATGAGTGTGCCTGTTCTTTGGTTTTCTTCTTGCAGTAATGATAGTTATCTTTCAAATCAATTGGGAGTCTTACCTTATCAATAACGTGGAAAATATTAAAGGCGGCTCCTCTGGCTATAGTGAACGTTTCAAAGTTAGGGGCTGCTGCTCCAATACAATAACTACTATGGATTACACTAAAAAAAACCTACAGAAACAGAAAATAATATTTATCCTTCACAGTTATATAAGAGAGACAACAGAATGAAGTGTATACTTGGTTGAGATTCAGAGGGATTCTAGAGAAATTAGATAGGAAAGATTGGAAGATGTTGTCAAACAGAAAGGAAATATTAGTTAACCCAAGTGTAGCTGGCCTTTTCTTAATGTTGAACAATTTCTAATTGTCCCATAATCATCTTGCTATTACCTGTGGGGAAGCTGAGCAGAAAAATCTGCTTACTGAGGACTGCTAGCTATACATGAACCTGGATAAGTGAGGAGGTGAGCTGTACTCTCTTGCATGCTGGTTAACTCCTTAACTTTAAAGGGAAGGATGTTATAGATTTCACTGTCTTAGAGATGCTGTACTATTCTTCCCCAACTTTTTTGATTACATGTATTAGTGGACAGTTGTCCATTTTCAGACAGACACATCTCTGCCAAAAGACAAATAAGCAAAGAATCTCACAAGCTAAGTGCTAGTTTCCCTGTCTTATAAATGAGGAAGCTAAAGCTTAGCAAGTTAGTTATAAGCCTAGAGTCACACATAATTTGAAGAGGAAAAAGGTGCTAAAAATTTCTCAAACTCAAGTTTTGTTTACCAGAAATTAATGAATAGCTTAAAGTCTTAAAAGTCTAAACTTTAAAAGATCACTTTAGTTGACAAAAAAGAAGTCTACATAAAATGGGAAGGCGAAATGAGAACTAAAGTATATCGGCCAGATCCGTTTAGTTCATCAAGACAAATGACTCTTAACCCTGAACTGATATGTTTATTATTGAAACTTAAGAGTGTAAGTGAAAAAATCATAATTTAATGTATAACCATTAAGAGTTTAAAAAACTCTAAGTTGTGATGTTGAACATAGCTGTATATAGTTTGTTTTAAATATTACTATGAGCTGAAAGGACAGAGGAAGAGCAGGAGAGTCCAATCTAGAGAATATTTCCAGAAGACATTTAGCAAGGTGAATGCAGAGCACCCTCTTATCTCAGCAAGATGGAAAGAAAACAGTCTTACAAGAGACTGGTCTTTTTGAATCCTGGATTAAGATGACTCTAACTCCCAGTGAAGAATTCAATTATGATTCTTTCAAAAGCATCATGCTTTAGAAGACACTAAATCATACTGGATGAGTAAATCCTGACAACATACAACTATAAAGGTGCATACAAATCATTTGAAGGAAACAAATACTTGTTCATTAAAACACTCACCTTTAAATATCACTATGATTCAAAGAGAAATTTTTAATAAACGCTAGGAAAGAAAAGATTATCTAAGCCAGTCTCCTTTGTTCTCAAATAAGACTTACAGCAAGAACAGTTCCGATGGTGTAATCAGGTTCTCCACTAAGAATCAAGGAGGTTCCATACCAAAAAGCAAGTCCATAGGTTCCATTCATAAAGAAGTACACAGCTCCAAGAGAGAGTTTTGAAGCAATAGCTTTTTTTATGCCAACATCCTTCGCATCTTTTAGATTCTGCGTATACCTTTAAAAGACACAACAAAATATAATAGTCTTGAGTGATAGTCGCTCAGTCATGTCTGACTCTTTGCAACCCCATGGACTATATAGCCCATCAGGCTCTTCTGTCTATGGAATTCTCCAGCCAAGAATACTGGAGTGGATTGCCATTTCCTTCTCCAACCTTGATAAAGTGAAACAAGTTGCTGAAAAACAAAGATTCTAGCCATGAAATGAGTCCATAATTTTCCTCTTCACTTTAGAGGAATAACTTTGGGATGAGGATTATTTCTGGGAAGAAATTTGCTGTCTAAACTTTTACAGTTTCTTCAAATTCCATTTCCATTTAATTTTCTTCAGGTAAAAGTTAAAGTCATGAATTTTGTTATGAATAAGATGAAGAGCAGGCTCGCACTTACAATAATTTTCATTGATCTTTGCACTGACCTCCCTATTCTGATGTCTGTGTATATATGTGAAAAGATGCCTGGAATGATAGTCACTAAATATTAATTATGTTTTTCTGAAGAGGGTGAAACAAGGTGAGTTATTTTTCTTCTGTATATTTCTCCAATGGCTTGAATTTTTGTAATATGGCTGCAACACTTTTACACAAATAATAAAGTTACTGATCTTATTTAACAAAACAAAAAACAACCACAAAAAAAAGTTGCAGCTGTGACGTCAGACAGAGATGTGTTCCCTTCACAGCTGGACCACTGACTCCTGGTGGAAATAGCCTCAAGGGAAAATAAAAGCAAGTGTATATTATCATGATTAAAGAAACAGACCTTTGAATTTCTTTCTCCTGGGCCCCAAAGGCTATGACTGTTCGGATTGATGACAAGACTTCTTCTGCTACAGCGCCAGCTTTGGAATAGGCATTTAATTCCTTACTGGATAATGAAATAACTATCTATAATAAACAAAGACCACAGTTAACCTGAGAATAACTTAGGGTAGACAAATACCATATGATATCACTTACATGTGGAATCCAAAAGACAGCTACAAATGAACTTATCTACAAAACAGAAATAGAGTTACAGATGTGAAAGATACATTTCTGGCTACCCTGGATAAGGGTAAGTGGACAAATTAGCAGGTTGAGTTTGACACATACAAACATATATATATAATAGATAAGTAATAAGGAACTACTGTAGAGCACAGGGAACTCTACTTAGCACTCTGTAATGGCCTATATAGGAAGAGACACTAAAAAAGAATGGATATATGTATATGTATAACAGATTCACTTTGTTGTACACCTTCAACTAACACAATATTGTAAATTATATCCCAATAAAAAATAAAAGTGTGATCGATTATCAGGAAAAAAAGAATAATCTGAGATACTAACAATGTGCAGAGAATTTAATTCAGGTAGAATCTAGAATGACAAAATTTTACTATTGAAAAGATACTTTATAACATTCTAACCCAGTCAGTTTGCAAATAAGGAAATCAATGATGACAGATACTGACTTTTTAGAATCTCACAGCAGTGAATAAGCTTAGTTTAACATAATCTAGAGTCTAAATCTCTGTTTTTCCTTCTAATGGAGCTTCACTGTTTTTTCTCTATATTTTTAAAAGCTTAGAAAATGAGTATCTATCTCAATACAGTGTGGAAAAATTTGATTTGGAGAAGAATATTAGGGACATGGTTCTTCTTAAGTGTATTTTGGAAATTAGTTTTCCTGATTTGACTTGATTTGATTTATTACTATGTAAAAAATAAAAAAGAAAAAGACTTCCCAAGGGTGACTTAGAGAGTTGTAGCAAGAAGAGGAATGAGAGAGAAAGAGACTATTTCTTGGCGATATTAGTCAAGTTTACTTGATTTCTCAAAATTTTTAATCAGCATGTGCCTTTTTCTCTATTATATATCTCACTTACTATTCCTTTAATAAGTGAAGGATTTAATTTAGTAATTAGCATAACAGTTCAATGAAAGGAAGCACGGAAATGGTCCTTAGGGTTATGAGTCTGTAACTGTGGCTTGCTCACATAACAAATCAATCCACTTTCAAAATACACTCCACATAACTGGAAAGTGGAGAGTGAAAAAGTTGGCTTAAAGCTCAACATTCAGAAAACGAAGATCATGGCATCTGGTCCCATCATTTCATGGGAAATAGATGGGGAAACAGTGGAAATAGTGTCAGACTTTGTTTTTTTGGGCTCCAAAATCACTGCAGATGGTGATTGCAGCCATGAAATTAAAAGACGCTTACTCCTTGGAAGGAAAGTTATGACCAACCTAGATAGTATATTCAAAAGCAGAGACATTATTTTGCCAGCAAAGGTCCGTCTAGTCAAGGCTATGGTTTTTCCAGTGGTCATGTATGGATGTGAGAGTTGGACTGTGAAGAAGGCTGAGCGCCGAAGAATTGATGCTTTTGAACTGTGGTGTTGGAGAAGACTCTTGAGAGTCCCTTGGACTGCAAGGAGATCCAACCAGTCCATTCTGAAGGAGATCAGCCCTGGGATTTCTTTGGAAGGAATGATGCTAAAGTTGAAACTCCAGTACTTTGGCCACCTCATGCAAAGAGTTGACTCATTGGAAAAGACTCTGATGCTGGGAGGGATTGGAGGCAGGAGGAGAAGGGGACGACAGAGGATGAGATGGCTGGATGGCATCACGGACTTGATGGATGTGAGTCTGAGTGAACTCCGGGAGTTGGTGATGGACAGTGAGGCCTGGCGTGCTGCAATTCATGGGGTCGCAAAGATTCGGACTCGACTGAGCGACTGAACTGAACTAAACTGAATTGTAACTAATTTTATGTAAGACATGTTCAGATGTTTGCTAAAGCAGAAGGTATTATAAACTGACTAATCCTCATTATTTGCCAAATTCACTTAATAAAGATAGCTATTTCTATAATGTATCCCTGAAGGGGAAGCTGCACATAGCAAAAAACCTTGTAGTGGGTTGGCCAAAAAGTTCATTTGGGCTTTTCTGTAACATCTTACTGAAAAACCCAAACAAACTTTTTGGCCAATCCAATACATATCCAGTATTCAATAAATACTTGTCAAATTAAATTGAATTAAAAGATGCTAGAAACCATCCAGCCTGGCTTCTTCAGTCATTTAGATAATTTTGACTTTGCTTCCTATTGCAACCAGTTAATAATAAGAGCAGACTTTAGTTTTCCCCACTGCTGTTCTTTTTAAACTCATTGTCCACTTCACTTCTTGGGAAGTTAAAACTCTGATTTTAGTAACATGGGTAATTTTCCTACTGAGGGGTCCTCATTTCTAGTAAGCTGGGGATGAAGATTTTTACAAGGGTTATACAAGGTCAACACTAGAATTCACTAAATAAAGATCTGTTGTCTAAACACCTAAATCTATTGTGAAGGGGTTTTTAATCACAGAATAATTTTTATTGCTGAAAGTTCTTGTTTGGTTGAGTTTGTATATAGCTAACAAATAAACTCAGTGAATTTTATGGTTTTGACTTCCATAAAGAACAATTAGCTTTGAAAAATTTTAAACTCAAAAAACCCCAAAACAAACCAAAACTCCATCTTTCAAGAGTACACTGTGCCTCCAATCTAGGAAATGGGTATACACATTGGTAGTATTGCCAAAGACTTAACATGGAAAGAGATATTAAGGATATACTGATGCAGGGATATATATATTTTGCCCTTGACAAAGGGCACTGATTTCAAAACCAGGCTGTAAATAGATTAATATCTTGTAAAGAGATTAATATTCACACTATAACAGTGATAAACTATAACTTGTGTAAATAATCTGTTCTAAAAAATTGAAACAGATTGACATAATATATAAACATATACATTAGCAGACATTTTAATATTTGGTTATTCAGAACCTTATAAAAATAAATTTGGAATGACTGACATACAATAGTCACATAACAGCTTGAATGTTTACTGCTTTAGGATTTCTCCATTCTGTTCTAGTGAAATTAACTGAAACACATTTATCTGGGAATTTAAAATACACAAGATTTTTCCAGCATTCAATGTATAGTGGCATAAAACTTTATCCATGCTAGTATTCGAAACTGCATTAGATTCTAAACGAAAGGAATATTTTTAGATATTAGTAAAACATTAAAACCAGACTTCATTGTAGTCAAATTACTTGAAGATAGAAAGCTGGTTAATGATGAACAAAATCAAAAGTATTTGTGGCATATAATTTTCTTTCTTATCTGGGGACACATAAATAAATAGAACTGCCTTCTTTTTATACAATCTCAGTAAAATATCTTCACATTCTTGCTTTCAGTCAACACTGCATTAGCCATCTTACCTACCCTAGAAAATATGGCTGCTGAAGCAATTATAAGAGGGGACGTGGACAGAGTCACCAGTGTGAGTTTCCATCCCTTCATCAAACCAATTGCCAGGCCAACAGAAAAAGTAGACATGTTTTGAAACAACAGAGCAATCTTGTCTCCAATACCATCATTGATTTTGTTGATGTCACTGAAACAGGAAAACACATGAAATTAAGTCATTTATGAGTTGAGTTCATCGCTCAGTCGTGTCCGACTCTGCGACCCCATGGACTGTAGCCTACCAGGGTCCTCCCTCCATGGGATTCTCCAGGCAAGAGTACTGGAGTGGGGTGCCATTGCCTTCTCCAGAAGTCATTTATACATCCTGTATAAGAACAAAGTTGATACACTGCACATCCATTCTCTTACTCAGTCATGCGAGTATTAAGTTCACCGATGTCACAGCTGTCAAACCAGCTGATGTCCTGAGCCAAAACTGAATGAAAAAACTGTTTTCGAATTCTCTTGGTCTGCCGTGCTGCAGTCATGACCCAAAACGAAATCTGTATGTAGCCAAAAATCAAGGCAGTAACTCCTATTCCAACATAATACAAGGTTAACCTGAAAAAAAGATTATTGGAAATTTTAGTGAGACTGAAGTACACCTTTTTTTCCTTTGTTACCAAAAAATGAAATTTGTCATATTTGACTAAGAGAGTTTGTTCTAAAGCACATAATTAAAAATAAACCACCATCAGAAAGACTGAGTATGCTGATAGAGGAATCTAGGTTACCCTTGTATGACATCCAGAATATATCTCTCTTATATTCTTAGCATAGATTAGTATTTCAAAATATGTTTGTTAGTTATAACTTCTTTCCATATTTTTAATACTTTCATTTGAAAGTGCTACATTGATGTAATTATTTTAGTTGTATGTGGAAAAGGCAGAGTAAAGAAATGATAGTAGTCAAAAGCATTTTATAAAATGCTTTAAATATATTTTTTAAATGCTTTATATATATAAAATGCTTTAAATTTTATAAAATGCTTTAAATATATACATAAAATGCTTTATATATATATAATGCTTTATATATATATATACCATTAAATCAAAAATTATCCAACTTAAATAATTTACCCTGAGGAAATATGTACAAAGATTAATCTAGATGAATGTTTATTGCAGCATTAATACATAAAATTGTAAACATTCTAAATATCTAACAGTAGGAGTCAGATAAGAAATGTATTCATTTCATGCCAAAATCTATGGGACACAACAAGTTCAGTACTAAGGAGAAGTTCACAGCAGGCCTATAAATAAGAAAAATCTCAAATAAATAATCTAACTTAACACCTCATGTAACTAGAAAAAGAAAAAGAAATGAAGCTCGAAGACAGTGGCGAGCAGAAATAAATGAAACAGAGACTAAAAACAACAGAAAATATCAATGAAACTAAAAGCTGGTTCTTTGAAAAGATAAAACTGACAGACCTTTAGCTGAACTTACTAAGAAAAAAGAAAAGGCTTAGATAAAATCAGAAACAAAGGAGGAGAAATTACAACAGATACCAAAGAAATACAAAGGAATATAAGAGAATATAATGAACAGTTATTTGCCAACAAGTTGGACAAACTAGAAGAAATAGATTGCTTCTTAGAATCAGCCAAGCTTTCAAATAAACAAATGGGATGACATCAAACCAAAAAGTTTTGCACAACAAAGGAAATTATCAACAAAATAGAAAGACAACTTACTGAATGGGAGAAGATATTTATAAGTCATATATCTAATATTATATATATATCAGGAGATGCAGGTTCAATCCCTGAGTTGGGAAGATCTCTGGAGGAGACAGCAACCCATTCCAATATTCTTGCCTGGGAAATCCCAAGGACAGATGAGCCTGGCAGACTACAGTCCATGGAGTCCCAAAAGAGTTGGACAGGACTTAGCGACTAACAAAAAAGTGAGTCAGGAGAGTTAGTGAAAATAAAAAGAGTGATTTTTCCTTTGAGGAGATATAATGGCTGGGATCCAAGATATATAAAAATTAATGAAAATCAACAAGGAAAAAACAGACAATCCAAATAAAAAATGGGCTGAGGATCGGGAGAGACATTTTTCCAAAGAAAGCATACAGATGGCCAAGAGACACATGAAAATATGTTTAATATCACTTATCATCAGGGAAATGCAAATCAAAACCACAATGAGATATCACTTCACACCTGTTAAAATGGCTATTATCACAAAGACAGGAAATAACAAGTGTTGGCGAGGATGTGGAGTAAAGAGAATCCTTGTGCACTGTTGCTGGGAATTTAAATTGGTGAAGCCACTATGGAAAACAGTATGGAGATTCCTCAAAAAATTAAGAATGGAACTATCATATGATCCAGATATTCCACTCTGGGAATATAATTTGTCTGAAGAATATAAAACCAATAATTTGAAAAGACATATGGTCCTCTACATTCATCACAGTATTATTTACAATAGCCAAGAAATGAAAACAACCTAAGTGCCACTGATGGATCAATGGCCATATATATCAGGAGATGCAGGTTCAATCCCTGGGTCAGGAAGATCCCTGAAGAAGGAAATGGCAACCCACTCCAATATTGGACAGGACTTAGCAACTAACAAAAAGGTGAGTCAGGAGAGTTAGTGAAGACAAAAAGAATGATTAAGAAAATTTCCTTTGAGGAAATGATATAATGGCTGGGATTCAAAAGAAGAAATGGAACTAGCCATAAAAAAAGCAAGAAAAGCATTGCAGGAACAGAGAAGAGCAAGTAATACATTCAGAGGCAGGAAAGAGCTTACCATATTCCCAGAACAAAAGAAGTCCAAAGTGGTATGAAATCATGAGGCTGGAGAATTTGGCATGTCATAGGGCTCTTAGCTATGGTGCACTGCACAAGTTTTATTCCAAGAGATAAGAAGACCATTTAAACATACAATGTCCTTATCTATTCAACTTTTAAAGATTACTCTGGATCCTCTCTGGAGAATGGATGAAGGCAACAACAAAAGAAAAAGAAGAAAAAAAAAAAAGACAGTTTAGATAGGAGGCAATTGCAATGGTCACAGTAAGAAAGATGGAGGCTTGGATGTAGATGGTGGAAGCTGATTGCAAAGGGGTAGACAGATTCTAGTTATATTTTCGAAAAACAACAACAAACAAGAATTGCCAGTGTACTGGATGTGAGGAAAGCAGGAAAGGAAGAAAGCAAGCATAACTGCTTAGATTTTGTCTTGAGCAACTGAGTGAATGGAGTGCCATTTACATATGTGGGCAGCTGACAGAGGAACAGATTTGCAGGAGATATTAAGTGTTCTGATTTAGACATAAGTCTGACATGACCATTAAACATCAAAGTGGATACCAAACAACAAGTTGAAAATGAGAAGCTGAAGTGCTGGAGAGGGGTATTGGCTGGAGATGAAAATTTGAGTCAACAGCTCTAGATGGCAATTAAAGTAGTGGCTGAGATCACCCACAGAGACAGAGAATAAAGTGTAGATATCAATAAAAAAAGAGAATAAGGCCAAGGACTGAGCTCAAGTACTCTCCAAACATGGTACAGTTTAAGAAGACAAAGAACCAGTAAAGAAAGCTTGAGAAATGGCCAGTGAGGTAATTGGAAAGCCAAGATAGTAAAGTACCAAGAAAAGCACAAAGAAATGTACACTTGAGTCGCATTATTCCCAGATTCTCTGTTGGCAAATGTGCCCGTTCAATAAAATTTACTTGTAACCCAAAAATCAGTTATTGCTGTTTTCATTGTTATTTATGGACATGTGCAGAGTGGCAAAAATTTTTAGTCACCCAACATAGATAGATGTTCCCAGCTGAGGCTGAACAAGGCAACACCCTGCTTCTCTATTTTAGCTCTCATTGTTTTTTTTTTGTTGTTTTTCAGTCACTAAGTTGTGTCTGACTCTTTGTGACTCCATGCACTGCTGCACACCAGGCTTCCCTGTCCTTCAGTGTCATTTTTGTGATCTAGGTAGTGGCAAATTGTTCTCATTTTTGTGTTTTTTTTGTTGTTGTTGTTGATGATTTCACTGTTTAAAATAACTCCCAAGAAGCAAGTTGAAGTCCTGTCTAGTGTTCCTAAGTGCCGGAAGCTGTGAAGTCCTCTATGGCACATGAAAATACATGTGAAAGGCAAGTGTCATTCAGACACGAATTACTGTGCTGTTGACCATGAGTTCAATATTAATTGATTAATGAAAATGTTGTGACTGGAGGTTCACAGAAACCTAGAAGTAATGGTTCAGTATTGGTATTTCGGTGTTCATGATGACTTTAATAGAAGATAATTATTACAATAATGAGAAATGACTGTTTTCTTATAGGAGGGACTGCCCAAGGACACCATAGAACGCTATAGGTTTAATAGAAATCTTATTGAACTTTTTATAATGTTGTGGGGAAAATGTTTACAATATCGTAAGAGGAAAAAGGGTTAAGAAAACCAGATGCAAAGAAGAAATGGAAGACTTGTACACTGAAAACTATAAAACATTGTTGGGAGAAATTAAAGATCTGAATAAATGGATTGGAGGGCTCAGTGTTGATAAGATGATGAGCTCCCCAGATTGATCTATAGATTCAATTAACCCCTGTCAAAAATCTCAGCAGGCTATTCTGCAGATTTTGAAAGACAATCCCAAAATAGATGTAGAAATGTATGTAGAGATGAGATGTCTAAAGAGAATAAAGCTGGAGGATTTTCATTACCTGATTTTAAAAAATTTATTTATTTAAACTCTAAATCTACAGTATTCAAGGCAGTGTGATACCAACATGTGCTGTATTTAGTCGTTTGGTCCTGTCCAACTCTTTGCGACCCCATGGACTGCAGCCCACCATGCTCCTCTGTCCATGGAATTCTCCAGGCAAGAATACTGGAGTGGGTCGCCATGCCTTCCTCCAGGGGATCTCCCCAACCCAGGGATCTAACCCAGGTCTTCTGCACTGCAGGGGATTCTTTACTGTCTGAGCCACAAGGGAAGCCCGAGAGTAGTATAAGGATAACCATATCAATAAATGTGACAAAAATGAGAGAACAGAAACCCTTACATTTGTGGGCATTTGATTTTTAGCAAAAGTGCCAAGGCAATTCAATGTGGAAAAAAAGTTTTTCTAAGAAACAGTCTTGGGACAAATGAATAGCCACATGCAAAAAAGAAGTTAGACCCTTACCTCACAATAGTCACAAAAATAAACTCAAAATGGATCAAAAACCTAAGGATGAGCTTAAATGTTGAAATTTCTAGAAGAAAATATAGAAGAGAATTTTCATGATCCTATGCAAAGAATTCCTAAATCCAAAAGGGAAATTCATAAACAAAAAACTTGATAAACTATACCTAATCAAAATTTAAAACTTTTCTGCCTCAAAAGGAATCTTTAAGAAAATGAGAAAATGAGCCACACACAGGAGAAAATATATGTCAGTCATATATCTGACAAAGAACTCATATCTAGAATTTATAAAGAACTCTTACAATTCAATATTTAAGACAAACACAACAACATAGGCAAAATATTTGAATATGTATTTTACCAAAGAAATACATGAATGCTTAAAAAGTAAATGAAAAAAAATACTCATTATTAGTCACTAGGGAGATGCAAATTAAAGTCACAACACCACACCACTTCATACCTACAAAATAGCTATAATAAAAAAGACAATAACAAGTGTTGGTGAAGCTGCGGAGAAACTGAAACACACATTGTTGGTGGGAAAGTAAAATGGTGTCTCCACTTTGGAAAACAGTTTGGCAGTTTCTTAAAAAGTTAAATGTGAACTTACCATATGACCCAGCAATTCCACTCCTAAGTATCTACCCAAGAGAAATAAAAACATATGTCCACACAGAAACTTACATATTAATGTTCATAGAAACATTATTTTTAAATTGTACATGAAAAAAAAGAAAACGGAAACAGTCCTAAAGTCCATTATCTGGTGAACAGACAAACAAAATGTGATATATCCTTGCAGTGGATTACTACTAAGCAATGAAAAGAAATAAACTACTAATACATATTATAATATGGACGAACCTCAAAAACATTACATTTAATAAAAGAAGCTAGGTGGGAAATCCTATATACTGTATGTCTCTAAGCATATGCAATGTCTGAATTATGCAAATCGTTAAAGAGAGCAGAGAAGTATTTGCCTGGGGGTATGGATGTGAGAATTGGACTGTGAAGAAAGCTGAGTGCCCAAGAATTGATGCTTTTGAACTGTGGTGTTGGAGAAGACTCTTGAGAGTCCCTTGGACTGCAAGGAGATCCAACCAGTCCATTCTAAAGGAGATCAGCCCTGCGATTTCTTTGGAAGGAATGATGCTAAAGCTGAAACTCCAGTACTTTGGCCACCTCATGCAAAGAGTTGACTCATTGGAAAAGACTCTGATGCTGGGAGGGATTGGGGGCAGGAGGAAAAGAGGACGACAGAGGATGAGATGGCTGGATGGTGTCACTGACTCGAGGGACGTGAGTTTGAGTGAACCCCGGGAGTTGGTGATGGACAGGGAGGCCTGGCGTGCTACGATTCATGGGGTCGCAAAGATTCGGACACCACTGAGCGACTGATCTGAACTGAACTGAAGGGTGGAAATGGGAACTGATTACAAAGGAGGAATCTTATTTTCAGAACAATTGTCTAATTAGTAAGACAAAAGCACAGACAACATTAAAACATTAAAATTACATAAAGCTATGAGTGATTCTCTTTGTAAAATGACTGAGGTAGAATAAAATTCTTCAGTTCCTGATTATCACAGAGGTAAGAGGCACAACCTTATCCCTACCAAAAGAGTTCTATAAAAAACTGTTTCCCGGATAGCTGTTCATCAAAACATTAGCTCAGCAGGATGTTTAGTTTCCATAATTAAAGAGGTTTGGAAAACTTGGGTTAAACTGAGCCTTAACTATGCTTACTGTCCAAAGTGTCCAACAAGGGTGTCATATACAGTGTTTTCTAAACCAATTTGACTGTGGAACTATTATTCATTGCATACCTCAAATATTTCCAAACTGATACACTAGTTTGAGAAACAATATCATAACAAATACTATATTATAAATGTTAGGAATATTTCCTCATAAATTTTGTAATCTCTTAATAACTGTGCATAGACTATCTTACTTTAGCCCTTTTATTATCTGTTTTTTAAATAGATGTCCCTAATTTTAAAGGTTCCAAACTTTTTTGGTAAGAAATGTTCCCTCAAAGAAAGATGAGACTGCAGCAAAGCAAAACTTTAGGCAGTACTATTCATATTTAGTTGCAGAACAGCACAGCCCAACTGAATGTTCTGTGATGAAGAAAATGTTCCATATTGATGCTGTACAATATGGCAGCCAGCCTTACATGACTTGGGAGCACTTGGCATGTGACTGAGGATGAGGAACTGATTTTTAAATTCTATTTAATTTTAATTAATTGAAGATTATGGAGCCACAGTCACATGAGGTTGTGGCTAACAGCGTGGAAGATCAAGAATTATGGCCTAGACAGTGCCACTGCAATGTCTTAGGGTTATATAACATGGAGGCGTCACTACTGGGGGAAAAGAATAAGAGATCCCCTAGGTCTGATAAGGGCTTCCCTGGTAGCTCAGATGGTAAAGAATCTGCCTGCAATGTAGGAGACCCAGGCTTGATCTCTGGGTCAGGAAGATCCCCTGGAGAAGGGAATGGCAACATACTCCAGCATTCTTGTGTGGAGAATCCTGTGGACAGAGGAGCCTGGTAAGCTACAGTCATGGGTTGCAAAGAGTCCAACACGACTGAGCAATTAACACGTTTACTTTCACTTTAGGTCTGATAAGACAGATAGTTTTAGAGACACTACTGAAATCCAGTGAATATACCCAGTAAGATTGCATTTCTCTAATAAACTCAACACATGTGACAGAGGAAAGCATATTGCTTAAGACACAAGCCTACAAAAACAAAATGTCCTTATAAGTTATCTATTTCAGAATTTACAATTTTTAATCTGAATACAATTTTACTATAAATATTCTGAGACTAGAGATCTCTTCAAGAAAATTAGAGATACCAAGAGAATAGATTATGCAAAGATGTGCTCAATAAAGGACAGAAATGGTATGGACCTAACAGAAGCAGAAGATATTAAGAAGAGGTGGCAAGAATACACAGAACAACTGTACAAAAAAGATCTTCACGACCAAGATAATCACGATGGTGTGATCAGTCATCTAGAGCCAGACATCCTAGAATGTGAAGTCAAGTGGGCCTTAGGAAGCATCACTACGAACAAAGCTAGTGGAGGTGATGGAATTCCAGTTGAGCTATTTCAAATCCTGAAAGATGAAGCTATGAAAGTGCTGCACTCAATATGCTAGCAAATCTGGAAAACTTAGCAGTGGCCACAGGACTGGAAAGGGTCAGTTTTCATTCCAATCCCAAAGAAAGGCAATGCCAAAGAATGCTCACACTACCGCACAATTGCACTCATCTCATACGCTAGTAAAGTAATGCTCAAAATTCTCCAAGCCAGGCTTCAGCAATACATGAACCGTGAACTTCCTGATGTTCAAGCTGGTTTTAGAAAAGGCAGAGGAACCAGAGATCAAATTGCCAACATCTGCTGAATCATGGAAAAAGCAAGAGAGTTCCAGAAAAACATCTATTTCTGCTTTATTGACTATGCCAAAGCCTTTGACTATGTGGATCACAATAAACTGTGGAAAATTCTTAAAGAGATGGGAATACCAGACCACCTGATCTGCCTCCTGAGAAATCTGCATTCAGGTCAGGAAGCAACAGTTAGAACTGGACATGGAACAACAGACTGGTTCCAAATTAAGAAAGGAATACGTCAAGGCTGTATATTCTCACCTTGCTTATTTAACTTATATGCAGAGTACATCATGAGAAATGCTGCACTGGATGAAGCACAAGCTGGAATCAAGATTGCTGGGAGAAATATCAATAACCTCAGATACGCAAATAACACCACCCTTATGACAGAAAGTGAAGAAGAACTGAAGAGCCTCTTGATGAAAGTGAAAGTGGAGAGTGAAAAAGTTGGCTTAAAGCTCAACATTTAGAAAACTAAGATCATGGCATCTGGTCTCATCACTTCATGGCAAATAGATGGGGAAACATTGGCTGACTTTATTTATTTGGGCTCCAAAATTACTGCAGATGGTGACTGCAGCCATGAAATTAAAAGACACTTGCTCCTTGGAAGGAAAGTTATGACCAACCTAGATAGCATATTAAAAAGCAGAGACATTATTTGCCAATAATGGTCCATCTAGTCAAGGCTATGGTTTTTCCAGCAGTCATGTATGGATATGAGAGTTGGACTATAAAGAAAGCTGAGCACCAAAGAATTGATGCTTTTGAACTGTGATGTTGAACAAGACTCTTGAGAGTCCCTTGGACTGCAAGGAGATCCAACCAGTCCATCCTAAAGGAGATCAGTCCTGAGTGTTCATTGGAAGGACTGATGTTGAAGCTGAAACTCCAGTACTTTGGCCACTTGATGCGAAGAACTGACTCATTTGAAAAGACCCTGATCCTGGGAAAGTTTGATGGCAGGAGGAGAAGGGGACGACCGAGGATGAGATGGCTGGATGGCAATACCGACTCAATGAACATGAGTTTGAGTAAAGTCCAGGAGTGGTGATGGACAGGGAGGCCTGGTGTGCTGCAATTCATGGGGTCAAAAAGAGTTAGACACGACTGAGTGACAGAACTGAACTGAACTGATAATAATCTGAATAGTTTGTTTCCAAAATTCATCTGAATAAAACTTTACTATTCTTTACTTTTTTTTTTTTACTTAACTATTTGTTGCACATATTTTTGGCTTTTAAAGTTTACTGAGGTGTCACTTTTTCTGTAAGTTTTGTAAGAAAAATAACTTGAAAAAAAGGAAAAATTAGTCATTTAACCTCTAGGATATGTACCTTCAGTTCCAGGAAACAAAGCTGATACAAAAATGCAAATCCCAATACAACATTTCTATTATGACAATTTTGTCAAACTGAAAGCATATGAAGCTATACATCTTTCAAGTAGGCAAAAAAATAATATATAATTATGTTTTATATATCTAATGAAAGAAGAGGACATGTTTACTTTACTTATTTATATGTAATATTAGTAATCAGATAGGTATTTCAGTTTTTTACATACAAAGCAGCATGCAATGAATATGATATTAACATTTCATTTGTACTCACACAATCATATCTTCATTCACCTTCTCTTGAGACTGAGTACAGTTCCGATAATTTGCTGTAAAAAAGTTTTTCAAATTATAAAGGATATTAATCAATTTATAATTGGCCATGATGTGTTATATACATAGTCCTCCAAACAAAACATAACACCTTCTCAAGAAAATGTACTTAACACAATAGCTAATGATCATCTTTATTTTCTATTTTTCAAACTAAAATTTGAAATTATTATCTCTGGTCACAAGAAGTACACATGCAACATGAAAAATTACAAGGAAACATTAACCATGTAGCTCATACCTGGAAATAATTCTTTAGGATAGCTCTGATTTCGGGTAACAGGAATGTAAATAATAGTAACAGAATTTCCTTTCCTTTGAGATTATGCATTTAGAATTCAGTTTGAAATACCCCAGGAAATAATTTAGAAAGTCCAGGAAAAGCAAGAATACCAATGAAAGTTGTAGTAGTTATGGGAAAAATTTAAAAGAAGCTCATTGAAATTTGTTGGGTACAAGAATGGCAACGTCATAAAATAGTATTTAAATAATCCTTGGTTTACTTGTTTCCATGTAAAATTTCTATATATATTCTAAAAAAACCTACATCATACCTTAATTAGTATACCAAGGTTGTAATTTCACCAACAGCACAAAACAGAGGTTGATATCAACTATCATAATTTTCTTTCTTAAAGGGCCATAATATGTGTGTGTGTGTTAGCCGCTCAGTCGTATCCAACTCTTTGCCACTCCATGGACTGTAGCCCACCAGACTCCTCTGTCCTTGGGATTCTCCAGGCAGGAATACTGGAGTGGGTTGCCATTTCCTTCTCTGATCATAATAAACATTTGTAATAAATCAACAGACCTCATGCTCTTCATTTCTTACATAAACATAATAACATCCTATATGATGATGTATATGATCTTTATGTGCATTTTTCCTTTATTCCATTTTTGGAACTTTTTTTAAAGCAGCTTATCACAAATATCAAAGTTTACATAGAAATATTAAACCTCAGTACAAAGTTTTAAGGAAATTTAACTGAATTAACAAAGAGATGGGAGAGGGGTTCAGAATGGGGAACACATGTGCACCCGTGGTGGATTCATGTTGATGTATGGCAAAACCAATACAATACTGTAAAGTAATTAGCCTCCAATTAAAATAAATAAATTTATATTAAAAAAAGAGGTCATGGGATGTAAGGAGTTTATGGAGAAAGGGAACTCTGCATGAGGCTATAATTTACAAGCTCCTCCTCAGAAACACTTGTTTAGACAGAACAAGGTCTTTTATTGAAGCGGAAAGGAGTCTTGTGAATAATGGGGCCAATTTCTTAATTTGGTTTTTGGAGACTTTGTGAAGAAAACTATTTCTGCATTCTGAATGAGAAATGCCTCTAAAGTCAGCTCTATTCCTACAATATATCTTTTGGAAAAAAACAACAACAACAAAGAGAATATATATTGTTTCTAAAAATCGTACCTAGAATCACATAAAAATGGTATAATTTCATTTTGGAGATTATATTAATAGAGGTAGAATGTGAAAAAGTCCAGTGCTGGAATAAAAATGGGCCTCTGATCAATGATAGTTATTAAATATATCTTTAATTGTAGGAGTAAAAAATCCTCCTCTGTTATCCTTCAGAAAACCAATATTAGAAGGCTGAAGATATACTCCTCAATATTTCCACTTCTTTTTAATAATATGTTATACCAATGATAGGATGTGTGCTTAATCTCCCAGTCATGTCCAACTCTTTGTGACCCCATGGACTGTAGCCCACGAGGCTCCTCTGTCCATGGGATTTTCCAGGCAAGAACACTGGCATGGTTGCCATTTTCTCCTCCAGGGGATCTTTCTGACCCAGGAATCGAAACTGCATTTCCTGTATCTCCTAAACTGGCAGGCAGATTCTTTACTGCTGAGCCACCTGGGAATCCCTTTACAAATAAAACCCATTATTTACCTAAATATTTCTCAACCTTTTTATGTATTCATTACATTTGAAAAAACACACAATGAAACCCTGAGTAACACGGCTCAAACAAAAACAAAATTAAAATTCAGCAATATCAGTCAGATACTCATGACTACAGGTTCAATCCCTGAATTGGGAAGATCCCCTGGAGAAGGGAACAGCTTGGACTGCAAGGAGATCCAACCAGTCCATTCTGAAGGAGATCAGCCCTGGGATTTCTTTGGAAGGACTGATGCTAAAGCTGAAGCTACAGTACTTTGGCCACCTCACACGAAGAGTTGACTCATTGGAAAAGACTCTGATGCTGGGAGGGATTGGGGGCAGGAGGAGAAGGGGACGACAGAGGATGAGATGGCTGGATGGCATCATCGACTCGATGGACGTGAGTCTGAGTGAACTCCAGGAGTTGGTGATGGACAGGAAGGCCTGGCGTGCTGCGATTCACGGGGTTGCAAATAGTCGGACACGACTGAGTGACTGAACTAACTAACCCACTCCAGTGTTCTGGCCTGGAGAATTCCATGGGCTGTATACTCCATGGGTTTGCAAAGAGTCAAACAGGACTGAGTGACTTTCACTTTCACACATGACTACCCTATCTAAATTTAACAAAGTAATCATTTACAGAGCAGATCTAAGACTGAAGCTACTTAGCACATATGCATGCAACCGAAGGAGTACTCGCAAAGAGATTGCCTTAAGTTGCTAAGTTTGACCTTACTCCTTCCCTTTTTTTCCCCTCCTTCCTTCCCTTTCTTCACTCACTTATTCAGAGAAAGAGACAGACAGACATAACTGGCAATCAACAAACATATATTCAATGAATTGGCAGCTCCATTTGTTTACCAAATGAAATGACATATTTAGACTCTCTCATTAAAATATCAAAAAATTAATAACTGTGTAGACAGGATATCATCACATGGAAGGAAATAGAAATGGAAACTATGAATTTATTCCACTTGAACAAAACTGGGGCATTTAAAAAATTAAACTTTTGGTGGAAAATAATATGGTATAAATTAATATTTAAAGTCAAATAGGGGACAGAGGGTCTGCAGTCTGCCAACTTACCTTACAGATTTTGGACTTATGATCTCCCCTAATCATGTGAGCTATATATATATTTTTAAATACATGTCTCTCTTTTTCTCTACATAAACACACACACACACACACACACACACACACATTCTATTGGTTCTGTTTCTTTGAAGAAGGCTGACAAATATGGATTTTGGTTCTTCAGTCCCTGGCAACACAGAAGAATAAATATTACACAGTTTGACAAGAGAATAATTTGTATTATGAGTTTAATGTCTGCTTTCCTTAATACTCTTGAGTCCCTAGCAACATAGAAAGGTAAATATTGTACTCACTTGTGTTGGTTTTGACTAGACATCCACTTATAAGGTTGTCACTCATTTCTCCTAATATCAGTGACATTACAGGAAGACAGGCCCCATTTACAAGTGATGCTAGTAATCCTAGGATCATGAGTGTGATATCCAGTCCATCAGCAAAGCGAAACTGAGGAAAACGAATAAAACATGGTAGCATGTTAAAAAACAAACACCAAAAATCAGCCTTTAGCTTTTGCCATTAGTTTGGGCAAAATTGGATCTTTGTACAGGTATTGTGTTATTTTAAAAAAATCTCTTATTACAGCATTTATGGGTTACTTACATATATTTTTCCTGTTGGAAATAATAGTTTTATAAATTATTTTCTTAAAATCCCCCCAAACACAAAAATAAACTATGTTTGTATGAGACAAACACAATTATTCTATATTCTCCTGACAATTCCCTAAAATTTTCTGATACATAGACACACTTTCTAACTAATTTTACTTACTATTTCAATAGGTCCAACAACTTGCTTTCTTACTTTAGGCAGTTCTTGGAGTTTTCTGGAAACAATTGTTTAAAATGGAAAGATTACAATGTGAACATAATTTGTAGAATTTTCTAATTAAAACTGTGTTGAAGTATCAAATTTTACTCTTGGTAATAAGTTTATATCAACACTGAAATTTTAAAATCAAACGATGATATACAGTACAAAGGTTTTTAGTATAATCACTGGGAAAGTAATTTATCACTGGCTGTCTCTGCATTATTAGTTAGGTAACAACTGAAAGACACACATCTGAAGTAGAATATTTTTTATAGTGATAAAATACACATAACATAGGACTTACCATCTCAACTATTTTTAAGAATATAATGGTATTAAGTACAATCATACTGCTTTTATCACCATCAACCACTCATAGAACTCTCATCTTGGCCAAAAGAAACTCAGTACCCAATAAATAACTCCTCCCCCATAGCCATTGCCAATCACCATTGTACTTTCTTTTTCCAGGAATCTGACTACTTTAAGAACTTCATTTTGGTGGAATAATACAGTGTTTTATTGTTTTCTGAAGGGTTTATCTCACTTAACAAAATGTCTTCAAGGTTAACCCATGTTGTAGTACTTGTCAGAGTTTTCCTCCTTTTTAAGTCTGAATACTATTCCATTGCAGGTATTATCTCACATTCTGTTCATCCATTTACCAGCAGTGAACACTTGGGTTGCTTCTACTTTTTGGCTATTGTGAACAATACTGCTATGAATATAGGTATAAAAATATCTCTCCAAGTCCTTACTTTCAATTCTTTTGTGTATCCAACCAAGAGTAGAATTTCTAGATCATGTGGGAATTCTTTTAATTTCTTGAGGAATCACCATACTGTTTCCTACATCATTTCACATTCTCATCAGCCATGCACAAGTATTCCAATTTCTCTATATCCTCAACAACACTTCTTATTTTCTGTTTTATATTATTATTACTATTTTTAGATAGGAGCCATCCTAATGAGTATGAGGTGGTGAATTAAAATTTTTAACCCTTTGTAACAAATTGCTCAAGAGAAACTGTATGCTTTAAATGAAAGAAGTTCTATTCAGTACACATTAAACAAGTGTACTGAGAAATTTGTACTCACTGAAAATTTCATTTCTTAGCTCACTTTCAAGGAGTGAGCTAAGAATGTAAATTTTTGTCCACTGATTTCAGGAAATCTGTAATCTGTCATTAAATACACACAACACACACACACACACACACACACACACACACACACACAAGACTCTGAAGCATTAAAAGAAGGGTGGAGGGATCAGATTAAATTTCCTAAAAAAGATGTCACAGAAGGATGAACTCCTGACTCCTCTCTTCAGCTTCATAACATATTGTTCTGGCAGCTTTGATAAATGACAAGTCACTTAATTTTATTCCACCTGAAGTTAATAATTTACTAACATATTGGGCCAGTTTGCTCAGAGATAATTCATAGATGACAAAAATTATTGCTTCAAGATGATACAACTCCTTGTCCCAGCTCAAATGTGGACTTTTAAAGCTCTAGATCTAGTAAGCCCTATCTTCTTTTGATAAATTTTGTTTCAGGTATATATAACTAGTGATCTAAAGCAGGCCTCTAGTTTTATAGTTTATACATTGAAATGTAACTCAATTATTATGGTAATAATAGAATAAAATATTTAAAATCATTTCCATTTTACATCTCTAAGTTAATGAATTACAGATGTAGGAAAATTTTATAACACATACAAATATACATATAGATACCAACTTATTGAAAAAATAATTAGAATCCAATATTTTCTTTTATTAACTGTACCACATGGAATGAAGGATTCACAAAGAATTAAAAAAATTTAAGTATTTTCTCTCTACATGTTGGTAAGAGATAAGAAATTTGGAAGAATAAATATCTGAAGTAAATACAAAATCAAAGCCTGTAGCAATTATGCTTCCTAAATTTACTATTAATCCAGTTATAACACTATGTTAAAGTCCAGCAAAATGCAAACAGTACTGTTATTTTTGGAAAATATTATTGACATTTTGCTACAGTTGAGAAAAGGATAAGATATAATTGAAGTTGCAGAACATGTTTTGTAGAAATTAGGCAAAACATACCCATTTCTCTGGTAATTTTTTTGCATTTCTTCAGCTTGTTCAGAATTTGCCATCTTATTTACAACTTAATTCTTCTGAAATAAAATATCAACAAGTATATCATGACAATGTGAACTTTTATCACTTAATTGATATGAAGCATTCTTTACATCCCTAAGGGCTTCTAGAAAAGCATGCTGCTGAGTTTCACCATGCCCCCCAACCCTGACACACCAAATAAGTTTCGGGTTACATAGCTCACCTATTCAGAACTTAACATGAATTTATAACTTCTTTGCTTCATTCTGGGCTTAGATTTGGAGCTAATAAAATTCTAGAAATAGAATAAAAAGGAGAAAAGCCAGATTTCATGACCAATGCATGCTTTCCCAGGATATTGGATTTTATTGTTACTAATAAAAACCTTTAAATTATCTAGTGCTTAGTTTTCTCTGTTAAAAAAAAACAAAAAACAAACAAATAAAAAACTGATGTAATAGCTTCTGTTAGCCAGTAGCTTGAGGGAGCAGAGTTCTCTAGTTTACTAAATATGAGGAAGTTAGAGCTTCTACTATATACGAATTTATAGCTCTTAAATATTAGAATATTAAAAAAACCTCATTATATTAAATATAGCATATTCTTCCTTTAGATGATATTTTAGGATCTTAGGTGGTCATTTAGTCACTAAGTTGTGTCCAACTCTTGCAACCCCATGGACTGTAGGCCCCCAGGCTTCTCTGTCCATGGGATTCTCCAGGTAAGAATACTGGAGTGGATCACCATTTCCTTCTCCAGGGGATCTTTCCAACACAGGAACTGAACCCTGGTCTCCTGCATTGCAGGCAGATTCTTTACCATCTGAGCCACCAATGAAGCCCAGTTAGGATCTTAGCTAGTCTCAGGATTGCAGTTATCAACATAAATTATCATTTCTTTGCAAATACACAGATGTTTTTGACTCAATATGATTTGTTAGGCCATGCAATATCTATGGGCCTGATAGCTTAGTTGGTAAAGAGTCCGCCTGCAATGCAGGAGACCCCAGTTCGATTCCTGGGTTGGGAAGATCCGCTGGAGAAGGGATACGCTACCCACTCTAGTATTCCTGGGCTTCCCTTGTGGCTCAGCTGGTAAAGAATCCACATGCAAGGCGGGAGACCCGGGTTTTCCCTGGGTGTGATCCCTGGGTTGGGAAGATCCCCTGGAGAAGAGACAGGCCTGGAAAATTCCATGGACTGTATAGTTCATGGGGTAATATCTATATTGAGGTGCTTATAACATATATGGACTTAAACACTAGAGTGGAATTAGTAACCAATTAAACACTATCTGAAAGTGTTAGTTGCTCAGTTGTGTCTGACTCTTTGAGACCCATGGACTGTACTACCTAAGCAACTGTAAAAACCTGTAAAATACACCTTCAAATAGTAAGTTTCTCCATGAAGAAATGATTTAAATGGGTCAGAAATGGCTCTGTCCGTGGGGATTCTCCAGGCAAGAATATGAGAGTGGGTTGCCATGCCCTCCTCCAGGGAATCTTTCCAAAAACCCAGGGATAGAACCCAGGTCTCCCACATTGTAGGCAGATTCTTTACTCTTTGGGCTGCAAGGGGAGACCTTGAGAAGGAAGGCATGATACAAATACACTGGCATATTTTTCCTGTTTTGGAAACCAATGTTCATAACTTCATACAAGAAATCTTCATAATTGCTATACTGATGTTATACCAGTATAACATATGTGTAAGTAATTAAATGACTCTATCAAACATTGCATTTCATAGAAATTAGCAATTATATAATAAAACTCATAAATTCATTAAAAGAAACCAAAACAATTTAGGCTCACCTTGGTAAGTGCATGATCCGTTGATTTATACCAAACTCATCAGTGGTTTCTCCTCTTCAACAACAACAAAAAAAACTAACTGCACTTTCAGAACTGTGCTTTGCTAAAGCCTGTTTTCTGACCACACCTTAATATCTGATTACAGAAAGGGTGAATTTCCAAGTAAAGCACACTATGTTCTTGTCATAGTGTACTTGGGAAACAAAGTGAGCAAAGAAAATTCATTGAGCCAAATAAACACTCTTTTTAAAGATGTGTAGTGCCTATATACCCAGTTTTCTATTGTTTAGTCCCATATAATTTTATTAGCTGAATTAGTAATTGTAATAAGTAAAATAAATGTCTCTAATGTCAATGGCACATTTGCACAACAAAGTTTCATTGACTGATATACATTATATATTTATCTGCTGGTGGCTGAACACTTAAATTGTTTGCATATCTTGGCTAATGTGAATGGTAAGAAGCAACTGATTTTTGCATGTTGATGAACACATGTATTAGCTATGACAATTGTGTGTGTGTGTGAGTGACAGAGAGAGATATTGAGATTCACTGTATAAAAGATCTTGTCTGAGAACAGAGTTCTTTTTCTAATTTTGATGTTTCATGTTTCCTTTATTTGCCCAAGTGTGCTGGCTGGAACTGTGTTGAACAGAAGTGGTGAGAGTAGGCATCCTAGAATTGCTCCTGATCTTAATGGGCAAGTTTTCAGTCTTTTCCCATTGAGTGTGATGTCACCTGTAGGTTTCTTAATAGATGGTCTTTATCATGTTGAAGAAGTTTCCTTTTATTCTTAGTTTGTAGAGTGTTCTTATCATTAAATGGTGTTGAATTTTGTCATATGTTTTTCTTGTATCACCTGAGATAGACACAAATTTTTCCTCAGTCTATTCAGTTCAGTTCAGTTCAGTTGCTCAGTCGTGTCCGACTCTTTGCGACCCCATGAATCGCAGCATGCCAGGCCTCCCTGTCCATCACCATCTCCCGGAGTTCACTCAGACTCACGTCCATCGAGTCAATGATGCCATCCAGCCATCTCATCCTCTGTCATCCCCTTCTCCTCCTGCCCCCAGTCCCTCCCAGCATCAGAGTCTTTTCCAATGAGTCAACTCTTCACATGAGGTGGCCAAAGTACTGCAGTTTCAGCTTCAGCATCATTCCTTCCAAAGAAATCCCAGGGTTGATCTCCTTCAGAATGGACTGGTTGGATCTCCTTGCAGCCCAAGGGACTCTCAAGAGTCTTCTGCAACACCACAGTTCAAAAGCATCAATTCTTCGGCGCTCAGCTTTCTTCACAGTCCAACTCTCACATCCATACATGACCACAGGGAAAAGCATAGCCTTGACTAGACGGACCTTAGTCGGCAAAGTAATGTCTCTGCTTTTGAATATACTATCTAGGTTGGTCATAACTTTTCTTCCAAGGAGTAAGCATCTTTTAATGAGGTTTACTAAATTGGCTGGGGCTTTCCAAGGGGTGCTAGTGGTAAAGAACCTGCCTTCCAGTGCAGAAGAGATATGAGATGCAGGTTCCATCCCTGGGTTGGGAAGATCCCCTAGAGGATGGCATGGCAACCAACTCCAGTATTCTTGGCTGGAAAAACCATGGACAGAGGAGCCTGGCAGACTACAGTCTATAGGGTGGCAAAGAGTTGGACATAACCGAAGTGACTTAGCAAGCATGCATGCATTAAATTGATTGCTTTTTGAAAGTTCACATACCCTTGCAATTTGGCAATAAATCTCACTTTTTCAAGATGTAAAATCACTTTAATAAGCTGTTGAATTTGGTTGCTAGTACAGCAAGTCCCCTACGTACAGACGAGTTCCATTTCAAGAGCGTGTTTGAAAGTCCAATTTGTCGTTAAGTCCGACAAAATTAGTCTGAACTAATATAAACTAACACAATACCTAAACAAACACAATCGGCTATATAGTACTGAACTGTAATAGGTTTATAATACTTTCCACACAAGTAATACACAGAAAACCAAGCACAAAAAGTAAAGAAAACATTTTTTAGTCTTATAGTACAGTACTCTGAAAAGTATAGTAGTACAGTGAAACAGACGGTGTTTCTTAGCAGAATCAGCTATATCACCACAGCTTTTACCCTTGTTTTTGGACATCCTGGGCTTGAAATAAAGATTATATACTACTATACTCTATACAGTACTGTACAGTAAAGTACACAAAAGCACAAACACTTGTAGAGGATACATGAACATCACAACGTACATCAGACACATGAACTAACTTATGTGACTGGACATGTGAATGCATGTTCCCATCTTTGAAGGTTCAGAACTTTAGGTTCCTATATAGGGAACTTACTGTATTTTGTTGAGGAATTTTACATAAATATTTATAAGGGATATTTGTTTGTAGTTTTCTCTTTTTTCTCTAAAAAGGAAATAATTCTGCTTCTAGACTGTATTCAGGCTCAAGATATCAAATTCTTGCTAGAGTTTCTAACCTTTATCCTTTCCTGAAGATTTTGGGCTTGCCAGCCACCACGCTCATGTGAGTCAATTTTTAAAACTTAATGCTCCCCTTTTCTAATCTCTCTCTCTCTAGATAGATAGATAGATACAGATATATGACAAAACCAATAGGTATTTTCTGGAGAATCCTGACTATTATACCCAGCAAGACAGGAGGTTATATGATGAATAGTAGTACACAGAGTGACTTTTCTAGCATCTAAGAAGAACATTATGACCTAAATTGTTTCACCACACAGACAGGAAGGGCCCTAAGGTTAATCTTTGGAGGATGGTTAATATGTCAATAAGTAGAGATGTGTGGAGGAGGAATAAGAACATAATTTCAGGAATGCAAAGATGAATTATCTCATAATAGAGGAATGAGACCGGTCTGGTTAGAATGAACAGTTCATGCAAAAATCAAGAAAGAGAAAAGGTAAATAAGATTGTAGAATGCACTGAACTAAATTTTAGGGCAACTGTTATAATTTTCTGAGAATGAGAGTGACAGGGCCATTGATATTTGATACAATTAACCTGATAAATGTTGATTGTAAGGACATGGGAAAAGATAAAATTCAGGTTGACCCATTATGATTTAGTTTAACAGCAGTAAGAAAGTCAAATCTGAGAAATATTTTTAAGGAAAAATTGACAAGATATAGATTCAGGGAACAAGAAAGAAGGAATTAGAACAAGTTCAATAACTAAACTTCAGAAACTGGGAATAAAATAGTAGGAAAAATGGTAATAGGGAAGTCAGGAGAGAAAGTTGGTTAGGGGAAAAAGTTACATTTAGATTAAAAATGAAAGTTTGGTTAATATTTGTGTGTCCAAGTGAACATATCTTTCATACAGATGGAAATGTGGCACTGTTAATTAGGAAAACTGTTAAGCTAGATATATACTTGTGATAGTCATCTGCAAAGAATGAATAATTAAAAATTTGAGGATGCGTGCATGCATGTGAAGTCACTTCAGTCGGATCCGACTCTATGAGACCCCATGGACTATAGCCCACCAGGCTCCTCTGTCCATGGGATTCTCCAGGCAAGAATACTGGAGTGGGGTACCATTTTAATTTGAGGATAAACTTGCTTTAATAATCTGACAATGTTATATACAAGTACAGGTGAAGTGGTATAGTAGGGAAGTCAAGAGTTTTGCTTCTAGTGCAGTGCTATCCAATGGAAGATTCTGCAAAAATGAAGATATTCTCTATATCGTCCAAGATATAGTCACTAGGCATGTGTAGCTATTGGAGCACCTGTAATGTGGCTATTAGGGGTATTCCTCATAGCTCAGTTGGTAAAGAATCTGCCTGCAATGCAGGGGACCCAGGATCAATACCTGGGTTGGGATGATCCTCTGGAGAGGGAAATGGCAACTCACTCCAGTATTCTTGTCCGGAGAATCCCATGGACAGAGGAGACTGGCAGCCTACAGTCCCTGGGGTCCCAAGAGGCAGACACGACTTAGCGACCAAATCACCATGATCACAATGTAGCTACTGAGGGAACTAAATTTCTAGTTTTACATAATTTAACTAATTTAACTTTTAAAAACCACACATGGCTAGTGGCTATCATATTAGAAAGTACATTTCTAGAATCAAACTGCCCAGACTCAAATTCTGCATTCTCCATGCATATAACTTTGGGTAAGACATTTAATCCTTACTATAGCACTAAGCACCGGAGAAGGCAATGGCACCCCACTCCAGTACTCTTGCCTGGAAAATCCCATGGACAGAGGAGCCTGGTAGGCTGCAGTCCATGGGGTCGCGAAGAGTCGGACACGACTGAGCGACTTCACTTTCACTTTTCACTTTCATGCATTGGAGAAGGAAGTGGCAACCCACTCCAGTGTTCTTGCCTGGAGAATCCCAGGGACGGGGGAGCCTGGTGGGCCGCCATCTATGGGGTCACACAGAGTCAGACACGACTGAAGCGACTTAGCAGCAGCAGCAGCAGCAGCAGCAGCATAGCACTAAGCACAGTGTCTACAACTCAATACCCCTCTTCCTTTGCTGAAGTATGTAACTACTTGGTTCATTTTGTCAGCTTAGGACAAAAAAGCCATATCAATTACCATAAGATGTCAGTGTAACATCAGGATTTAAAAAAAAAAAAGAAGTGAAGGCAGAGGTCAAAATGGTGAAATAGGAGCTTTCTACCATCTCCCACCCCCAAAACACTGATTTAGACAATCACTCACCGACAAGAGTGCCTTTGGAGATGTCTGGGATGGTCCAGCAGAGGTTTCAGCTCACTATTGCAGTAAAAACCTGAGACTAAATGGATTGAAGAGAGTAAGAGAGATAGTTTAACTTTCTCAGCTATATAGGAAGCCTCTAAAGATACCCATTTCTTTCTAGCCCTATCTAGAATACTGATGTGTGCTGCATGACTAGGGGGCTGGGAGTATCTGGGATAATAGCAGCCAGGGCTCAGAATGGAACATATCAAAGGGGTGCAGATCCTACTAGTCTAGATATGATCCTACTAGTCATATCAAGAAGCCAGCTCGAAAGTTTCTTGGGATGCCTTGCCTACGGATTTCCTCAACTGGCCCATGAGTACCCCCTATGTTCTGCATGCCTCACCGACACTCTACTGCCTCCCAACCTGTGACTGGCTCCCTGTGTGCACCCCTGAGGATGGTGTCAGCAAGGCTTTACAAACAGCTAGTGAACAGGCATGCATATGCACAGAAAACTGAGAGAAGTTTACAGGATTGTGAAAAACCACACAAAACTGAGCACTACCCTAGGAAAATAAAGAAAATGAGAAGCTGTCAGTATGTGGTCTGGCTGTGCACACAATCTTAAGAATCTCCCTCCATGAGGGAGCAAGAAGTGTAAAGTAGACATATCCATAGAAAAGGTCTAAGAACACCTAAAATTCCCTAACAGGGCTGAAGTCAGTCAGGAAAGACTAGAAGAGATAGTTCCTTCTTCAAATGCAAAGACAGCAATATAAAACCTTAAGAAACATAAAAAAAATCAAGGAAACTGGATATCACCAGAGGAACACAATAATTTTCTAGTAACTGATCCCAAAGAAATGGAGAACTGAGATTTGCCTGATAAAGAATTCAAAATAATTGTTTTAAGGAAGCTCATTGAGCTACTAGGAAACAGAAGGACAATTCAACAAAATCAGGAATACAGTACATGGGCAAAATGAGAAGTATAAAAGAAATAAAAATCATAAGAGAGAAACAAATTCTCGAGCTGAAGAATACAATGAATGGAGATACATGAAAGAGAAGGAATCAACAGCATATCAATCAAGCAGAAGAAATCTATGAAGTAGAAGACAGGTCATTTGAAATTACTGGTAAGAGAATAACAAAGGAAAAATGAAAATAAAATGATGAATGGATGAAAAAGAGTGAAGAAGGTGAAGAAGCCTCCCATGAACTGTAAGACACTATGAAGAGAAAAAGCCCAGCTTTATTAGAGTTACAGAACGAGATGAGACAGAGAAAGGGGTAGAAAGCTTATTTAAAGAAATAACAAACAAACAAAAAAGAACGACTGAGAACTTTCCATTTTCAGGGAGAGATTAGACATTCTAGTTCAAGAGGCTGATAGGTCTCCAGTTTCAACTCCAAATGATCTTCTCCAATACAAACTTATATAATAAATTGTTTAAAATTAAAGACAAAGAGAGAATTTTAAAAGCAATAAGACAGAAGAAATTTCTCACATATGAGGGAACGCTCATAAAGCTAACAGCAGATTTTTCAGCAGAAACCTTGCAGACCGGGAGAAAGTGGAATAATATATTTAAATCACTAAAAGGAAAACAACAACAACAACTGTCCACCAAGAATACCTTGCAAAGCTGTCATTCACAAATGAAGGTGAGATAAAGATTTTTCCAGACAAACAAAAGCTGAGGGAGTTCATCACCACAAGACCTGCCTAAGCTGACAGGAATTCTTAAAGCTGAAATGAAAGGACACAAATTAGTTCATTTTCCAGGGAATCTTCCCAACCCAAGGATTGAACCCTGGTTTCCTGCACTGCAGGTAGATTCTTTACAATCTGAGCCACCAGGGAAACCCTAAGTGAAAGTTGCTCAGTCGTGTCTGACTCTCTGTGACCCCATGGACTGTAGTCTGCCAGGCTCCTCTATTGATGGAATTCCCCAGGCGAGAATACTGGAGTGGGTAGCTGTTCCCTTCTCCAGGGGATCTTCCAAACCCAGGGATAGAACCCAGGTCTCCCACATTGTAGGCAGATTCTTTACTGCCTGAGCCACCCTAGTAATGTAAATATATAAAAACATAAAGAACACTAGTAAGGTTAAGTATATTGTTAGATGTAGAATACTCCAATACTGTAATATGGTGGAACTACTTAATTCTAGTATAAAGGTTAAAGGACAAAAATATTAAAATAACAATTGCTGCAATATTAGTTAATGGATATACAATATAAAGTGAGTTAAATTATTAAAACATAAAAGGTGGGGGAGGAGGGGTAGAAGGTTAGAGTTTTTGGATATGATCAAAGTTAGGTTGCTATTAGTTTAAAACAGACTGACAAAATATGTTTTAAATAACCCTCATGGTAACCATAAGGTAGAAACCTACAGTAGATACACAATGGATAAAAAAGGGAAGTAAAGCATATCTGTATGGATAATCATGAATATATAAAGGAATATAACAAGAAAGGAAGAGAGACGCAATGGAACTACAAAATTAGCCAGAAATAATAATACGGCATTAGTAAGTCCTCACCTATCAATAATTACTAAAATATAAATGGATTAAAAATTTTAATTGAGAGGTATAAAGTGGTGGACAGAGTAACAAAAAAACCCCCAAGACCCAACTACATGCTGCCTACAAGAGATTCACTTCATCCTGAAGGACACACAAAGGTGAAAAGTGAAGAGATGAAACAGAGGTATTCCATGCAAATGGAAATCAAAAGAGAACAGGAGTAGCCACACTTATATCAGACAAAATGGACTTTCAATCAAAACTGTAATGAGATAAAGAAGGTAATCATTATATAATGATAAAGAGATAAATTCACCAAGAGGATATAACAATTGTAAATATTTATGCACCCAGCACTGAGCACTCAACATGAAAACAAATACAGATCTAAAGAGATAAAGGATAGCAATATAATACTAGTGTGAAACTTCAATATTTCACTTTTACCAGTGGATAGCCTTGGAGAAGGCAATGGCACCCCACTCCAGTACTCTTGCCTGGAAAATCCCATTGGCAGAGGAGCCTGGTAGGTTGTGGTTCATGGGGTCGCGAAGAGTCGGACACGACTGAGCGACTTCCCTTTCACCTTTCACTTTCATGCATTGGAGAAGGAAGTGGCAACCCACTCCAGTGTTCTTGCCTGGAGAATCTCAGGGACGGGGGAGCCTGGTGGGCTGCCATCTACGGGGTCACACAGAGTCGGACACGACTGAAGTGACTTAGCAGTAGCAGTAGCAGCTAAACCAGACAGAAAATTAATAGAGACACTGAACCAGAACTATACTTTAGACCAAATGAACCTATCAGACTCATACATAACTTTCCATCCAATGGCAGCAGAATACACATTCCTTTCAAGCATGCCTGGAACATTCTCCAGAATATATCATATGTTAGATCACAAAACAAGTCTTAGCAAATTTAAGCAGATTGGAATGCCAAGTATCTTTTGGACCATGATAGTATGGAACTAGAAATCAATAATGGAAGAAAACTGGAAAATTCACAATGTGTGAAAATTAAACAACATAGACTGAACAACCACTGAATCAAAGAAAAAGTCAACAGAGAAACTTAAAAAATCTTGAAACAAACAAAAATGGGAACACAACATGTCAACATTTATAGTATGTAGCAAAAGTAGTTCTAAGAGAGATTATAATGATAAATGCTTCTATTAAGAAAAAGAAAAATCTCAAATAACCTAACTGTACACATCAAGGAACTAGAAAAAGGATAACAAACTAAACCTAAAGTTAGTTGAAGGAAGGAAGGAAGAAAGATCACAATGGAAATAACTGACACTGAGACTAGAGAAACGGCAGAAAAGAAACTAACGGCTAATTTTTTAAAAAAGATAAATGACATTGAAAAATCATTAGGTAGACTAAGAAAAGGACTCAAGTAAAATCAGGAATTAAAGGTGTCAAAAAAAGATTAAACATTTATTTAAGGGACTTATTTCCCTGGCGGTCCAGTGGTTAGAACTCTGAGCTTCCACTGCAGCACGTTCAGGTTTGATCTCTGATCAGGGAACTAAGATCCTGCCTGCTGTGAGATGTGGCCAAAAAAGAAAAATAAGTTAAAGGAGATATCACAACTGATAATACAAAGGATCATACTATGAAAAATTACATACCAACAAACTAGATAATCGATGTAGAACAAATGGATAAATTCCTAGAAAAAGATACAACCTATCAAAACTCAAGACAACCAATCAAGAATCATGAAGAAATAGAAGAGCTGAACAGATCAGCAATAAGTAAGGATATTCAATCAGTAATCCAAAACCTCCTAAGAAAGAAAAGACTAAGACCACATGGTTTCCCCATAAATTCTACCAAACAGAGAAGAATTAATGCCAATACTTCTCAAATTCTTCCAAAATTTGAAGAAGAAGGAGCACACCAAACTCATTTTGCAAAATCAACATTACCCTGATACTAAAGTCAATATGGAGGTTCTTCAAAATATTAAATATAAAACAGTCATAATGATGCAGAAATACCACTTTGTGTAGATAAACAAAGAAAATAAAAACAGTATTGAAGAGAAATCTGCTCTTCATGTTTATTGCATGTATGGATGTGAGAGATGGACTATAAAGAAAGTTGAGCGCCGAAGAATTGATGCTTTTGAACTGTGGTGTTGGACAAGACTCTGTGGTGTTAGACAAGACTCCTTGGACTGTAAAGAGATCCAACCAGTCCATCCTAAAGGAAATCAGTCCTGAATATTCATTGGAAGGACTGATGCTGAAGCTGAAACTCCAATACTTTGGCCACCTGTTGTGAAGAACTGACTCATTGGAAATGACCCTGATGCTGGGAAAGATTGAAGGTGGGAGGAGAAGGGGACAACAGAGGATGAGATGGTTGGATGGCATCACCAACTCAGTGGACATGAGTTTGAGTAAACTCCAGCATACCTTGTTTTACTGCACTTAGCTTTATTGCACTTTGCAGATATTCAGTTTTTTACAAATTGAAGTTTTGTTGCAAGCCTGTGTTGAGCAAGTCTATCACTGTCATTTTTTCGAACAGCATTTGCTCACTTCATGTCTCTTCTGTGCCACATTTTGGTAATTTATGCAACATTACAAACTGTTTCATTATTATATTTTGTTACAGTGATTGATGATCAGTTATATCAGGTGCTATTAATGCAAAAAGATGAAAACTTGCTGGAGGCTTATATGATGGTTAGCATTTTCAGTGATAAAGTATTATTTAATTAAGATATGGGCATGTTTTTAAAGACATAAAATAGACTATAGTACAGTGTAAATGTAACTTTTATAATTTTTTGAGGATCAAAACTTTTATGTGCCTTGCTTTATTGTGATATTTGCTTTATTGCAGTTGTCTGGAACCAAATCTTCAATATTTCTGATGCATGCCTGTATATAAAATCTAAAAAAGGTTAATTCAGAGCAACAGTAGAATGGCTGTTTCCAGGGACTGGGAAGTGGAAAAAATGCCGAAACAGTAGTCAAAGGGCACAAATTTATAGTTGGATAGAAGTTAAATAAGTTTTGAAGATCTAATGCACAGCAGTGTGATTATAGTCAGCAATCATGTTTTATATGCTTCAAAGCTGTTAAGATATTAGATATTAAGTCTTCTCACAAAAAAGGAAATTATAAATTATGTGATGTGCTAGAGATGTTAGCTAATGCTACAGTGTAATCATATTGCAGTATATAAAGGTATTAATTCAACATGCTGTATACTTTAAACTTACACAATATTGTATGTCAGTTATATCTCAATTTAAAAAATATAAGAGTTAACAAAGTAAGAAATTTGATTGAGTGTTAAAAGAAGAGAAGTTACTTCAGCTAGATAGATTTAGGAAAACTATTAAAAATAATCACTATATGACTTTAAAGATAGAGTGTAAAAGAAATGAAATGGTTTATACTTTTAATCTTTATAGAATTATTGGACACTAACATTCATCCAATACTAAACAATGTCATCATTAGAACACATATTGCTTAACTTTTAGAATATATTTGAGCCATGAGTTCTTTCAGGAAAAAAGTCCCAATTAAGATTCTTCACAATTTATGAGAAGTAATTAAGAGCAGAATACTAGTTTGCCATCTCAAATATTCCTGAGGGTGAAAAACTCCAAAACCATATACAATTTTCAGACATAAAAATGAACAGAAAAACTATGGGGGAGAGAAAACAAGTATTGTGGGAAAATATCGTTATATTTCACTTAGAAAAATGGCTGCTTAGTAAGACAAATGTGCTGTATAATGACCGTGGGGGCTATTAACAGATGACAATCTTTAGAAAATTATAGGTCTTCACTGTCATCTTAGACCTTTAAATTTTTATTACTATTGTCAATAAAAAAAATTTAGAGTTATTCTTTTGTACTAGAAGTTTATTTTATGATTTTAAGTTCAGCAAAATATCACTTTTATGACAATCTTTGGGATTGATACAAGGTATATAAATTACGTGTGTATATACATACATGTATATATTCAAAACACCTCTAATATTATGGGAGCATAACATAGTAGGATATTTGTGAGAAAGTTTCTTTGTGAGAAAGTTGCTTTTAGTGACACCGTGCTCACTTAATGGCCCTCAGTATCAACCAAATTCTCAGTAGGCTTTGCTTACCACATTTCCTCTGAATTCTAACCCTTGTTCCTCTAAAATCCATGGGAATAGATTGGTCAGTTTACTTTGGTTTGAGCCTAAATAAATGTTTTAAAGTGACTCTTTTAAAGAAACCATTAAAAATCCTCCCACTCTGGAAGTCTTCTGCCAAGACTAACTCAAAGCCACAAAAGATTTAGGGTTGGTTCCAAATTGGAACCTGTAAGAACTGTGTAGGCCTTTAACTCTGCAAAAACTCCATTGTCAACATAAACACAGAACATCAAACACAAGGTACGTTAACATATTAAAGAAGGTAATCTTCAAGACCTCAGAGCATTTGGTATAAAACCATGGAACTCTACAAGGGAATTCTCCAAGTGTAAGTCCTTCTTCTGAGTAAAATGAAAGGATCATAGTAATCCCTGGAGAAGAGACAAGGTCTTGGACAGGGCAGAACCTGACCCTGCTATGGAGTCATTTTGTGATCTGGGTCTATCTACATAGTTTCTTCATGTTTACTCTGCTTTCTAATAAAGTCTGTGGTTATAATAGTAACTAAGAATTTGCCCATTAGCTATCTCTTCAAGTTAAAAAATTTATTGCTTTATTCTTTGTTAGCAATAGTAATAACTGTTCCCATACATTAGTAGTACTTGCAGCATGTGTGGGTGGATGGTTTCTTACATACCAGCTCTATTATGAGCACTACTCTGCTAAACACTCTACAAAATATTTTATGGAGGCTTTGATAAATATTAGATATCATTATTACAATTATGAAAATTATTTAACCATTGCTTTATAAGTCTTGTTTTCCTAAGAAGCTATTGAGGCTTGGAAGACTTAAATAACATTGTCAAGTTAATACAGTTATTAAAGTGACAGAGCCAAATTTGTCTACTGGAAAACCCATGCTCCCAACCACTACTACTCTGCCATTCTACAAATTTGAAACTCACCTTGAACTCTGAAGTGTGAAGTATTCTGGGGCACACTAATTCCTCGGCTTCAAAAGGTAAAAGAAACTCCTATACTCTCAGACACTTTGATGCTCATTTTTTTTCCCACTGAGGATGGCTCAGACAGTAAAGAATTAACTTGCAATATGGGAAACCTGGGTTCAATCCCTGGGTTGGGAAGATTCCCTGGAGAAGGAAATGGCAACCCATTTCAGTATTCTTGTCTGGAAAATCCCATGGACAGAGGGTCCTGGCGGGCTACAATGGGGTTGCAAAGAGTTGGACATGACTGAAAGACTGACACTTTCCTTTCTTTCCTATGGCCATGGTGGCAGACTGAGATTAAAACTTTTATAATTGGAACAATAATCTGCAGCCTCTACCTCACACGCACATTTTGAGGATATAATTAAATGATGCATGTGAAAGAGCTCTGGAAACCATGTAACAATTTCTATACATGTAAAACATCAATCAGTAGTACTGTCTCCACTCCTATCCTCACTCTTTGTTGGGTACTGGTTTAAATGCATTATACACAAATGTTCCCTTAATCCTTATCACAATTCTGTGAAGTGGCATAATAATCCCATTTTAAAAATGAGGAAATAGATTCAAAGTGTTTAACTTGCCCTGACTCAGACAGTTAGTGACTGAGATAGAAATTTTACTCATTTATGTCTGGCTCAGATGAAGTGATATCAAAACCATATCTATAGCTAGATAGCTAGATCTATCTGTCTATAAATGTATACATAATATATGCATGATATTAATATTATCACTCCAGTGTTTAGAGAGAAGCTGTTACTAGGAGATACTTTAGGACCTAAAAGCTGGTAGCTGACTGCATACGTGACTCAACAATAAATCTTCAGAATCAGGCAAAGTAGGCTGGTGGTTTTCTTGTGTTTATTAAATTGTGATTCTTGGAACACGTGTGGCAGGATACGGACTTCTTGATAAAATAAAGATTTTGACCTTCTATTTAGACTCTTGAATCAGAATCTCTAGAGAGTATGATCTATAAATACACATTTTAAACACACTCCACAAAGGATTTGATTCAAATTAGAATTTGAGGTCCATTGTATAAAATAATGGACAGCTGGTTCTACCCCTGGTTGTTTTCATGTGCAGAATTTCTTTTTAAAATTTCCTCTTCTAAATAGAGGAAAAATAACTTCTCTGGGACAGTGGTGTTTTTATTTTTTAATATGAATTACGACAGATTACATTAATGTAACCCTTGTGTGTAAAATCTCCCTGTCAGGTAGCCAGGTAGGCCATCAACTCCACACTCATTTAAAGATTAACTAAAAGAAAATGCATAATTTGCCACAAGATTAATTTCCTCCAGGGAAGGAAGCACTAGCTAGTCACATGTAGGGGCCACTTGCTTCTCAATAGCCCCATCTTAAATAAACTGCAACATAATCCACCAGATTCGAATGAACAATTAGGTAAAGTGTTAGAAACAATGCCTTTCCCCTAGAGTTTTGTAAAAATTTATGTATCACTTCTAATCAACAAAAGGAGAAATTATTTTCCCTTGGGTGACTCACAGTATTTTATTCATATCAAAAGAGGTTGTAGAGCCTTCTTCAAGCCTAGGAACATGAAGCATACCACTTCATGCAGCTGCACATAAAGAAGTACCAGGGTTGGAAAGGAAGCAGGGGAAGCAAAAGAAACCACGTATAAGAGGCTTTGCTGTAGTTTCTGTGAAAAGGCCAAAGCAAAGCAGGATAAGCAGGCTTAGAATTTGCTAATCTGAATACTTTCTGTGGATGCTGGGGTGTAGTAGGTTCTGTCTCTAGTTGTCTGGTACCTGACCTTCCTTGTGGTGATTAGGGCAGAAGGATAGTGGCATACTCAGCATGTTTATTACTCAGCCTAATAAAGGAGATGGTTAAGGGTACGGGCTCTGGATTTCATGTGGTTTGCATATAAAAGGAACACTCGAGCTTGAATTGTCTATATCCCTAGGTATTAGCTAACCCTGGGAGGGGTATTCCCTCTAGGATCAGTAAAGCCCCAAGATGTAAAAGCATCAGAAAATAAAGAAAACAAAAAACATGAAAAACAAAAAACAGAAAAAGTTCTTGGGCTGTTGGTATAAAACAGGACAAATTTTTGAATTCATACATTAGATGCACTTGTAGCATATGTGGGTGGATGGTTTTCTATATACTAACTCCATTCTGAGGTAATGTGTTAATGTTATATTACTTCTCAAAGACTTACAGAGTACTTTAAAAAATAAATTTAAATTCTTAATAGACTAAGTTCTATCAGTTCAGATCAGTTCAGTCGCTCAGTCGTTGTCTGACTCTTTGCGACCCCATGAATCGCAGCACACCAGGCCTCCCTGTCCATCACCAACTGCTGGAGTTCACTCAGACTCACGTCCATCGAGTCAGTGATACCATCCAGCCATCTCATCCTCTGTCGTCCCCTTCTCCTCCTGCCCCCAATCCCTCCCAGCATTAGAGTCTTTTCCAGTGAGTCAACTCTTCGCATGAGGTGGTCAAAGTACTGGAGTTTCAGCTTTAGCATGGTTCCTTCCAAAGAAATCCCAGGGCTGATCTCCTTCAGAATGGACTGGTTGGATCTCCTTGCAGTCCAAGGGACTCTCAAGAGTCTTCTGCAACACCACAGTTCAAAAGCATCAATTCTTTGGCGCTCAGCCTTCTTCACAGTCCAACTCTCACATCCATACATGACCACTGGAAAAACCATAGCCTTGACTAGACAGACCTTTGTTGGCAAAGTAATGTCTGCTTTTCAATATGCTGTCTAGGTTGGTCATAACTTTCCTTCCAAGGAGTAAGCGTCTTTTAATTTCATGGCTGCAATCACCATCTGCAGTGATTTTGGAGCCCCCAAAATAAAGTCTGACACTGTTTCCACTGTTTCCCCATCTATTTCCCATGAAGTGATGGGACCAGCAGTTCTATAGTGACATTTTAAATTTAGAGCAAGAAAAAAGTTAAACTTTACAGCAGCATTTGTCAATTCAAGTCCATCTGTTCTGAAATTTGGTGTGTAGCCAAAGAGAAGTAATAATTGGAGCATCAAAGAATTGAATGTTATAAGAATAGAGGAGACCTGCTCCAGAAACCTGTAAATCTAAGGAACAGCTACATCTCAAAAGTTGCCACTACAGGCACTGGAGTAGGAGGTGAGCTAAGATTCCCTTGGTTTCTTGATGAAAAGGATACTTTATTACATAGAGCTAAGGCTATCTAAAGAATCTCTGAAAAAGGGAAACTGGGTAAAGGATTTAGGTATGGAGTAGAAGTGGTTAGAATGTAGACAAAAGGGACTGGAAGAATCAGAGAAGCCTGGAAGGAAGGCTCTTTGAGTACAGTATTCCTCCCTTTTCCAAATGTCCTCATCTGGTCAGAATGGTAGTTTTTCTTTTACCTTCCTGAAACACCTATGAGAGATTTTATGTTTCTTGGAAGTCTGGCTTCTAGTACCATGCTGCTGCTAAGTTGCTTCAGTCGTGTCTGATTCTGTGCAACCCCACAGACGGCAGCCCACCAGGCTCTGCCATTCCTGGGATTCTCCAGGCAAGAACACTGGAGTGGGTTGCCATTGCCTTCTCCAATTTCTGCCTCTAGTACCATAGAGACGTCTATAAGTGACTAAAAGGCCTCAACATCAAGGGAAGCAGTGGTATGGCATGAATTGTTTTAGCACTGGTGGTCTGAAGAACCAGGTTACCTGCCTGCTTTACTTTTCAAATGTTATGTGTTAAAAGTTGGATATTTCTGAGTAGAACATATTAGTTAAGACTCTTTCGGTTACAAGTGACAGAAAGCCAGTGCCAAACAGCTTTAGCATAAAACAAAGACTTAAGGTTGGTGGGACTGGGAACTAGTATTATTTTCTCCAGTTCTCACTCTACCAGCAGATGTGGAAGGCTTGTGGGCCAAAGCACTCATGTTAGAAGCCCCAAGGTGCTCACTGGATTAGGATGATTCTTCCTGTAGGTTTTCCTAGGTGAGGACAAAGAAGCAGAATTCTGAAAGCTGACTGGAGAAGAAAAATGCTTCCAGGTGTGTTTTGGGATCATGAAAATCAATCAGGAAGCCCTAATTTTTCTTTTTATGTTGTCTAATAAAAAACGTAGTGTTGGAGAAGACTCTTGAGAGTCCCTTGGACTGCAAGGAGATCCAACCAGTCCATTCTGAAGGAGATCAGCCCTGGGTGTTCTTTGGAAGGAATGATGCTAAAGCTGAAACTCCAGTACTTTGGCCACCTCATGCGAAGAGTTGACTCATTGGAAAAGACTCTGATGCTGGGAGGGATTGGGGGCAGGATGAGATGGCTGGATGGCATCACTGACTTGATGGACATGAGTTTGAGTGAACTCTGGGAGTTGGTTATGGACAGGGAGGCCTGGTGTGCTGCGATTCATGGGGTCGCAAAGAGTCAGACACGACTGAGTGACTGAACTGAACTGAACTGAATTGAACTGAATAAACATTTATTGGCCACCTATTGAGAATGTAGCACAGATTAAATTGGAGAAGGGAAATGACAACCCATTCCAGTATTCCTGAGATTTGAGTTAGACAGTTTTGAGTATGAATCTTGCTTTATCTATTTCTGACTTAACTTTTTTGGCACCCAGGTTAATATAGTGTAATATTTCTTAATTTATAATTATATGCTGAGGTTCCAGAGAAATATTACATGTCAAGCCAGAGCCTGAGATCACAGAATTAATGAGTGCCGTCATTGTTATTTCTTCACTCAGTGCTATGTAGTCACTTTAGGTATCTCTCTCCTTCATTTCTTCTTTACTTATCTGCTACCTATCTTTTTTTTCCCCCAGTATTAGATTGAGATATAAAAAATGACGTTTCTAAAGAAAGCTATATAAACAGTTACTAAAAATACCCTGCTCTCTGAAAAAAAAAAGAAGTTATTGACTATATACATTACAGAATTTTGTTGTTAAAAACGATCTATAGCTCAGGGTTTCTTGCCCAGATTTAGATCAGAAACTTGGAGGAGGTTTTAAAAATACAATGTCTAGAACTCCATCCCAGTCCTGGTGAAATCAGAATTTTTGGCATAAGGCCCAAAAGTATGTCTTCCCTAAAAGCTCTCTGGGTTCTGAAATGTACGGGGACATTTAAAAAATATAGATAGCAGGGTTCCACATGAGACTTGCTGTACAAAATCTATGGGAAAGGATAAAATAACAAATACTTGATCTTTACCACAATCCTGAGCTTAGTCTGGAGAGGATTGTTACCTCCAATTTGGGGGTTGAGTCTTAAGACTAACAGATCATAGGTGATCTATTTACAGCCACAAAAATGATAATTTCAGTATTTGTTCAAAATATTTGCTGACTTCCCTATCTTGCCCTTCTCTGGAGCTCTACCCTGTGAAAGGAGTATACTTACTATTCTGTTAACATTGGGCTTGGTCCTATAACTTGCTTTGATTAAGGAATGTGAATGGAAGAGGCCCACGCTGCTTCCAAGCAGGCACTTTGAGGCATTTCACTGGTCAATTTATTTTTCCCTTCTGCCACTAGACTATCATGTTCCTGGTCCGTGGCTGCTGTCTCAGTCAAGACAGCAGAATGAAAAAGACTTGGGAACAGAGTAGCAGTCAACCTGTGGAGGCCCTTAACGTGAGCACAAAGGATAATTTTGCTTAATTTTATGAAATTTTGGGATGATAATCCCAACTCTCTGCTCTTTTCTTCTACAACAACAACAACAAAAAAGTGAGAATCTGAGCCCAGGTCTTCTGTCCAAGACTTGCTGTTTCTATTATAATTCTCAACAGGATAAGAGAGCTATGTCTGATCTAAGAGAAGAAGGAATTATTTGCTTCCATTGATGGGACAGCAGTTGGGGGGAAGGAGTGTTTTTGGGGTGTGTGTGTGTGTCAGTAGCATTAATCTGGGGCTGACAGAAAAATAAACCACCATATATAACATCCCTTATATGGAAAAAAGTTTTCCAAATAATAGGCAAAAAAGTGAACTTTAAAACAAATTCTTGGTTTACCTTAAAGTTCAGATAAAACTCAAATCATATTTAAAAAGGGTAATTGTTATTCACATTTTGCCCACAAGGGGGCCACACAAGTCAGCACTTTATATTTTCTTATGCTAAACTTATTTACATATTTAGTCCTAGTGCTTTTTTTCTCCCTCCAGAAATCCAGGTTGTCATCGAAATTTATAACTTGAGTTAAAGTGGCTGTTTTTCAAGTTCTCTATGTAAAGATAATTTCAGTCTGCTTCATTTCTTCTAAATCCTTCATTACTATTCAAATTTTGATATCTACAGATTAGAATTCCTGTTTCACTTTCAGAGATTTAAAATACTTTTCCCAAATTCATTACTTTATGGCTTTATCATTTTAAACCAAGAATGATGAGGTAATTTTAATCAGAATCAAAATTAGTTACTGATGTTTCCAAATTTAAAAACTAGGATTTTGTTTTTAAAAGATACAAAATGGAAGCACGATGGTAATAATTCTTAGCAAAATGTAAACAACAATAATAATAATAGCTATCATTTATGACTGCCTACTCTGGACCAGAATTTTTTGGTACACGATTCTATTTAATCCTCTCCAAAGCAGCTTGGCAAAGTATAGGTCATTTTCTTTGTCTGGGATGAGAAAACAGTTCCAGAGATGTTAGTTGTCACAACTACCACATGACTTTAATGGAAAGACCTGGCATTTGATTCCAAGTCCTTCAGAAGCCAAAGTACACAAGCTTTCCTTTACACCCATTTGGCTTTGAAATGAGTTTCTACTCTGGCTATCATATTTATCATATCAAGTTTCTTCCTCAAGTACATATTTTATTTCCAAAATAAATATTTATGCACATAAACCTCTATATCAACAGGAAGCACAGAATTAAAAATCGCATAATCACCATAAAAGCGTCTAGTGATCTTCCTACGGGAAAGGGATGTTGTGGTTTGCAGGGAGCATATGCAGAGACCCCTTACCAGCAGTTTGTGGGCCACTGGACCACAGGAGGATGGGGAAAGCACTGGGAAGGGAGAGCACATAAATCTGCATTTTAAGTCCCTTTATGAGCAAGCATAAATGATGGGAATCATTTGAATTCATTACTTAATCTATATCCTTCTAAATGTAACTATTAAATTCAGTCGAAGCCATGAAAACTTCAAACCACTAGATGGCACTGTTGCGTAAGAAATGGAATCGCCAACGCAGGTTAACGTTCAAGAGATTAAAGGCAAGGTTTCTGACAAGGAACTTGTGTTTTTCTTGGAAGAGACAAGACAGACCTTTGTGAACAGTTACAGAATAACACAGGGGTGTGCATTCATTTGTGACTAGTTGCAAATAGAAAGCGGAGAAGGCAATGGCACCCCACTCCAGTACTCTTGGCTGGAAAATCCCATGGACAGAGCAGCCTGGTAGGCTGCAGTTCATGGGGTCGCAAAGAGTCGGACACGACTGAGTGACTTCACTTTCTCTTTTCACTTTCATGCTCTGGAGAAGGAAATGGCAACCCACTCCAGTGTTCTTGCCTGGAGAATCCCAGGGACGGGGGAGCCTGGTGGGCTGCCGTCTACGGGGTCACACAGAGTCGGACACGACTGGAGAGACTTAGCAAATAGAAAGGGTATAGGTAACGGGAGCTTAAGCTCTCAGAGAAATAAATGTAAAATGTAACTTTCCACAGATGTGGGATTAGGGTGATATTCTAATAATTAGTAAGAGCTGGCCAAGGCAGGAAGAGAGCAAGCTCGTGCCTACTGACGTGAGCACAAGCGAGGAGGTGGCGACAAATACTGAGTTCGGGTGAGGCGGAAGATTAATTTGGGGAAGAGTGGGAGCTGGCTGTGTAGACAGATTGTATAGAACCAGAAATGACACATAACAAAGAGGAGGAATTTATTCTTCTTTCTGAATTTGCCTCTAAAAGTTTTTAAGCAGAATAACATGAGGAATATTTCACTGTAGGAAGATGAACTCTTGGGTACTAGGCAGATGCTGAAGAAGGATCACGACTTCTCGAGCTCCGTTATCTGCTTCCTTCCCCGTGTTGACTATATGCCTTATCCCGGTCTTTTCGCCATTTTTCAGGTTTCCTTCCCACCAAATCTCGATTTACAAAGAGCAGAGATATCTTTCCCTCAACTTTCCCGTGCCCAGCATAAAACTGGCACCTGTCTGCCTTCCTATAGAGCAGGGGCTTCTGCTTCTCGTCTGGTCTTGTGCTCAGAGACTTGCCTTCCTCTGGTTCTCCATTCTGAACATAATTTGTGTTCAGATATACTCAGCCAATCAGCTCCTCTTTAGGGGAAAAAACAAAACAAAACAGAGAAGAACAAACAAACCAAACCAAAGATGGCTTTCTTTTAGAGAAATATCTCCAAGCCAAGGCGCCTCTACCCCGCTTCTACAGTTTCAAGGGTTTTCATTTCTGCCCAAAATTCATCTAATAAAGTTCTGAAAGCACGGGGGGCGGAGGGTGGAGTTCAGCCTTTCAGTTCCTTTCTTTAAGTGCTCTGAGAAGAGGGCAGAGCGCGGCCGGCGAGCAGACAAGGCGGCAATTCTTGAACCCCCGCGGCAACTGGTACGTGCTCACCACGGTCCGGCAGGCGGTCCTCACCACGGTCCGGCAGGCGGTCCTCACTGGAGTCGAGGCAGAGCCGGAGCCGTGGGCTTCTTAGACTTTCACAGGCCTCTCAGTTTCCTGGGCGCCCACTCGGGCATCTTGTCCTCAGGCAGAGAAGCCACGAAAGATGTTGCCAAACACCAAGAGGATGGAGAAGCCATAGCGGAAGACAGGCAACACGTTCCACAGGGCCACGGCAGCTCTCGGCGGCCCCTTTGGAGCCTGGTTCCTCTCACGAGAGGGCGTCCTCATCATCCGGGCCCTACGCCGGCGTCCAGGCGTTGCTGGCGTCCTCGCCGCCATAGCGGCGCACGGCCGGGGCCCCTGCTGAGGTAGCTGGGCACTTACCCAGCCGTGTGCACCACTGAAGACGCTCTGAGAGGAGCACAGGGTAAGGATACAACGTATGGTTAAACAAAGCGGACGGTAGTGGTAGTGTCCAAGGGCCAGGCTGTGACAGAAGACGTGTACCTCTGTGCCGAAACTGCCGCCCTGCTCTGGCTTGGCCTCCTTTTAGTTGAAAATTGTATGATACTGAATGCAGTGAATTTATAAACCGAGGAACTAACATCTTGTTAATGGCTTCTCATTGACCTCAGTGTCCTCGTCCATGCATGTGTTGGAAAAGAATTTCCAGACAGGAAGCAGAATGAAGAGAATAGACTTTATTAGAGCGGGAGATGCTGTTAGAACCTTGGGTCACTTCAAGGAACGTGGGTCATCTCCCTGTTTTTATAGCTGGGGAACAAAGAAATCTTTCTGAGTCACTTGTTGACTACGTGGGGTACATATACTTTTCTTTTACTGGAAAGGAGAGAACAGGACGAATACCTTTCCTTATATGAGACAAAAAGAGACAAGCCATGTTGCCCAAGAAGGCTTGAAAATTCTGCAACAGTTGCAACATGGCTAGCCGGGCTATAAGGGTCTGGTGCTTTTTGTTTCTTCATTGTGAGGCTCTTCTGGCTTTTCTCGTTTTTTTTTTTTTGTTTGTGTGTTCCCTGGGCACAGCACCAGGTTTAGGACAAAGGCTCTCCAGGATCACCTAGTTCCACAACTTCTAAGCATCCTGTATGCTGTGCCTTCTTTCCTGGCGCTCACCAGGCTCCGGTCTGTGGGCCGCTGTTCATTTAGTTCTGTCTGGAACCAGCCTCTGTCCCTTTCCCCTTCTCAGGCCAGACTCCAAGTTAACTATACTTGTTCTGTAGCTTCAGCCCGATTGTCACTTCCTCTGGGAACCCTTCCCGAGGCATCTGTCAACTTTATAATATGCTTTAGTAGCCTCGGGAGATTCCCTGGTAGCTCAGATGGTAAACTGTCTGCCTGCAATGCGGGAGACCTGGGTTCAATCCCTGGGTCGGGAAGATCCCCTGGGGAAGGAAATGGCAACCCACTCCAGTACTCATGCCTGGAAAATTCCATGGATGGAGAAGCCTGGTGGGCTACGGTTCGTGGGGTCGGAAAGAGTCCGACACGACTGAGCGACTTCACTTTCTTTCTTCTTTCTCAGTAGTCTCAGGTGCTTTTTTTTTTTTTTTTAATAGCATTTATCTTCTCAGTTACATCCCATATTTGTGTGACTTTGATAAACGTTCGTGCCTATTAGAATTAAATTGCTTGGTAACAAGGTTCCTGTCTGCATTTGTTCATGGCTAGTTCTAAACTTATCTCTGAGATACCTGGAGAAAACAAAAACAAAAAAACCTTAGCTCTACTCTGTGTCTGTTTTGACCCCAGGGGAGTGGGAGATGAGGTGGTTAAAAAGCTGAAAATTCAGAGCTAAGTTTTCCTAGATAAGAGAGCTCTTATCTTTTTAGCTTCATTCCAAGTCGCCTGAGAAAAGCAACTTTACATTTTCTTAACATGGCAAGAAATACTGACCCACTTGTTCTCTGAGCCCTGTAGGGCATAGAAACCTCAGCATCTTACAATCTTATGATTAAATGGCATGGGGCTGTGATTTTTGTACTCTGCAAGTGAGATGAAGCTAAAAGTGGTTAAGCCATTTTGAATACATTTCCACAAACAATAAAACCTTCCCTGAATGACTGCAAAACTGTTAGGCATTCTTGGTGAAGACATACAGATTACCACATGTCCCACGGCAGCATGGGACAAAGGTTCAAATGGTCTTTTAATTGCAAAAGTCAAATTCAAGCTTTTGGACACAATTTTTAGCTGAGTCTTTGTTGTAGACAGTTCATGAATGTGTTCTTTGAATTTTGTGGAGTGATGACAGGATTTCCCTGTGTCCAGTTTATTGCATGGATAGTGAATGACTTAAATTCTTTTCTTGACTTAGTGCTGTTAACCTCCTCCTAATAAGATATGAGTCAATCAGTGATCTCATACAGCTACTAGTGTGATTAGATCAGGACTGACATGACTGTTATGGGAGAGGGCTATCTGCATTGTATATTGTTCTTTCATGTTTATAGCGCCATCAAATTGTATGTTTAAAAAGTGATCACAGACTTATTTCCAGTTCTATATGCTCCTCCAAAACTTTGCCATATGCCCTCAAGGGTTGAGATTTTGCTCCTTTCTTTGAAACTGGGTGACATTTTGTGGCTCTCTTGACAAAGAGAAGGTGGTGGAAGTGACACTTGGTGACTAAAAGGTGAGATAAAAAAATGTGATATGGCTTCTACCTAGTTTATTCTCTTTCAGGGTGGTTACTCTTGCAACCCAGCAACCATGTTGTGAAGAAGCTTAACACACAGGGACATGCCAGGGCTAGATTTATCAGCCCACAGACTCATCTGAGGTCTCAGCTTATTGCCATTATCAGCTCGCATATGAGTCAGCCTTTGTTGATTCTAGCTCTAGCCTTTAAGTTCTCCCAGATGAAGCCAGGCAGTGCAGAGATAAGATAAGGAGTTCCCACAAAGCCCTGTCCAAATTGCAGGCTCTGTAAGCAAAATAACTGCTGTTATAAGACATTAAGTTTTCAGGTGGCTTGTTACACAGAAGTCAGTAACCAGAGAAATAAGCCTAAATAGGGAGCAAATCATTCTATGTAATCTTGCCTCTGTGCTTTTGTTGATTCTGTTTCTTGGGCCTGAAATACCCTTTATTTTCTTCCTCTCCCATTTCTTTCACTTGTCTAACCTTCCAGCTTAGTCTTCTTGAATCAACTCAGGACTTAATCTCTTTAGAAAGTTATTCATAGTCCTTAGTCAAATGTCCTTCCTATGTGTGTAAACCTCATCAGCAGGTCTAGTCACATGGGCTGTCTGGGTCCATTTAAGTTTCTGATGTCTGTACCTGTTGGTACATTCATCTTTGCACCGTTAATCTTTCAACACTCAGGGCCTAATATAGTGCCTGGCTCCACCATCTACTACTTTGTGTGAATTTAGCCAATTAATAAGCATGTCTGAGACTCCCTTTCTTTATCTGTGAAAGGAGATAAAAACTCCAACTCATAATGTTTTGTGAGGATTAGAGGGTAAAGTCATCTAAGATACTGACACATGGTATCATCAAATGCTACATAAGTGTAGCTATTACAGTTATTAGAATAACCTCAAAATAGGAGAAACACCCATACATATCCAACAAATAATGTTATATTTTGAGATACATTAGTCAGAGTTCTTGATCCCATTTTCTACTCCTCTGTAGGGGAGCTTGGAACCCATTTACCTTTTCCCTACAATGTAATTTTCTTTATACACCACCCACAGAGGGAGGGCATATGTAGCTTTGAAAGGAAACAATTGAAATGATGAATGGATTTTGAAACTTAGAGCAGAGGTGAAATTCTTAGGAACCAAGTGCTTGAAACAGATAAGGCACTTTAAAATTCAAGTGCTTGGCTTTGGGTATTAGAATCCAAGGTCCTGAAGGTGATAAGGCATGGAGATTATGCCAAAATCAAAGAATGTATGATGATGTAAGAGTTAATGAGAGAGACCCAAAACCTGCTCTGTATTCCCTCACCCTAAGCAGAAGGAAATTGGTACATCACTTCCCAGGGTTCCAAGGTGTAACCAGGGAGACTGGAATACTGTTAAGAAGCCCCTTGGGGGCTTCCCTGGTTGTCCAGTGGTTAAGAATCCACCGTGCAATGCAAGGGACACTAGTTCAATCCCTGGTCCTGGAAGAGCCCATGTGCCACAGAGCAACTAAGCCTGTGTGCCATAATTACTGAGCCTACACATTGCAACTACCGAAGCTTGCACACCCTAGAGCCTGTACTGTACAACAAGAGAAGCTGGTGCCCTGCAATGAGGAGTAGCCCCCACTGGCCACAACTAGAGAAAGCTTGTGTGCAGCAGTGAAGACCCAGCACAGCCTAAAAATAAAATAAAGAGAAACCCCTTGTTTATCATGGGGCTGAAGTAGCAGACCAGCCATGGCCTGATGAAGAGCCTTATGTAATATCTCTGAGGATCTCCTCTGAGTCTTGTGTACCCCAAGAGTGAGAGAAAGGATCCAGTGGAGGTGCAGAGATCCAATGGACTTGAAATAACTTGGACATGAAAGGAAGACGTGGAGTGTGTATGTGTTTGTATGTGTTTGCTAGAGGCCGTTTGACACTAGCACCTGCCAGCCCATGACAGTAAACACCTGTTGAAGAGATTTACAGCTCAGCAGATACCAGACACTGAAATAGTTACCTTTTTCTTGGTAGGATTGGTATAAATTCCCAGTTGTGGGTGAGTAATTTGAATAGTTAATTTTGGCAGACACTCCTTTTTTCTTTAATTACTCCTTCTTTAGAACAGAAGGAGTCTTGCAGTCTTCAAGTAAATGGACAGCATGGTAATACTCAGCTGATTGCAGCAGTACCCCACTGTAAGCTCAGTGGATTTAAGAGAATCCAGTGACCATTTCCTGTTGATGGCCCTTCAAACAGCATGAATCTAGTCGATGTTTTCCAACCAACTTAGCCAGCTCCTCCCCAAGAAACCATTGCACAGGCTTTTGTGGAGGCCAGCAGAAATATCCCTCTCCCAGAGACCTGCTGCTTCGTTAGGACTTGCAGCCCTCAGTAACATCGACCTTCTTATCACTGTAATCTGGGAAAGCACATGTTGTTCTCAACAATCTTGGCCACAGGCTTTATGAGAAAATTTTGTGGAAGTTGTCTTTTCCGGTTATAGTTAAACCAGCAGGGTCAGTTTCTACTTTGCACTCATGATCCAATGAAGAGTATAGTTGCAAAGTCTGTAATATCCAGAGGTAAAATGCTCTAAACGCTGAATCATGTGCAACTCAGAAGAGAAGCACTATATGGGAAGTGGTATAGGAGAGTAATTCTAAGAGGGAGTATTACCAGATTATCTAGTTTCTTGAACCTAGCTCCAAGTTACCAGCTCTGAGGTCCAGAAAGATATTTTACTTCTCTGTTCTTCAGTTTTGTGTTCTAGAAGATAGACAAAAAAGCACTTTCTCTGTGGGATTTGGGTTTAAATGACAGTGGCTACAATGCACAGTGACTGGCTTTTTGTGAGTTCTCAATGAATGTTGGCCACTATTATATTTATTATTTCTAGCATTTCTGATGGTAGCAGAAAATGTTGGTTGCTTATCTATAGTCACATCCTGCTTCTCTATCTTCCTTTTAACCTGAGTACTGATTTTGTGTATTTATCTAGGAACTATGTGTCAATAAATCTTGATTGAAAACCTCACTAATACTTCCCCTCTATTTCTGATGGCACTTCCCTACCTGCTTGAAGGTAGGCACAGCCATATGACTTGCTGTGGTGAAAGAAATAAAAGATGATGCTTGTTACCTCAGTCAATGGCATTCCAGAAAGTCCCAGCTAAGAAAAATGGGTACAGAACCCCCTGCCAAAATGTAAGACATATAGCATGCATGAAAAATAAACTTTTCAGTTTCACACCACTGAAGTAACTGGAATGTATTTGTCATCTGTTACCATAGCTTTCCTTGGCCTACCCCAAGACAAGCAGATTCCAGAAAACCTATTTCACTCTTAGATAACTGTTTTGTATTGCATACTTATGTCACTTAAAAAGTTCATTTTTTAAAGAAATCAATGGTTGATATATTTTTACAATCAACTATTTTTTTGTGTAAATTCCCATAAATTATTAATTCATAGTTGTTTTGTTCATATCATATCACACTGATTTTAGCTTTTGCTTTGAGAGTTTTGTGGCCATTATTTCTAACAAGCTCAGTTTGAGTGTGTCAAAATTTGCAGATGTGAATTCCAGTAGGAAGATGTGAATATTCTTTAATATTCTAGTCAATAATAAAGGAAGTAGTACATTCTACTGCATTTTGCTTTATTGCACTGCAGATACTACTTCTATTACAAATGGAAGATTGTGGCAATTTTGTATCAATCAAGTTTATCAATACCATTTTTTTCCAACAGCATTTGTTCACTTCATGTCTCTGTAGTACATTTTGCTAATTCTTGCAATATTTCAAATGTTTTCATTATTATATTTGTCATAGTGATCTGTCATCAGTGATCTTTGATGTCACTATTATAATTGTCTTGGCATTTTTTAGTATTAAAGTATTTTTAAATTAAGGTATGTACATTTTTTAAGGCGTAATGCTACTGCATACTTAATAGATTACAGTATAGTATACACATAATTTTTGCAATATATATATTGGGAATCAAAAACATTGTGTGACTCACTTTATTGCAGTATTCATTTTATTGCAATGGTCTGGAACTGAACTCAAAATATCCCTGAGGAATGCCTGTAAGACACAGGAGATGCAGGTTCAGTCCCTGGATCAGGACAATCCCTTGGAGGGGGAAATGGCAACCCACTCCAGTACTGCTGACTGAAAAATTCCTTGGGCAGAGGAGCCTGGAAGGCTACAGTCCATGGGATCACAGAGAGCTGGACACGACTGAGTGAGCGCAAACACATGCCTGTAAACTATGTTTTTGTTAAAGCTTTCAGAGTAGTGGCTGGAACTATATAAAAAAAACCTATTAAGTATTTTTAAGTGAAAAAAAATACAGAGACTTAAGACTGTTAACTTCAATTTTTTATTATTAATTTGTATAAAGTACAATTATTAGTTTCTCTGCTCTTGTAGCTATTGTTGTTCAGTTGCTCAGTCATGTCTGACTCTTCGACCCCATGGACTGCAGCACAACAGGCTTCCCTGTCCGTCACTATCTCCCGGAGTTTGTTCAGACTTATGTCCATTGAGTTGGTGATGCCATCCAACCATCTCATCCTCTGTCATCCCCTTCTCCTCCTGCCTTCAGTCTTTCCCAGAATCAGGGTCTTTTCCAATGAGTCAGCTCTTTGCATCAGGTGGCCAAAGTATTGGAGCTTCAGCATCAGTCCTTCCAATGAATATTTAGGATTGACTTCCTTTAGGATCAACTGGTTTGATCTCCTTGCAGCCCAAGGGACTCTCCAGAGTGTTCTTCAACACCACCATTTGAAAGCATCAGTTCTTCGGTGCTCAGCCTTCTTTATGGTCCAAATCTCACATCCATACATGACTAATGCTCTTTGTAGCTATAAGTTCTGTTAATAAATTTAGTCAGTTTTTAACCTATAAAAGGGCTTCCCAGGTGGCTCAGTGATAAATAATCTGCCTGCTAATGCAGAAGATGCCAGAGAGGTGATTTCAATCCCTCTATCAGGAAGAGCCTCTGGAAGAGGGAATGGCAACCCACTCCAGTACTCTTGCTGGGAAAATCCCATGGGCAGAAGAGCCTGGTGGGCTACAGTGCATGGAGTTGTGTCAGGCACCACTGAGCAACTGAGCCCACAACCTGTAAAAGTTGTGTTGTGAAGAAAATATACTGATTTCTAGTAGTAGTATTTATTATAAATTATTTAAAATCTTGTACATAGATTTTAGCTTAATTGTGAGAAAGCTGATAATTTCCCACAAATAGTTTAGGATTATTCTATGTCCAGGGTTGCTGTGCTTAGTTTTTCAGTCATGTCTGACTCTGTGACCCCCATGGACTGTAGCCTGCCAGACTTCGGTGTCCATGGGGATTCTCCAGGAAAGAATATTGGAGTGCGTTGCCCTCCTCCAGGGGATCTTCCCAACCTAGGGATTGAACCCGGGTCTCCCGAATTGCAGGCAGGTTCTTTACCATCTGAGCCACCAGGGAAGCCCATGTCCAGGATTGCCTTACTGTAAGTAAGTATAACTTTCTGTATACTTTGAATCACTTTGCAGTCTGTGTCCTTTTGAAACACAAAACAAGCAGCAGAGTCAGAATGTCATATCAAATAGCACTGGGATCAAAAAGGCAGGCTAGAAAGAGGTAGAATAAAAATATCCTTTCCCCCCATATATGTATACATCTTCTGCACATTCATCCAATCATTATTTAGTTGTCCAACAGATGGTCATTCAGTGTCTCTCTGCTATATGCCAGCCATTATTCTAAGCATTGGAGATAAACAGCAATGAACAAAAGACAAAGCCCTTGTCTCAGGGAGCTTCACTTTATTTTACCATTTAAAATTTTATTATTGGTGTATAATTTCTTTACAATGTTATGTTATTTTCTGCTGTACAACAAAGTGAATGAGCTATATGTGTACATATACATACCCTCTTGAGCCTCCTTCCCACCCCAACTGGCTTTCTACTTAGGACATCACAGAGCACTGAGCTGGGTAGCTTGTATTTTGAATACCCTCTTGAGCCTCCTTCCCACCCCAACTGGCTTTCTATTTAGGTCATCACAGAACACTGAGCTGGGTAGCTTGTATTTTGAATGGTGGGGAAATAAAAGCAAAAAAAATACATATTTAGGCAGCAATTAAGTGATCTGAAGAAAAGTAAAGCAGAATAGCAAAGATGGGCAAAGTCTGGGTGTGAAGCTGGGAAAGGCAGGAGAGCAAGCCAAACATTAAATAGGAGAAGAATGCTCCAGGTGGAGAGACAACTCCAAGATCCTGACATGGGAGGCTACTTGGTTCATTTAAGGTAGACCAGAGACATATAGGACCTAGTAAGGCATTTGTGTCGTATGGGAAGATATTGGATGTTTCCAAGTAGGGGAGTGACATTATCTGAGTGAATGGTCTAGGAGCTAGACTGCCTCCATTGAATCTTGTTTCCCTGAGGTTAGCTGATGGCACTGGACAAGTTAATTTTTTTTTTCTGTGTTTGTTTTTTTCACTGTAAAATGGGATGACCATGGCACATGTAGCATGAGGTTAGAATGAAGATCAAAGTAATTTATATCTTTATAAAGTACATTGAATAGTTCCTGGTACATACTAAGTGCTATGGAAATGTTTACTACGTTAGTAAAGGTATTTTGAAAAGTATCACTCTGACTGTAATGTAAATAACTTATTGTGTGTATGACTATTACATAGAAGACACTCTGTGGCTAATATTTAACTCCAGTGATTTTAAAATATGGACTGCATCTGATTTATGAAGTACCAAATACATAATTAAGGAAACAAGGAACACTGGAAAAAATAATGAAATTGGAACTGGAAGACCTAAACTTCCAATGTTACTTTTTAGTTGAAGTTCTTTATCCAAAGTCATGTAGTTGGCCTATGATTGGTGTGGGGAAATTAACAAGATGGCACCAGTCAGGCTTTCTCGCCCCATGTTCTGTAAACAATGACTGCACAGTTATGTAACTGCTGAGATCACTTGCAGCACTGTGCATGCGTCTCACGGGCTACTGTGAGTGGTATGCCTGTATGAGCTTCACCATGGAAGCCCTGGCTGCTGCTGCATTGAAGTTATGTTATGGCTCCATTATGGTTATGTTGTGGCTGCTGCTATGGCTGCCGTGCCAGCCAGGAGAGAATAAACGTGTATGCAGTTCTGCAGCTCCTCGACTTTCCTTCCAGCCTTTTAGCTCCAGCCTTTCTTACCCTGGGTTCAGCAAACCGTGTGAACAGCAAGACAGTTGGCATCACTGACAGGATCAGCAATACAGTTGGCTTCTGTGGTTTTCATATTTAGAACTTTTGATAATATAAGATTTTTTTTTTTGTAAATGATTTGAAATGGAGCAAAGAGCAATGTCTTTGCTTTTTTCTTTGTTCAGGAATATTGTGGCAGTGGACATGATGAGGTGGAGTACCATAATTACATCCAGATGGATAGGAGAAATCTGGGGAGATGTGTGGCCTGGTGGCCTACTTCCTTGGCAAGGCATCTAGGGTATTCTATACATTTAAACTCCAGAATTACACATCCTGATTCAGAGCCAAAATGCAGGATTAGCAAAGGGAGATTTCTCAATATACAAAACTGAGGTAAAGTTTTCTGGTTCCTCATAGTGTACCCTGGCATGCAAGGGATTCAGAGGGAATGAGAATATAAGAGAATTCTCATTATGTGTGTGGATGGGTGGGTGTATATCTTGTATAACTATTCTTTTAGGCCAGAAGAGAAATTTAATATGTTTAATTGATTTTTTTCTCTTAATATGTAGCAGTATATGACTTGAGAACAAGATCAAATCAGTTAAAGAACAAAGTGAATCTCCTTTTCTTTGCATATGTCCTTGTAAAATTTTGCAGGCTCTCTCCAATTACTGTTGTTGTTGTTCAGTCACTAAGTCCTGTCAGACTCTTTGCAACCCCATGAACTGCAGCATGCCAGGCTTTCCAGTCCTTCACTATTTCCTGGAATTTGCTCAAACTCATGTCTATAGAGTTGGTGATGCCATCCAACCATCTCCTCTTGCTCTCAGTCTTTCCCACCATCAGGGTCTTTTCCAGTGAGTCAGCACTTTGAATCAGGTGGACAAAATATTGGAGCTTCAGCTTCAGCATCAGTCCTTCCAGTGAATATTCAAGGTTGATTTCCTTTAGGATTGACTGGCTTGATCTTGTAGTCCACGGGACTTTCCAGAGTCTTCTCTAGCACCACAGTTTGAAAACACCAGTTCTTTGGAGCTTAGCCTTCTTTATGGTCCAACTCTCACATCCGTATATGACTACTGGAAAAACCATGGCTTTGACTAGATGGACCTTTGTCAGCAAAGTAATGTCTCAGCTTTTTAATATGCTGTCTATGTTTGTCGTAACTTTTCTCCCAAGAAGCAAACATCTTTTAATTTCCTGGCTGCAGTCACCATCCATAGTGATTTTGGAGCCCAAGAAAAAGAAATCTGTCACTGTTTCCACCGTTTCCCCCTCTATTTGTCATGAAGCGATATAGCTACTTTAATTTATAACACTGTCTTTCTTGTTCTAATAGGTACTATACAGCTATGTTTTTTTTTTTTTGTTTGTTTGTTTTTGTGAAAGGGAGCTAGTTATTTATTTGCAAATCTCTAAAAATGCTTTAAAGAACTTCATAGAGTGATATCAGTTCAGTCGCTCAGTCGTGTCTGACTATTTGCGACCCCATGAATCGCAGCACACCAGGCCTCCCTGCCCATCACCAACTCCTGGAGTTCACTCAGACTCACATCCATCGAGTCAGTGATGCCGTCCAGCCATCTCATCCTCGGTCGTCCCCTTCTCCTCCTGCCCCCAATCCCTCCCAGCATCAAAGTCTTTTCCAGTGAGTCAACTTTTTGCATGAGGTGGCCAAAGTACTGGAGTTTCAGCTTTAGCATCATTCCTTCCAAAGAAATCCCAGGGCTGATCTCCTTCAGAATGGACTGGTTGGATCTCCTTGCAGTCCAAGGGACTCTCAAGAGTCTTCTCCAACACCACAGTTCAAAAGCATCAATTCTTTGGCACTCAGCTTTCTTCACAGTCCAACACTCACATCCATACATGACCACTGGAAAAACCAAAACCTTGACTAGATGGACCTTTGTTGGCAAAGTAATGTCTCTGTTTTTTAATATGCTGTCTAGGTTGGTCATAACTTTCCTTCCAAGGAGCAAGTGTCTTTTAATTTCACGGCTACAGTCACCATCTGCAGTGATTTTGGAGCCTAAAAAGATAAAGTCTGACACTGTTTCCACTATTTCCCATGAAGTGATGGGACCAGATGCGATGATCTTTGTTTTATGAATGTTGAGCTTTAAGCCAACTTTTTCACTCTCCTCTTTCACTTTCGTTGAGAGGCTCTTTAGTTCCTCTTAACTTTCTGCCATAAGGGTGGTGTCATCTGCATATCTGAGGTTATTGATATTTCTCCCAGCAATCTTGATTCCAGCTTGTGTTTCTTCCAGTACAGTGTTTCTCATGATGTACTCTGCATAGAAGTTAAATAAGCAGGGTGACAATATACAGCCTTGACGTACTCCTTTTCCTATTTGGAACCAGTCCGTTCCATGTCCAGTTCTAACTGCTGCTTCCTGACCTGCATATAGGTTTCTCAAGAGGCAGGTCAGGTGGTCTGGTATTCTCATCTCTTGAAGAATTTTCCACAGTTTATTGTGATCCACACAGTCAAAGGCTTTGGCATAGTCAATACAGCAGAAACAGATGTTTTTCTGGAACTCTCTTGCTTTTTCGATGATCCAGCAGATGTTGGCAATTTGATCTCTGGTTCCTCTGCCTTTTCTAAAACCAGCTTGAACATCTGGAAGTTCACAGTTCATGTATTGCTGAAGCCTGGCTTGGAGAATTTTGAGCATTACTTTACTAGCATGTGAGATGAGTGCAATTGTGCAGTAGTTTGAGCACTCTTTGGCATTGCCCTTCTTTGGAATTGGAATGAAAACTGACCTTTTCCAGCCCTGTGGCCACTGCTGAGTTTTCCAAGTTTGCTAGCATATTGAATGCAGCACTTTCACAGCATCATCTTTCAGAATTTGAAGTAGCTCAACTAGAATTCCATCACCTCCACTAGCTTTGTTCGTAGTGATGCTTTCTAAGGCCCACTTGACTTCACATTCCAGGATGTCTGGCTCTAGGTGAATGATCACACCATTGTGATTATCTTGGTCTTGAAGATCTTTTTTGTACAGTTGTTCTGTGTATTCATGCCACTTCTTCTTAATATCTTCTGCTTCTGTTAGGTCCATACCATTTCTGTCATTTATCAAGCCCATCTTTGCATGAAATGTTCCCTTGGTATCTCTAATTTTCTTGAAGACATCTCTAGTCTTTCCTATTCTGTTGTTTTCCTCTATTTCTTTGCCTTGATCACTGAGGGAGGCTTTCTTATCTCTTCTTGGTATTCTTTGGAACTCTGCATTCAGATGCTTATATCTTTCCTTTTCTCCTTGGCTTTTCGCTTCTCTTCTTTTCACAGCTATTTGTAAGGCCTCCCCAGACAGCCATTTTGCTTTTTGCATTTCTTTTCCATGGGGATTTTCTCGATCCCTGTCTCCTGTACAATGTCACAAACCTCATTCCATAGTTCATCAGGCACTCTATCTATCAGATACTAATATCTTAATATATTAATTAATATCTTAATTTAATTCCATCTAAATTTCTATAAGATAGGCTTCTTGAAATTTACTACTTCCCTTAAAATAGAAAACAAGCCAATAGAAGATGTTTCTCAGAAAAGCCAGCCACTAATGTAAGCAATCTTGGTTTGTACATATTACTGTAAATTTACTTCAAAGAGAGATCTCATACTTAGCATGAACAACTTCTAAATGGAAAAGGTTGAAGGAATGCTGTGCAAAGAATAAATATTAGAGGAATTTCGATCATTTCCTGTTTTGGAGATACACATAATAGGCAGGAAAGTTGTGCTTTTGTTGACTTTGGTTAAAAGTTTGATTTCATCTCTTCCTTTCTCTGTTTAGGTTAATTTCATAATCTTTAGGTAATCATCTGTTGACAGTGAACATTCACTTCCCCAAAGTAACAGCAATAGTTGTGAAATAACTCTTTACATATAAGCATGTTTCTAGAATAGAATCAGACTTAATTTGTTTTAGGATTGGACTTAGCAATACACGGTGTGAACTTTTGTGGGCACAAAAATGTTGTAAAATTTCTCATTGAGAAGCCCATCTCACACTAGTGAGATGCCTGAAATTGCCATCACTGATTTTCCAAGTAGTTTCCACTTCTTATTAATAGATATGGAGACCTGTGAAGTGCTGCATACATACACATTAAAAAAAATACATATTTATTTATCTGTGGCTGTGTTGAGTTTCATTAGGGTCATCATTTCTTGCAGCACGTGGTTCCAGCACACAGGACAATAAATTAAGGTAAATTTAAAATGCTAAGAAAAATAACCTTATAAGTATAATTGTTAAGACACCCCCAGGATAAAATTAAGTCTTATCCAACATGTAAAAGTCATATCTAGGTTCTGTAGTTGGTCTAAAATATAGCATTTTTTGTTATTTAGAAGGGCAAAATATTAGACCATTAGTTCCCATTAGCTCAATAGCAAAATTGCTTTGTAAGATTAGCTGGCTAATGCAAGGGCACTGACAGAAAAAGAACATGGAGCATACAAGTTTAGTTATCTTTTTCTCTGTTCCAGTGCCAGGGAAGCTGGAGGAGAAAGAGTATCTGTGACAGTCTAGATTTTGTCAGGGAGGGGATTAGCTCAGAGAGGGGATTAATGGCTGGGATGAGGAGCCTAGAGTGGAAATTTCAAGAGGGGAGCATGAACGTGTGCTAAGTCACTTCAATTGTGTCTGACTCTTTGTGAACCTATGGACTGTAGCCTGCCAGGCTCCTGTGTCCCTGGGATTCTCCAGGCAGGAATACCAGAGTGGGTCACCGTGCCCTTCTCCAGGGGATCTTCCTGACTGAGGGATCCAACCCTAGTCTCTTATGTCTCTTGCATTGGCAGGTGGGTTCTTTACCACTTGCACCACTTGGGAAGTTGTTCTCAGGTGGAAAGAGTGGAAATTTCAAGAGGAAGGCAGGCGATGCCAGTCAGCATTGTGGCCTTCTTTAACACTGCACTGAGCTCCAAGCTATAGAGAAGGTATACCTCAAAGGAACAAATGAGACTTGAATATATTATCAGGAGTCACTAGAACTGTGTGAGGCCACAGCAACATCACTGCCACTTTTTCTTTGTTTGCCAGACAGGTAGAAAAGGCACTGAAAAGAGCAATTTGAACAAAAACAAAGAGGAGGGATGGTGATTGATGGACTGAGAAAAAGAGGGCTTTCCAGATAGGTGAGAGAGGACACTTAAAAATGAGGTCTTTGTCATAGTCAAAGGGAGTACTGAAAATGTGTGATGCACTTCTGTAAGTGCTTTTCTCATGAAATCCTTAAGATAAACCATATGAGACAGATCATATTTTTAGCTCCATGTTATAGAGGAAAACATTGACAATTAAAGATATTAAGTAACTTTTCCAGGATCTTTAATGTTTTTAGACATATAAAGCTAGCATGACAAAGCTGGCAAGTAGCAGAGCTAGGATTAAAATATAATGAAGAGCAAGATAATTTTCACTAAAATTTCAAAGGAGGAACATAACTTAAAAGGGAGTTTAAAAAATATTTGTAGTATACTGTATTGGTGTTTTTCTTTCTGGCTTACTGTGTTCTGTATAATTGGCTCCAGTTTCATCCACCTCATTAGAACTGATTCAAATGTATTATTTTTAATGGCTGAGTAATACTCCATTGTGTATATGTACCACAGCTTTCTTTTCCATTAATGATAACCCTGTATGCGAGACAGCAAAAGAGACACAGATGTATAGAACAGACTTTTGGACTCTCTGGGAGAGGGAGAGGGTGGGATGATTTGGGAAAATGGCATTGAAACATGTATAATATCATGTGAGAAGTGAATCACCAGTCTAGGTTCGATGCAGGATACAGGATGCTTGGGGCTGGTGCACTGGGATGACCCAGAGAGATGGTAAGGGGAGGGAGGTGGGCGGGGGGGTTCAGGATTGGGAACTCATGTACGCCCGTGGCAGATTCATGTTGATGTATGGCAAAACCAATACAGTATTGTAAAGTAAAATAAAAAAAAAAAATTTGTAGCCCTGGAGGGTAGAAGAGGTACAGATTAGGAATGAAAGGGAAATTAGATAAAAAAAAGTAGATTTCAGTGCATCATAAGGAAAGGTTTTCTAAAATTTGAATTAATTCTAGGAAAAGGAGTCTTTGTGAAGCTGAGCTTCCTATTATAATACTAGACATGTTAAAGTGAGCATTCAATGGCCATATGTTAGAGAAGCTGTAGAGGAATTTCAGATATAAGTGGGAATGGCAGACTAGGTGAACTTCACTCCTTGTGATGGAAAATTATCACCCTTGAAAGCTCCTAAATGTCAGAGTTCATATGCATTTTGGGGCCTAGGAAGTAAGAGTTTAAAGTCAAGTCTAATCCTGATTTTCCTGAGAGAAAAAACAAGGAGGGAAAATGCATTCTCAAGTTGATAAACAGGTAGAAATTTAGTTTATCAATGCAAGTGAACCTTTTCTTTGCCCTAAAACATCTACTTCTGCTTTATTGACTATGCCAAAGCCTTTGACTGTGTGGATCACAACACATTGTGGAAAAATTCTTAAAGAGATTGGAATACCAGACCATCTGAACTGCCTCTTGAGAAATCTGCATTCAGGCCAAGAAGCAACAGTTAGAACTGGACACGGAACAACAGACTGGTTCCAAATCGGGAAAGGAGTACGTCAAGGCTATCTACTGTCACCCTGCTTATTTAATTTATGTGCAGAGTACATCATGAGAAATGTTGGGCTGGATGAAGCACAAGCTGGAATCAAAATTTCTGGGAGAAATATCAATAACTTCAGATATGCAGATGACTCCATTCTTATGACAGAAACCTAAGAAGAACTAAAGAGCCTCTTGATGAAAGTGAAAGAGGAGAATGAAAAGCTGACTTGAAATTCAACATTCAGAAAGCTAAGATCATGGCATCTGGTCCCATCACTTCATGGCAAATAGATGGGGAAACAATGGAAACAGTGAGAAACTTTATATTTTTGGGCTCCAAAATCACTGCAGATAGTGACTGCAGCCATGAAATTAAAAGACGCTTGCTCCTTGAAAGAAAAGTTATGACCAACCTAGACAGCATATTAAAAAACAGAGACATTACTTTGCCAACAAAGGTCCATCTAGTCAAAGCTATGGTTTTTCCAGTAGTCCTGAATGGATGTGACATTTGGACTATAAAAAAGGCTGAATGCTGAAGAATTGATGCTTTTGAGCTGTCATGTTGGAGGAGACTCTTGAGAGTCCCTTGGACTGCAAGGAGATCCAACCAGTTCATCCTAAAGGAAATCAGTCCTGAATATTCATTGGAAGGACTGATGCTGAAGCAGAAACTCCAATCCTTTGGCCACCTGATGTGAAGAACTGACTCATTGGAAAAGACCCTGATGCTGGGAATGATTGAAGGCAGGAGAAGGGGATGACAGAGGATGAGATGGTTGGATGGCATCACTGACTCGATGGATATGAGTTTGAGTAAGCTCTGGGAGTTCTTTATGGACAGGGAAGCTTGATATGCTGCAGTCCACAGGTCGCAAAGATTCAGACATGATTGAACTGAATCTCAGAGGACAATTGAATGCGAAGTGTCTCAATCAATGAAAGAAGTATGAAATAACAGGGATTTTTAAATGATTTTAAATTATAAGTGTTGTCAGCCCTGTTTGCATTTGTATCCTTTTGTTATTGATCACCATTTTCGGTTGACGTCTAGGGCCCAATTTCTGACACATGCTTACTCAGTATGTCTTAGGGCCTGAGAAATATATTCTTTAAAAATCATATATTTATAAAATATTTACAAGTTAAATAAATTGACTCAAATAAATGATGTCTCATTAGCACTGTTTGTATAACTTTAACCACAAAGTGATACTCATTATCAGAGAAATGCAAATCAAAACCACAATGACGTACCATTTCACGCCAGTCAGAATGGCTGCTATCCAAAAGTCTACAAGCAATAAATGCTGGAGAGGGTGTGGAGAAAAGGGAACCCTCTTACACTGTTGGTGGGAATGCAAACTAGTACAGCCACTATGGAGAACAAGGTGGAGATTCCTTAAAAAACTGGAAATAAACCGCCATATGACCCAGCAGTCCCACTGCTGGGCATACACACCAAGGAAACCAGAATTGAAAGAGACATGTGTACCCCAATGTTCATTGCAGCACTGTTTATAATAGCCAGGACATGGAAACAACCTAGATGTCCATCAGCAGATGAATGGATAGGAATGCTGTGGTACATATACACAGTGGAATATTACTCAGCCATTAAAAAGAATACATTTGAATCAGTTCTAATGAGGTGGATGAAACTGGAGCCTATTATACAGATGGAGTAAGCCAGAAAGAAAAACACCAATACAGTATACTAACACATATATATGGAATTTAGAAAGATGGTAATGAGAACCCTGTATGCGAGACAGCAAAAGAGACATAGATGTATAGAATAGTCTTTTGGACTCTGTGGGAGAGGGCGAGGGTAGGATGATATGGGAGAATGGCATTGAAACATGTATATTATCATATGTGAAATGAATCACCAGTCCAGGTTTGATGCATGATACAGGATGCTTGGGGTGGTGCACTGGGATGACCCAGAGGAATGGGATGGGGAAGGAGGTGGGAAGGAGGTTCAGGGTGGGGAACATATGTATACCAATGGTGGATTCAAGTCAATGTATGGCAAAACCAAAGAATATTGTAAAGTAAAATAAATAAATTTTTTAAAAAAGTGATAAAATGAATGACTAGTGCTCAGCTCAGTTGAGCTCTTGAGCTCTTTAAAATCCATAGTGGCATAGTAGTCACAGCAGGTGAAAGATTGAAGATGCTTGCTGTCCCATAATTGTTTGTGAGCTGGATCTGGTCCTTTTTAAATAAGAAAATACTTTGTTACCCACTCTCTTTGAAAGACTTTTCTTATTTATTTGCAGTGAAAATGTCAGAGGAATGAGATCAATATAATCAGGGATAGACTGACTTTATAGTTAGTCTGTAGGCAAGAAAGAATTATATTTAATACTGCTTGGTTGAACAAAATAAAATAGTGAGCATATATCTTATGAGTTATACATTTTATAGCAATTGCCTGTTATTCAGCTAATGGAGAAATCAAATGAAATGTGATACAGATAAGAAGACTAGAAACATAGTTATTTATTCTATTTTTTTGCCAATTCAATAGTAAAGAAAAAATTCCTTGATGATGTTCCTAAGGAATAAGGAAGGCTTTTAACCACAAAAATATAGTACATACTTATTGCAGGTAAGGCCTACTAATTTAGTTCAACTAAGCAAATTAAAAATATTCTGCATGAAATCCTCATTGTGACCCTAAGTGAAAGAAAGTGAAGTGGCTCAGTCGTGTCCGACTCTTTGTGACCCCCTAGACTATAGCCTAGTAGGTTCCGCCATCCATGGGATTTTCTAGGCAAGAATACTTGCTGGAGTGGGTTGCCATTTCCTTCTCCAGGAGATCTTCCTGACCCAGGGATTGAACCCGGGTCTCCCTCATTGTAGGCAGATGCTTTACCGTCTGAGCCACCAGGGAAATCATTTGACCCGAAAGAAGATGTAAAATCAAACACAATACCCAGAGCTTCACGAAGTTTACAGTCTAGTACAGGATCAATCAAATGAGCCAATAACGCTAATAAAAGGCAGTATATCACAATATTGTAACTGGGGTGTAAACAAAGTTCAGTGAGATGCAAAGAGAATACTCACTTCTATTTGGGGTGGGAAAAAGATATATGTCTTCATGGAAGAAATGACATTTGAAAAACAGATGGGATATTTACAGGTGAAAAAAGGGATAGAGGGCATACCAAGGAGACAAAGGATTAAAGGCACGATGACAGGCAAGTGTGAATTGTTTCTGGAAAAATGTGCCAGCTAGAGTGGAGCATAGGTATGTAAAAAGGTAGGAAATAGGAAATAATACAGAAGATGCAGGCTGATGCCAAGTATGATGAGTTTTCCTGTACTAAGCTGACAGGTGTGCATTTATTTTCACAGGTGATGGGGTTGTTAAAATGTATAGAGTTGAGGAACACTAGGGTCATAGGGCTGCCCAGTGTGGTATGCAGATTTTCCACTGAAAATCTTAGAGGGTGCCATTCACATGGAAACTCTTTGAAGTGAAGTCGCTCAGTTGTGTCCGACTCTTGGCGACCCCATGGACTATGGCCCACCAAGCTCCTCCATCCATGGAATTTTCTAGACAAAAGTACTGGAGTGGGTTGCCATTTCCTTCTTTTGTGACCATGTTTCAGTCATTGTAAATATGTTATTGCAAGTTTCCTGGCAGATAAGTCAAATGTATTGAAGGTAGGATGTCTTTTCTGATTTATACAAAAGCATCAAGATGTGCTGAAGGGAGACACACCTTAGAGCAGATTATAGGACCAGTTGCTTCAAGGAGGGACTGAAGGCTTTAACAATAGACACAAAAATAGGAGCTTAACTTGGTAAAGACAGGCTGATGTAGCATCCACATGGATGAAGGACCCATACTATGATTTCAAAGATGGGGGACAGATAATAATGGCAAATAAGAAGCAGAAAAGTAAGAAGGGATGGGACTTCCCTGGGGGTCCAGTGGTTATGACTTTGCCTTCCAAAGCAGTGGGTGCAGGTTTGATCTCTGGTTGGCGAGCTAAGATTCCACATTTCTAGCAGCCAAAAAGCATGATATAAAACAGAAACAATATTGTAACAAATTCAATAAAGACTTTAAAAATGGTCACATCAAAAAAATCTTTAAAATAATAATAAGGGAGATTTATTAAGATAGGAGAAAGGGAGGCAGATGGAGGACCCAGATAAGAGGCTCCATTTTGAATACATTTTAAAGCCAGAGGTGTTAGCAGAACATCCAGATGGAAGTGTCAGCCATTGGACTGAAATGTTGAAATGTTGTCCTGGAGGGAAGGGAAGGAGTTGGGCTAGAGTTATCCACATCAAAATGATGGCTGAGAGTCCTTACAGAGAAGCGAGAGGAATATAATTGGTTTCAAAAGCAATTTTCCTTCTTACTACATTTTGCTCTCTAACCTCAAAAGAATTAAGAATAAATCTTACAAAAGAAGCCTGCTTTCTTAGTAATGTGGGTAATGTGTTAGGTAATGGGTTTTGTTGCCAATTTGTGCCAACTATCAAACATAGTCAATATCTGCTCTTATATGTACACATGTCAGTTTTTTCATTGTAAGATTAGACAAAAGTGCTGACAGGAGAGGTTTTCTAACCACTAACCAAAGGTAGAATCATTGATGACTTAGTAATGTTTTAATGGAGAAATAGAAGCATAGAAATCAGTTATAAAATGCAACCAACTTCTCACTCAGAAGGTAAGCAAAGGCAAAAAACATAAAAGCATTTTTATTTCACTGTATTTTGTACTCAGTGTAGCTCCATATTTTCATTGTAGTGTTTTTCAACATGATAAAGGCCATATATGACAAACCCACAGCTAGCATCGTACTCAGTGTTGAAAAGCTAAAAGTATTTCCTCTAAAATATACGGAATAAGAAAAGAATGTCCACTCTTGCCACTTTCATTCAACGTAGTTTTGGAAATCCTCACCAAGATAATCAGAAGAAAAGAAAAGGAATCCAAATTGGAAAAGAAGTAAGACCAGTTTGCAGATGACATGATACTTATTATACACAGAAAATTCTAAAGATACTACCAGAATACTGGAGCTCATCAATGAGTTTGGTAAAGTTGCAGGATACAAAATTAATACACAGGAATCTCTTGTATTTCTATACATTAGCAATGAAAGGTCAGAAAAAGAAAGAAACAATCCCATTTGCCATTGCAACAAAAAGATTCAGTTCAGTTCAGTTCAGTCACCAACTCTTTGCCACCACATGAATCACAGCACGCCAGGCCTCCCTGTCCATCACCAACTCCCGGAGTTCACTCAGACTCACGTCCATCTAGTCAGTGATGCCATCCAGCCATCTCATCCTCTGTCGTCCCCTTTTCCTCCTACCCCCAATCCCTCCCAGCATCAAAGTCTTTTCCAGTGAGTCAACTCTTCGCATGAGGTGGTCAAAGTACTGGAGTTTCAGCTTTAGCATCATTCCTTCCGAAGAAATCCCAGGGTTGATCTCCTTCAGAATGGACTGGTTGGATCTCCTTGCAGTCCAAGGGACTCTCAAGAGCTTTCTCCAACACCACAGTTCAAAAGCATCAATTCTTTGGCGCTCAGCCTTCTTCACAGTCCAACTCTCACATCCATACATGACCACTGGAAAAACCATAGCCTTGACTAGACAGACCTTAGTCAGCAAAGTAATGTCTCTGCTTTTGAATATGCTATCTAGGTTGGTCATAACTTTCTTCCAAGGAGTAAGTGTCTTTCAAAAAGATTAAAATATCTAGGAATAAACCTACCTAAGGAGGCAAAAGAATAGTACTCAGAAAACTATAAGAAATGATGAAAGAAGTCAAAGACAACACAAACATATGTAGAGATATACCATGTTCTTAGATTGAAAGAATATTGTGAAAATGACTATAGTACCCAAAGCAATTCACAGATTCAGTGCAGTTCTTATCAAATTACCAATGGCATTTTTCACAGAACAAGAACAAAAAGATTTAATATTTGTGTAGAAACTCTAAAGACCCCAAATAGCCAAAACAATTTTACTATTTTATTCTTGAAATGAAATTATTATCATTTTATTCTTGAGAAATAAAAATGGAGTTGGAGGAATTAGGGTCCCTGACTTCAGACTATACTACAAAGCCACAGTTACCAAAACAGTGTGGTATTGGCACAAACACAGAAATACAGATCAGTGGAACAGGATAGAAAGTCCAGAAATAAATCCACAAACCCATGGTCACCTAATCTATGATAAAGGAGGCAAGAATATATGGATAAAAGGCAGATTCTTTGATAAGTGGTACTGGGAAGGCTGGACAGCGTGTAAAAGAATGAATTAAGAATACTTCCTTTACACCATACACAAAGATAAAGTCACAGTGCTTTAAAGACCTAGATTTTAAGACGATACTATAAAATTCCTAGAGGAAAACATAGAACACACACTCTTTAACATAATTTGAAGCAATATCTTCTTGGATCCATTTCCTAATTAAACTTAAAAACTTTTGAGACCTAATTAAACTTAACTAGGTCTAATTAAACTTATGAGACCTAATTAAACTTAAAAACTTATGCATAGCAAAGGAAATCATAAATAAAAAGACAACCTACAGAACAGGAGAAAATATTTGCAACTGTTGTGACTGACAAGGAATTAATTTTCAAAATATACAGACAGCTCTTACAGTTCAGTGTCCAAAAAGCAAAAACCCAACCCAGTCAAAAAATGAGCAGTTCAGTGTGTCTGACTCTTTGCGACCCCATGGACTGCAGCATGCCAGGCCTCCCTGTCCACTGACTCCTGGAGCTTTCTCAGACTCATGTCCATCAAATCGGTGATGCCATCCAACCATCTCATTCTCTGTCATCCCCTTCTCCTTCTGCCTTCAATTTTTCCCAGCATCAGATCTTTTCAAATGAGTCAGTTCTTCACATCAGATGGCCACAGTATTGGAGTTTCAGCTTCAGCATCAGTCCCTTCAATGAATATTCAGGACAGATTTCATTTAGGATGGACTGGTTGGATCTCCTTGCAGTCCAAGGGACTCTCAAGAGTCTTCTCCAACACCACAGTTCAAAAGCATCAATTCTTTGGTGCTCAGCTTTCTTTATAGTCCAACTTTCACATCCATACATGACTACTGGAAAAACCATAGCTTTGACTAGATGGACCTTTGTTGGCAAAGTCATGTCATTGCTTTTCAGTATGCTGTTTAGGTTGGTCATAGCTTTTCTTCCAAGGAGCAAGTGTCTTTTAATTTCATGGATGTGTGAAAAAAATGGGCAGAAAATCTAAAAAGATATTTCTCCAAAGAAGACATACAGATGCCCATAGGCACACTAAAAGATGCTCAATATAGCTAATTATTCAATAAATACAATTAAAAATACAATGTGGTATCACCTCACACCAATCAGAATGGCCAACATTAAAGAGTCTGAAAATAATGTTAAAAGTGTGGAAGAAAAAGCCGTCATACTGTTGCTGGGAATGTAAATTTTTACAGCTACTATGGAGAACAGTATGGCTTTTTCTTAAAAAACTTAAAACAGAGCTGCCATATGATCCTGAAATCCCACTCCTGGGCATATATCCAGAGAAAATTTAAAAAGATATATGCATTCCAATATTCATAGCAGCACTGTTTATAATAGCCAAAACATGCAAGCAGTCTAAATGTCCATAGACAGATGACTGCACAAAGAAGAAGTGGTATGCATATACAATGGAATATTACTTAGACATAAAAAATAATGAAATAATGCCATTTGTAGCAATATAAATGAACCTAGAGATTATCATACTAAGTGGAGTAAGCCAGACCAAGACAAATACAATAAGATACCACTTATATGTGGAATCTTAAGAAATGATACAAGTGAACTTTATTATAAAACAGAAATAGACTCATAGACATAGAAACAAACTTATGATTACTAAAGGGGAGGAAGATGATAGTTTACAGTGAATGACGTCAGATTCGTGATCTCCCAAGATTTAGCTTGAGGACAAGGGACCAGGCTTGATCACTCAAGAGCTTTTGTGTAGCAGTTTTATTAAAGTATGAAAAGGCTTCTGACATAGACTTGAGAAGGGGGATGGAGAGTACCCCCTCCCTAGTGTTAGCAAGGGAGTTATATACTTTTTTGATTGGTTATTACAATAGATCAAAAGAATGTCTCAAGGTTGTAAAGATATTACTAGACTCACTCCCATAATTTACATTTTAAATAACAGGATTAGCCAGAAGGTTTTCAGGAAGGAGAAACTGTCCTCAAGCAGGATACATTGTTGTGGTATAATCCTTAGTACAGAGTTTAAGTTGTTGTGTAATCATCAGTTCAGGGTTTAAAGAAAAAACAAACAAACAAACAAACATGTTTTATGTGACTAAAATGAAGGAATGTAGAGAAAAAATAGCTTATCCTTTCCTCCTCCTTGAGAACCCCAGACCCCTCTCTCCTCAGGGACCCCTGGACTTCTTATCAACCTGCCTAGGAATTGACTCTGTCAAAGGGAAGGATAAATTAGCAGTTTGGGATTCAAATATGCACATGAATATATATGAAATAGATGCTTGGGGCTGGTGCACGGGGATGATCCAGAGAGATGATATGGGGTGGGAGGTGGGAGGGGGATTCAGGATTGGGTGCTTGTATACACCTGTGGCAGATTCATGTCAATGTATGGCAAAACCAATACAGTATTGTAAAGTAAAATAAAGTAAAAAAAAAATTAAAAAAAACCCACACACTTAACATTTCCTAAACTTGATTGTCCTTGGAAAAAAATAAAAATAAAAAAAATAAAATGTTTAATGTATATCATAGGGAAATCTATTCAATATCTTATAATAACTTATAATGGAAGAAAATGTAAGAAAAGAATATATATAATGTGTATTTATAACTAAATCACTTTGCTGTACACCTGAAATTAACACAGCATTGTAAATCAACTATATTTCAATAAAAAGTGAAAAAAAATGGTACTACAATTAATTTGTTTCGTTAGGCTGAAAAATTAATGGTAAAGGATAGTCCAGAAGTACACTGGGTGGCAGATAATTAGGAGATGAAAATGTTTGCCTTATGTAAGTCTTATGTAGAGTGAGGGCTTATTCTAAATGGCTGTCACAGACTTGTCTTCTCATGTTTTTAGATTGTCTGGAAGGAATATTGCCTGGCATTTATGCTCTCATATTTACTTTGTAGGATGACCTCAGAAGCCAAGAAGACATCAGTGCTCTGACAGTTAGAAGTTAACATTTAAATATAATCTAGTCTCAACTCATCCTATCCCGTTTTATGCTATATTTTAAAAATTACTTAATTATTTATTTTTAGTTTTGGCTGTGCTGGGTCTTTGTTGCTACAAGCGGCTTTCTCTAGTGTGGCAAACAGGGACTACTCTTGTGGTTCATGGACTTCTCATTGCCTCCTGCGGTGGCTTCTCCTGTTGTGGAGCACAGGATCTAGGGTGTTCTGTTTTCAGTAGTTGCAGCAAAGTCGGGCTCAGTAGTTGTGGCTTGCAAGCTCTAGAGTGAAGGCTTAGTAATTATGGCACATGAGCTTAGTTGCCCTACAGCATATGGGATCTTCTTGGACCAGGGATCGAACCCATGTCTACCACATTGCAAGGTGTATCTTTACTGGACCACCAGGGAAGCCCTTTATTGCTATATTAATGGACACCGGGGTCCAGTCTAATCCAGGAGTTATAAAAAATTGGTTTTTCTATGTCTTCAAAGAAATTTTAAAAAAGGGGAGCAGAATATAAATCATCATTACTATTTCTTTGATGTTAACATTTTAAATACTAACATGACATTGCTTTGTTTCTTGAACTTTTCAGGGAAGTAGAAGAGTATTTGGTGTCTATATATCTAGGTTTATAGAGGAAAAGTTAATATTATATCAATCTATTTAAAATTTAACATTTAGTCACTGCATTTGAATGTGGTATGCCTGCTTTTGGTACTCAGTATTCTAGCTGATATTCCTATTGAACTAGAATGACTTTTTTCCTTCAGTAAGCTGTATGTAAGAATATTATTAGTGTAGTAGAGAGATTAAATAATTAACCATCACTCTAACCTACAAATAGAAATACGTTACTTTTAAAATAATGTTTCATGTAGATCAATATTTGTAAGATAATCAGAGAAAAAAACTTGGGCCTTTGTAAACAGTATTTGGGGTGTAAAATTCATGAATTTGCTTGTACATTTAAAAATATGATAGTTGGGAACATCAAATCTGTGTAAACAGAGATGTGCTAGTGATATGGTAAAGTGGTCTCAAATTATGTTTAAAGTTGAACAATCTTATTTTCTCATCCATTTAGAAATTGTTCTAAATTATTATCTTGTATTTTTTTCTATTTTATGGATTTTAAAATGTGCCAGATCTCATATTATTGAAAAGGGAATATATTTGGTACATCAATTCAGTTCAGTCTCTCAGTTGTGTCCAACTCTTTGTGACCCCATGGACTGCAGCACACCAGGCCTCCTTGTCCATCACCAACTCCTGGAATTTACTCAAAGTCATGTCCATTGAGTCGGTGATGCCATCCAGCCATCTCATCCTCTGTTGTCCCCTTCTCCTCCCACCTTCAGTCTTTCCCAGTATCAGGGTCTTTCCCAGTGAGTCAGTTCTTCACATCAGGTGGCCACAGTATTGGAGTTTCAGCTTCAGCATCAATCCTTCCAGTGAATATTCACGATTGATTGATTTCCTTTAGGATGGACTGGTTGGATCTCCTTGCTGTCCAAGGGACTCTCAAGAGTTTTTTCCAACACCACAGTTCAAAAGCATCAGTTTTTTCGTGCTCAGTTTTCTTTATAGTTCAACTGTCACATCCATACATGACTATTGGAAAAACCATAGCTTTGACTAGATGGACCTTTGTTGGCAAAGTAATGTCCCTGCTACATAGCTCTTCATAAATTATAGACAGTTATGAATTGGGTTGGAGAAGGCAATGGCAACCCACTCCAGTACTCTTGCCTGGAAAATCCCACGGATGGAGGAGCCTGGTAGGCTGCAGTCCATGGAGTCATGAAGAGTTGGGCATGACTGAGTGACTTCACTTTCACTTTTCACTTTCATGCATTGGAGAAGGAAATGGCAACCCACTCCAGTGTTCTTGCCTGGAGAATCCCAGGGATGGGGGAGCCTGGTGGGCTGCCGTCTATGGGGTCGCACAGAGTTGGACACGACTGAAGCGACTTAGCAGCAGCAGCAGCAGCAGCAGCATAAATTGGGTTGTTTTCCTTAATTCTGTCAGATTCCATTAACAGAAACTAAACCAACAAATAAACACATTTATTTAGGCTCTTAAAAATAGCTCTTGTGTTGTATTTTGTTAAGAACATATGTGTATGTATGTAGATAATGCAGCTGGCCTTCATAAATATTTACTGATGTTAGTGATACTGAGAAAATTAGTCAGTGTGTGCAAGGATATAATTTTCTTAAGAATTTAAATCAGTTAAAAATTCAGAAGAGAAATGGCTGTTGAGTGTATTACAGAAGTGACTGTAAAATGAACACGAGAAAGAGAAAACATACCTGGTTTCCAGGGGTCAAAATTAAGTCACCTTTTCATTTACGATATTAAAAGAAAAACTTCTGAAATAGTCCTACAGTTTTTTTTATAAATTTCATTTAAAAATACTTAAAGATGTCCCAGTCCAGGGTAAGTCCTGAACATTACATAAGGCCAGAGTATTAAAACCTTTTGAAGAAAAGTTATGCTCTCAGACTTCCCCAAGGAAATGTTGTGAAATCTCTTGGGAACAATCTTGCAGAATTATAGAGATGTTCTTTCAAACTTTCACTTGGCCCTGACAGCCTGCTTTTTGATGTTTTTATTTTCCCTGCTACTGAGTAAAATATAGCATAGTTAACCAATCGTCCAACTAACCAACCAAACAAAAAAATAGCTACATCTGTAGAAATGTATAATTTGTGAAATCGTAAGTGGCTGGTGATGCTGAGAACATAAAAGAACATAAAAGAATTACATTCTCTATTTTCCCTCAGTTCAGTCATGTCTGACTCTTTGTGACCCCGTGGACTGCAGCACACCAGGCTTCCCTGTCCATCATCAACTCCTGGAGCTTGCTCAAACTCTTGTCCATTGAGTTTATTATCCCTGGCTGATAGCATATGACCTGAACCATTCACCCATAAGTTCTGTTTTTCTTTAGCAAAAACCACATGTACAATTAACTAAGGCATTAAACAGTGTGATTGTTATGCATTGAATTGTGTTCCTTCTATATTCATATGTTGAAGCCTTAACCCCTGTTACCTTAAAGACTGTTACTGAGTTTGGAGATAGGGCTTTTAAAGAGTTAATTATGATTAAGTGAGGCTATTATGGTGAGCCCTAATCCAATCTGACTGGTGTCCTTATAAGAAAAAATTAGGACAGATAGAGAACCACATCAGGGATGCATGTGCACTGAGAAAAGGCTGCCTGGAAGCCAAGGAGAGAGACCTGAGGAGAAAACAGACCTGTTGACCTCTTGATCTTGGGCTTTCAGCCTGAAGAATTTTAAGAGAAAACATGTCTGTGGTATTTTGTTATGGCTATCTTGGCAACTAATACAGTGATGATAATGAAGTAGGTACTAAATCTTTGAAGAAAATTATTGTCATTTAAATCTCTTATAAAGGTACATATCCTGACATTTGAACTACAGGCTACTGTGTATATTGGTGCTTATATAACAGTTCTGGTTTCCTACCATGTTATTATCATTTAACACATATTACTGTCCATACTTGTTCATCTCACCACTTCATTCCACCGGGACTGCTTACTGTTTGTTCCTTTCAATCTCCTCCAGGTACATGTTTCAGTAAAACATCTGTGAAAAAATCTGGATACGTGTTCACTTCTTAATTGTTATAAAAAACACATGATGTACATGTGTTCCCAATCCTGAACGTGGCAGATTCATGTTGATGTATGGCAAAACCAATACAATATTGTAAAGTAAAAAAAAAAATAAATAAAAATGAAAAAAACACATGATGTAAAATTCATCGTCTTCACCATTTTTAAATGTATAGTTCAGTAGTGTTAAGTGTATTCCCATTATTGTGCAATGGATCTGCAGAAATTTTAATATATGGCCTTAGTTATGTTGATATGATTTCCCTCTATTTCTAAGTTTGTTGAGTTTTTTTAATCATGAATAGGTGTTGAATTTTCTCAAATTCTTTTTCTGCATCAACTAATTTTTTGTCCTTCATTTTGTCTTGTGGTGCTTACATTTGATTGATTTTTGTATGTTGAACTACCTTTGCATTGTAAGAATAAATGAATAAATAAACCATATTCCACTTGGTGGTGATGATGTATAAGTTTTTTAATGCACAATTGAATTTGGTTTGCTAGTGTTTTGTTGAGGATTTTTGCATCAGTATTAATCAGAGATCATGATTTTTAGGGTATTTTTTTTGTAGTGTGTTTTCTGGCTTTGGTATATCAAGGGTTATTCTGACATTATAAAATGAATTTAGAAGTGTCCCTTCTTGTTTTGGAAGAGTTTAAATAGGGTTGATATTAATTCTTTAAATGTTTGATAGAATTCACCAGTGAAGCCGTCTGGTGCTTGGTTCTTCTCTTGTTGGGAGATTTTTAATTACTGATTAATCCTCCTTAGTAGTTATAAATCTGTTTATATTTTCTGTTTCTTCATAATTCAGTCTTGGTACTTTGTATGTTTTTAGAAATTACCTATTTCTCCTGGATTGTGCAGTTTTTAGGTATAATTATTCATAATAGCGGAGGAGGCAGTGGCACCCCACCACTGTACTCTTGCCTGGAAAATCTCATGGACGGAGAAACCTGGTGGGCTGCAGTCCATGGGGTCACTAAGAGTCGGACACGACTGAGCGACTTCGCTTTCACTTTTCACTTCCATGCATTGGAGAAGGAGATGGCAACCCACTCCAGTGTTCTTGCCTGGAGAATCCCAGGGACAGCGGAGCCTGGTGGTCTGCCGTCTATGGGGTTGCACAGAGTCGGACATGACTTAGCAGCATGAAGTGACTTAGTAGCAGCAGCAGCAGCAGCATTCATAATAGTCCCCTGTGACTTTTTTTATTTCTGTGGTATTAGTTATAATATCTTCTCTTTCATTTCTTATTTTAGTTGTCTTCTCTCTTTTCATCTTAATCTTGTCACTTGTTTATCACTTTAATTTATATTTAAGCACACCCATTTTTAATAGTTGTGAAAACATATTACCTAAGGGCTTCCCTGGTGGCTCAGCAGTAAAGAATCTGCCTGCAATGCAGTAGATGCATGGGATGTGGGTTCAATCCCTGGGTCAGGAAGATCCCTTTGAGGAGGGCATGGCAACCCATTCCAGGATTCTTGCCAGGAAAAGCCCATGAACAGAAGAGCCTGGCAGTCTATCGTCCATAGGGTCGCAAAGAGGTGGACACAACTGAAGCTACTGAGCATGCATCATGCCTGTTACTTAAACTGTGGAAGTTTTCATCTGTTCATCTGTAAAATGAGCATATCATTACTGTGTCAATTTGTTGTTTCCTGTTTACATTAAACTCTTTACTGTCACATTCCTGGTGCTTAATAAATGGGCTTCCCTGGTAGCTCAGAGGGTAAAGCATCTGCCTGCAATGCGGGAGACCGGCTATTATTTTAAATTATTTAAGTAAAAGAGGGATTCCTCTTCCCCTATAGATCACAAATCCCTTTCTCATTCTTTTTCAAAAGAATCATGAACTGTAAGTTCACGTGTATCATTAGTATTTACTGCTTAGTAATTTTAAATCTTTCTATTTGTCTCTTATCATTCCTATATAATTCTCCTTTTAATTGTATGGCCCTTCTGTGCACATGTTTAACTCCATGAAGATAGACTACTTCCAGAAGGTTTTCATTTTGCATTTACTTATGCATGACCATGGGTTGATACCTTACTGGTAGAATTTTTTCTCAAAGTTAAGTGTTTTTCCGACTGTATTTTCTATTAAATAGAGTAGTTCCATGGTCATTCCATATAATATGGGACCTATTTTCATATATAACTCTCCTGTAAATTTAAAGAACTTGAGTAAAGTGAAAGCTTATTCATTCCCTGTATACCCATTTTTAGTAGTTGTGGTTTCAGTTTTTAGAATGAAAATGAATATAGCTTTTTTTATTATTATTTCTGGATTGCTTTTCATGCCTGTTGGTTGGGAAGGCTCTTGTTTGAGTTACAGCTTGATTAAATATAGCTGAGTTTTAATTTTGACATAATTAGCTGTCTGAAAATAATTATAAGCATGGATAAAGCATACTAGATTTTTTCTTATTAAACCTCAACTCAAAAGCAGAATTTGGCTTCATGAACAAAGGGAAAATCACTTGATTTTCATGACCGAACACTATATAGTGAATTTTATTGACACTGATGTTAACCATTGATTGTCCCTATGAATCATGGTGGGTAAAGCATTTACCTTTGGAGAGTGAAGAGAGGAAATTGGTTATAGAGTGAGGAAACATAGCATTATTGTACTTTTTCAAAGTTATACAGACGTATTGCAAGACTATTGGTGGCTTTAACAATCCCTACCTTTAAGTTTATTTTCTAATCCAAAGCTATTCAAGGGTAATATTGCAGGGATACGATTTAGAGTCAAATCAGTGTAGATTTGATTTACAGTTTCAGCTTCTGCTATGTCAACAAGTAACCCCCAAATACCTGAGGCTTACAACAGTAAACATTTATTTCTTGTTCATGTTTACATGAGGCCTGTGGGTTGGTCGTTGGCTTTGTTGGTATCAGCTGGGATTCATGTCTCTTCTAATGTCTGGGCCATTCTCTTCTCATGATGAAGAGAGATCAAGGGAGTAAACCACATGAGTACATTGGACCCTCATAATCCATTGACCAAAGCAGGTCATGTGACCTAGCCCCAAATCATAGGGGCAGAGAAATGAACTCAGCCTCCAGGAAAGCACAGTAAGGATGTGGAGGGAGTGACCTGAATAATAATTCAGCCTATCATAAGAACTTCTCTTGGAATTACTGTGGACTCTTTCTGTGCAATCCCATAATAAGCTCAACTTGTTGATTCAGATTACAAATAAATCATTTCTAAGTCAGAATATGTTTGAAACACAAAAGAATTTTAAAGTAATGAATTCTTTTATTCAAAGTAATATTGTATTTTGAGGCTCAAAAGTAAAATGATTGAAGTTGGGGTTGAGGACCCAATGTCCTTCTTGCTGAGTGCTTCCTGATCTTCACCTCCATTTTGCAGAACATAGTTTGAAAACCACCAGGACAGCATTTCTCAGTACAGATTCCATAGATGTTTAGGGATGTTAAGTCATAAAAAATAGTCTGTATAGGTTGAACACAATTAAACAGAGCTGCAGAAATTCTCAGAACCTTTACTGTGTTAATGCTCCTTGTGGATTTCCAAGCGAGCTATATAGTCTATTATATAGTCTCTCTATATATACAAATATAGTCTTGCCCAAACTTTTTGTGAAGCATTTTAGTGCTTTGGAATATATCTTATGAACTTCTGCACTAGAAAACTGCTTTTTTATTAAAAAATTGTATCTGAGGCAGAGACTTGAGATGGAAAATTGGCTGTTTTTCCTCATCTAATTAGTAGCAGAGATCAGATTAAAATTAAGGTTTCCCCATTCCCTTCCCTGGAGTTATGTTGCTGAGTTTGTTCCTATGACTGGGACATACTTTAAAAGTGATGTAGTGGTTCATGGGGTACTTTAACCTTTGAGAACAAAAGGCCTGGTGAATGCCTCTGTTAGAGTCCAATAAGAAAGAAAATGAAATTGAGTGACCATGAGTAACTGGTTTCACAAAGTGAATGAAGGATTGTATGATCTGATGTGAAGCAACTGTTGGAATAAACAGCAGCATTAGCAAGTGCTCAGGGATTTTTTTTTCCTCCAGTGAATTTAAGGTTTCATTTGTTAAGAAAATCACAGATATGGAAAATTGTGATTTTTCATTGTAAACTCTGCTCTTTTCTTTGCTTTTGTCATTTGCTCACAAATAAATGACTGTCATGAGTCTGTATAACTTATGTCCTAGGTTATTGTCTGACCAGTTCTCTAAGAGTAATGATGTAGAACTCTCTAAGAGTAAGGATACACAAGTACAAGTACAATATACAAATTGACCCCAATTCTCTTTAAGAGCTTCATTGCTATTATACATGTAGAGGGGATAATCGTTATCAACTGTATGCTATCTAAGAAAAATCCATGAGGACAGAATGGAAGAGAACCTTATCCTTGTATAATTACTTGCGATTTAGAAATCCAAAATTTCAAGTGGATATCGGTATAAAAAATATATTAGTAAATGGGAAATACCCAGAAGAATTAGGATGAACATTTGGAAGAAGTTGTTTCATGTCTGAAAGTATCTAAAATACAAAGAGTAGAGAAAAGCACAGCAAAATGAGTCTCAAAAGAGAAATATTTTTACTTTAGCTTAGATGATTTCAAACCTATTAAGTACAACTTCAGATTTTTCTCCATTGTTCTTATAGAGTAAGCATCCTGCTCCTTTTACTTTTTGCTTGATAGATGAAAGATGCAAACACAGTGTTTATAGTTTTATGAGCACTTGCCTTATGCATCAATGATTGAAACTGCAAAAGAGCAAATATAAACTTTCCAGGTATGTGTAAATTAAGACCATATGTGAAGATAAAGTTATGATTAAAATACAGATTAAAGGATGATACTGATTTTCAAAATCTGCAGTTAAGGTGAAATTTTGTTTTAGGTAAACACAATGATTTCTGATTTTATTAGCTTTCATGTACTTCTTGAAAATTCTCCCATTATTTAAAATAAGTAGCATGCTTGGGAATGGCTTCCTAACTGATTCATAGTTCTAAATTGTGAATTGCTCTAAATTTTCCTTTTAAGATATTGTTCTGTTGTGTCCCATAAAAGTATATCTGAATTTTCCTGGACTTGATTTTTTTTCTTCTCAAACTAAAAAATGCCAGACAAATTTTAATTGGCATTTTCATATTATATACCAACAGAAAAGTTTGTGCAAGTTATAAGCATATACTTGATGAAATTTTCACACATTTAAGACACCATATAAAATGTACCCCTGGAGGGCCCCTTCATATTTTCTTCTATATGCTCACAAACTTTTGTATATAAAAGCAAAATTTGTAGGCCCATTAACCTCCAGTTGAATCATTCAAATTTTAGAACTCTTACTCTCCTTTGGAAATTGATAGCATTGCAAATTTGATTGTACATTATACCCCAATAAGTTTGTCTGCTTATTCTATAAATACTCCTTGAAATTACTCTGATATTTTTCCTGGAACTAGGTATACCTACTATTGCTCAAGATTCTTCTATCAACTTGGAAGCCTCTGATCTTGAACATAGATACCCATTTGAGTTTGCTTGTTTGCCCAAATTTCAGCTGTTATATTGATTGCATAAATAATAACCAAGATTAAATATTGCTGTTTTAGAAGTAGATATACCTATATATAACTAGTATACGGGATAAGCTCTTCTCTCTTCATCTTCTGGGTCTCTCATGAAAGGTTAAACTCTTCTCTTACCTGAAAGGACAAGTCGTTAAGAATCCAGCAGTAGTGTTATATTTCATAGTAAAACCAGTCTTTTGAAAGTTGATTTTAGTTGTTTGCCATTAATCACTGGATGATAATCCCTCTATAGTAATATATCTGTATATATTATTATGTACTATTATATAGTATCACATATATTATGATATTAAAGTTTAAATTTATTTAAAGTGTTAGAAAAGAATTTATGTTTCTCTGTTGCTTGTTCTTGGAACATATCTTTCTTAGAAAGATCACTTTTGATCTCTTAACTCAAAAAGTAGTTGGCCACCTGGCTCTGTTCTTTCTTAGAACAAGTCTTGTGTTCTTTTCCCATATGATACTTACTGAAATATGTAAGAAAAGATTTGAATTTGTTACTTAATGTCAGTAATATTTTAAAGAGCAGACCATATCTATTTTTTTCATGGTGTATCTGTAGTGCTTGACATTATGCTCCTCCTATAGTACAGATTCAGTAAATATTTGTTTCATGAATGAATGTTTGAGCAATATGAGTATATCCTTTAAATAAAGGACACTATAGGTACTGGGTCTTCTACTTGCATGGCAAGAGCCATCTGCTTTCTATTCAGAGCTCAGCCACAACCCTAGGTACCTTCCTGACCTGAGTTTGAGCTTCAGGTTCTTCTTACTTTCTTCCTTCTGGCTTTGCCCATGGGTGTGATTCAGAGAACCAGTCTTGAGTCTCTTCTCCCCATTGGATTGTCCCTTCTGGTATGTGGAGATGGAGGATTACAGAAGTGCTGAGTGCCCAGAGCCTCTTCTGTGAGCACCTGCATCCATTTTCTTTGTAAACCTAAAAGCAAGGAGGGTAAAATGCACTGTACTAGTGTTTCTTGTCATAATACACTTTCAATACCCCAGTAACTCTAGGACTGAATTGTTGTGCTACTTTTCATAGCCATGGACTCAGAGACTGGAATTTAATCTTGAGCCATGGCTAGGTGACTGAGTTGCTACACTATGCTGATGGATTTCTCCAGTTTTAGCTGTCAGCCTCTCTACCTAAGCTATTTCCTATACTGCTCACCTTGCCTTGTGGATGATTAATGAATTGAGGTTGGATTCCCAGATGCGAACTGTTTACAAATTGTGGTGCCATCCTCCCTTGGATGCCATGCCTTGGCTGCCAAATAAAATCATTGCTTCTTTCACAGCTTGGTCTTTCCCTCTCTAAGCAATTCCAGATTCAAACTGTGACTTCTTGTGTCTACCTGTTTAGCAGCAGGGCTGAACTATGTGATGTTTAGAAAAATGATATTCATGTCATTCATGAATTGTATTCTTCACCCCTGCATCTCATTCATCATCTGTCATAAAAAGAAGGCACTCCAAACTCATTTACACTAATGTGGAGGTGATTGATACATTTGAAAGATCACTATTTCCAGTAGTACCTGTTTTTTGCCATGGTTCATTTTATCTATTAATATGGAACTATAATAGTGGAAATACAAACCTTTGCTTATAAATGGGCTCTTGTTTTTCTCGGCAGGTGGCTTTCTTGTTATTTCTGAAATGCACTCTAAAGTGACTTGTCTCCATGGCCCAGGTTAAGATGCTCTGTGATTATGGCATTTGACCTATATTTTAATTTGAGACACCCAAAAGGGCACGTATTTCCAGAGGAAATGTATTGGCCCAGTATTACTTATTTGCATATAGAAGCACATCATCCAGAAGATGGCAATAAAGATTAAGCATGTGTAAACTAGCAGAACCAATGTGCAAAGTATAGAGTCAGGTTTTGCAACTTCAGGCAGGACATCTTACCTCACTGAACTAATTAGAGTAGTTGTTTAAAGGAAGCATTGTATTTAAATTGCACACTTTGATATTTTAGTTATTAAAAATATAATTTTAGTAAATTGATTAAATAAAATAATTGGATATATTTGATTTTTTATTCCTTAGGATGATCCCATGATATGTCCCCTCTGTTGTTCTGATGACTGTGCCAGGTTTTACAGAAGGCATATTAATCACCTTTTGTGAAAAACACATGTTATCATGTACTGTTGAGAACAGAGTGAGGGAGGATTATGGGATTTGATGAAGTAAGCAACTGTAGGACAAATGTAAATGTACACTATGTATAGTAAAAACAAAATATTTTTATGGGGATTTATTAACGTTACTAACATACTTTTTATAGTTATTCAAAGGAAATTATGTGGCAGGTACTGTTCATTATTTTTTCTTTTTTAATTAATTAATTTATTTATTTATTTATTTTACTTTACAATTCTGTATTGGTTTTGGCATACATTGACATGAATCCACCACGGGTGTACATGCGTTCCCAAACATGAACCCCCCTCCCACCCCCCTCCCCACAACATCTCTCTGGGTCATCCCCGAGTACCAGCCCCAAGCGTGCCATAGTATTTTTTCTAACAGCCATTTTCACCCTCTCTCCCTTGGGCACTTTCTTGAAGCTAAAGCATCTATTTCCAATTATTTTTGATATTGAACTGCATGAGCTGTGTGTATATTTTGGAGATTAATCCCTTGTCAGTTGCTTCATTTGGCAATATTTTCTCCCATTCAGAGAGTTGTGTTTTCATATTGTTATGGTTTCCTTTGCTGTGCAAAAGCTTTGAAGTTTGCTTAGGTCTCATTTGTTTATTTTGGTTTTTATTTGCATTGCTCTAGGAGGTGAGTTAAACAAGATCTTGCTGTGATTTATGTCAAAGAGTAGTCTGCCTGTGTTTTCTTCTTAGGTTTTTATAGTGTTTGGCCTTATATTTAGGTCTTTAACCCATTTTAAATTTATCTTTGTGTTTGGTGTTAGGGAGTGTTTCAATTTCATTCTTTTACATGTAGCTGTCCAATTTTCTCAGCACCATTTATCAAAGAGACTATCTTTTCTCCATTGTATATTCTTGCCTTCTTTGTCATAGATTAGGTGACCATAGGTGCCTGGCTTTATCTCGGGACTTCCTGTCTTGTTCCATTGATCTGTATTTGTGCCAGTACCATGCTGTTTTGATGATGGTGGCTTTGGTATAGTCTGAAGTCAGGGAGCCTGATTCCACTAGTTTCATTTTTATTTCTCAGGATCGCTTTGGCTATTTGAGGTCTTTTGTGTTTCCATACAAATTGTAAATTTTTTTTGCTCTAATTCTGTGAAAAATATCATTAGTAATTTGATAGAGATTGCATATTTTCAGTTAATGAAACCTGGGGGTGAGGCTGGCTAGAAAACATTAATGTGATGATCAGAACTAAGGAAGCCATCTTGTAACCATGAGTTTATTAGCATAAGAAAAAGGCTATGAGTCTAATAGAGATGTGACCTTCATAGTGCTGAGTCCTTGAGCCCATGTGTGCAGGTGCCCACCTTCAGCAACTTGGTATATGAGTTCAAGATGTTGCTACTCTCGAAGTCTGGTACTTGGAGCCCAAAGCATGGTTAGATATTATATGCTATGAAAGTTTTACACATTCTATTAAATTTCACTCTTACCATGTGATGAACTGCTGCTGCTGCTGCTGCTGCTGCTGCTTAGTCGCTTCAGTTGTGTCTGATTCTGTGCGACCCTGTGGACTGTAGCCCACCAGGCTCCTCTGTCCATGGAATTCTCCAGGCAAGAGGACTGGAGTGGCTTGCCATGCCCTCCTCCAGGGGATCTTCCCAGCTATTACATATGAATGAAGTAAAGAGGTGAGGAGAGGTTAATTCGTTTGCTCTTCTGTGATCTTTCCTGCATTGAAGTGAGTGAAGTCGCTGAGTCATGTCTGACTCTTTGCGACCCCATGGACTGTAGCCTACCAGGCTATGGGATTTTCTAGGCAAGGGTACTGGAGTGGGTTGCCATTTCCTTCTCCAAGGGATCTTCCCTTCTTGCATTGTATTGGAATTCAAAATCAAGTTGTCAGATTCTAGCATATAATGCTGATAAATACCCTCATGGAATTCATACAAACATTGTATGTTTTGGAGTCCAGATGCAGTAGAACTTCCTTCATTGGAGTTTTCCTCCCTAAATGGTTCCATGACAAAGTTACCCACATTTATGAAATATATACTTTAGTAAGAGCAGCTTAAGAAAGCCTGGTAAGCAGACAACTCAACTTGTTTTATTTATATTGTTTGCTTATAAGCCCCTCTAGTCCCGACCCAGGAATTGAACCCAGGTCTCCTGCATTGCAGGCAGACGCTTTACAGTCTGAACCAGCAGGGAAGCCCAAGTTGTAGTGAAGTGAACCCCTACCCCAGGTGCTTCTTCCTGATTCAGGTTTGAAAAGCAGAAGGAAGAAGTGGGTATTTGAAACCCGAGGAGATAAATCTAAGAAAATGTGGTACTTATAGTTTATTCAGCTCGTTAGGTGCCCTCAGTTTTTGCTCCAAGTAAATAGCTACCAAATAAATGGGAAAGGTAGCCACTCCCTTCCTTGGAAATGTAGTAAAGCTTTTAAAAACAGCACGGAAAGTCAAGGCTGTCTCTGACTCTTCTTGGAGAATTTGATGATTTCTATTTTGGATGCAAAATAAAAAAACTCTTCATCAGTGCCTAGCAGCTGTTACCATGTTTTCACATTCCCTATTCCAAGGAACTTTGATTTTTTTTTTTACCCCTAGTTGACCATTCTTTTCAATATTTTGATTTGGGGATTAAATATTACAATTTAAAGATGTGAATTAGATGGATGATTTATGCAGGGAGGGTGCCAGATGGATTGTCGGGGGTGGCATGGCTCCAGGAATATTGTACTTGGGGTTGTTAGTAATAGCATCAGCAGACAATACATTTTAAAAGAATTTTTCAAATTAAAACCTAATTATCCTTAAAAATGAAGCTAAGAATGAATTTATGTAAAGGGAGGAAGTAATTTCTTCTTTCACATTATTCATGTGAACATGGTGCACAAATGAGATATCAAATTTGATTTTGTTTGAACTTTTTTTTGTCTTGTTTATTTAAGTTTCCTTTTCTGTAAGCTGAACATTATAACTGAATTATCTGCCAAGCACCTTTAAGTTTTTATTTTTATCTGTAATTTAGCTAAATTTACTTTTGTTAAAAAATAAAATATTTTCAATTATATAATATATATTCAGTATATATTTTCAATTATATATATATATAATTTAATTGCACAAAATAGAAGACTTGCTTACACAGGCATACTGAGGTGAATGAAATGATTATAAATATTGTTTACAAAATTTCCAACTAGCAGTTTTTAAACATGGTCTCTAAATGAAAAAAACAAGAAGCAAAACTCTAAGTAATTGTTAAAACTTTTCTTATTATATTAAAAAAACCTGAAATACATAATTTCCTTTTAAAAGAAGAGCATGGCATATCTTTAAAAATTAATCTTTTAAATTTTGAATTGACAGAAAAGTTTATACACATTTTAGTTCTAAAGTACAGTAGCAGTTATGGTAAAAATTCCTTCTGTGTGTGTGTGTTAGTCACTCAGTCATGCCTGACTCTTTGTGACCTATGGGGAAATTAACAAGATGGCATCAGTCAGGCTCTCTTGTCCCATGCTCTCACACTTCTTGTCCCATGTTCTGTAAACAGTGACTTAGCAAGATAATGTAACAACTCTGCTTAAAGCGCTGTGCATGTATGTCACAAGGTACTTGCTTGGTCATGGGCTACTGTGTACGGTAAGCCTGTCTGAACTTCACCATGGAAGCCCTGGCTGCTGCTGCACTGGGGCTACACTGGAGTGACATCATGACTATGTTATATGAGGTTATGTTATGGCTCCATTATGGCTATATTATGGTTTTGTTGTGGCTGCTGCTGCAGCTGCTCTGTCAGTCAGGAGAGAGGTTGTGTTACGGCTGCCATGCCAGCCAGGAGAGAATAAACATGTCTGCAGTTCCTGCAGCTCCTGGAGTCTCCTTCCAGCCTGTTAGCTCACGCCTTGCCTACCCTTGGTTCAGTGAACAGTGGGAAGAGTGTAAACAGCAAGACAATTGGCGTTACGAATAGGATCAGTGACACACAACTGCATGGACTGTAGCACACCCCATGGTCTGTAGCCCACCAGAATGTCTCTGGAATTCTCCAGGCAAGAATACTGGAGTGTGATACAGTCAGTAGAATACGACTCAATTACTTTTCTTTATTAATATTTGAGAGTCTGTTGCAGATACAGAGAAATTTGCTATTGGGGTGGCTGGAATTCTGAAAGTTTAAACAGAAAAAGATTTTATTTAGGTAAAGAAGTAAGAGAGCTGAGATTTCCACTCATATTTGCCCCTTACAGGCCTGTACCCCTTACAGTACTATGGTACATTAAGTTAATCTTCATTCTAGTATTATTTGTTAGACTATAATACTCTAACTTTAATAAGAGTGTTCATTAAATGAGGTGTTTATGCATTTACAAAGTCAAATATTGACTATCTTTTACTGAAAACTGCTGGAATTTCCTGTTTCATCAGTCTGTTCAGGGAAGTGTCCATGATGTCTTCATCTTGTATAGTTGTCCCGGAATTAGCCTTAACATTAGTACTTTTATCTTTTGGGATGTCTTCCAAGCTCTCCTGAGCAGTGTGTACAGTGATGTAAAGGGTATTGTGTGTGTGTGTTTTTTTTTTAATAGATTGCTCCAGCAGTCCCCTTATTGATTGAATTATTAAGCCCATTTCTCTCATATTGATAATTTCATTGTAAACTGTCATGGTATGAAGGTTAGGTTTTACTTTAAGCCCTAAGAATGCCTCAGCAGAAGGAAGGCATTGATTTGGCTAAATAATTGGTGAATTTTGAATATGGACTGTGGATTAAATAACAGCATCATTGTTCATTTCCTAAAATTTTTCATTATACTGGAGCTTTGTAAGAAAATGTCATTTTCTCAACAGATCACACTGAAGTACTAAAGGAATAATGAAGTACAGTGTCTAAGATTTCCTCTCAATTTGTTTTGGAAATTTTTTTATGTGTATATAAAGATACATATATATATAGAAAGTGAGAGAGAGAGAGTGCAAATGAGTCCAAAAATTAACGGTCGATGAATCTGAGTGAAGGGTACAGGGTCCTTTGTATAATTTTTGCAACATTTCTGTAAGTTTGAAATTATTTCAGAACAAAAGATAAAACGTGCCTTCAAATTAAGAGTTAAGCAAAAGTGCATACATATTTCTGGCCACCATACTCCCTTCTCTTTAATTGGTGTATTTTATTTTTGTATTTTTAAAATAATGAGAAAGCATATCTATGACTTTTTAGGACATCTGGAAGCAAGGAAGAGTGAGAGACTTTTATTATGGCCGTGGAGACTGATAATAGCAACTACAGGAAATGGATTCTCTGAGTGCTTCCTTCCTGTCAGGACCGAAGAAAACAAGTTCCCCTGGAGAACTGCCTCTTCCACTCTGCATGGTGGGGAGAGGTAGGAGTTTTATTTATTTCTACTTCCTTCCTTTTAATAAGAAATAAATTATGTGAATGTGCTAATCAAATTGATTCACACACAAGTATAATTTTAAGGAATAAATAAATTGAACACCTTAAACATGAAATATTAATACAAAAGTATTGCATTACATTAAGATTTTGCATTACAGATGCTGTCACACACCTTTGGTTGGTTATACATCAGTTATTTGACTTCAAATATAAGATTAACTGTGTGATTAAGTCTTGATTGCTACTTTCAAAAAAAAAGATAACATTAACTGTGTTTAACTGTCTCAGTTTTTCCTAGTCTTTATTTCATGTTTTTTTTTATGTTTTTCAACAAAAACAACTTCTTACATGCTTTCATAAGTATATTTAATTCTTATGCCATTGCAAGACTATCAAAAATTGGGAAAAAAGTCCCTATCAGACTGTAAGTCAGAAAATAGGATCATTGTGTTGTTGTGTGCATGCTTGCTAAGTCGTAGGCACCTGGGGAAGCTGCAGTTGGGTTGTTAGCTTGTATGGATTATGCCAGGTAAAATGAGGGTTGGTAATATGCGTTAGAAAAATTGGCTAAAATGATGGACAGAGGACTGAAATAAGTTCAGCAAAGTAAATTAATTTCTACTTGAGTTTACCCTATCACTTCAAGCAGTAGAATTCCTTTTAAGGTTTATAAGATCTCTTAATTATAGTGACTTTATAACTAGACTTTATATAGTCATCCTTGGTCATTCCCTCCATTTGTGTTTTCTAAATTGCAATTTAAAAGACCCTATATTTTTCCAGTTGAGAACTCCAGTATACAAGCTGCTTTCTAATGCCAATGACAATACTTTGAGCTTTAATAATATTGTGATTTTATATGATTTGTATAATATTATAGTTTAATAATATGATATTTTGGTTGTTATGATATCTTATAGGTTATGTTTTTCACACTATGGCTCTGAGTGTTTTTCCATTTAGAATGCTTTTAAAAATTGTCACTTTGCATATTGATTCATTTCTAAAATCGAAGTAGGATACATACCTATTACTGGTACTCTCAACTTGTACTGCAAGAAACCTTGAAAGTCCTACTTTGTGTGCTAAGAAAAGAGTTGTATCTCTCTGGATGCAGGTTTTCGGGGTTCAATTTTGCCCATATCTCTGTGATTATTTTCTTTACGTTGGCTACCCCAACCTTCTGAATGTTGAAATCTAAATTTCCTGTTCTGTGTCGTCAGAGTAGCCATTGTATTCAACTCTGTTTCTGCTCAATCTTTGTATTTCATTCTTATTATTTTATTTTATTTATTTATTTTTTAAATATAAATTTATTTATTTTAATTGGAGGTTAATTACTTTACAATATTGTATTGATTTTGCCGTACATCAACATGAATCTGCCACAGGTATACACGTGTTCCCCATCCTGAACCCTCCTCCCTCCTCCCTCCCAGTACCATCCCTCTGGGTCGTCCCAGTGCACCAGCCCCAAGCATCCAGTATTATACATCGAACCTGGACTGGCGATTCGTTTCATATATGATCTTATACATGTTTCAATGCCATTCTCCCAAATCATCGCACCCTCTCCCTCTCCCACAAAAAGTCCAAAAGACTGTGCTATACATCTGTGTCTCTTTTGCTGTCTCGCATACAGGGTTATTGTTACCATCTTATTTCATTCTTATTATTTTAAAATTTTATTTATTTATTTATTTTTCGCTGTGCTGGGCAACCCACTCCAGTACTTTTGCCTGGAAAATCCCATGAACGGAGGAGCCTGGTATGCTGCAGTCTATGGGGTTGCTAAGAGTCGGGCGCGACTGAGCGACTTCACTTTAACTTTTCACTTTCATGCACTGGAGAAGGAAATGGCAACCCACTCCAGTGTTCTTGCGTGGAGAATCCCAGGGACAGAGGAGCCTAGTGGGTTGCCATCTATGGGGTCGCACAGAGTCGGACACGACTGAAGCGACTTAGCAGCAGCAGCAGCAGCAGCAGTGCTGGGTCTTTGGTGCTGTGCAGGCTTTTCTCTAGCTGTGGCACGTGGGGGCTACTCTGTAGTTGCAGTGCAGGGATTCTCATTGCAGTGGCTTCTCTTGTTGTGGAGCATGGGCCCTAGGGCACATGGGCTCTGGTAGTTGCATCATGTGGGCCCAGTGTTGTGGTTCCTGGGATTTAGAGGACAGGCTCAATGCAGCACATGGGATCCTTCTGAACCGGGAATTGATCCCATTTCTTCTGCATTAGCAGGTGGACTCTTTAGCACTGGGCCATCAGGGAAGCCCTCATCCTTTTTAAATGGAATTTTCATTTTTAAGGGAAGCCATAACTCACTCTGGATATATTCTCTATTATTTCTCCATAATGACAGGTCATGCAGAATTAGGAATTATATATACAGTTTATATAATGAAAAAGAATAACAAAGAAAAGTTTCCATGGTGCCTTAGGCCAATGTCAATGAAGCATGCATATTTTTAAATTTTATCTGCCTCTTTATGCCCTTCCTGGTTAATAATCTTTATAACATTCCCATCATTAATGTTTTGAGCAATGGTGTAGTCAGAATCAGTGCCAAAGTGGTATGTTACACACTGCCCATTTAGCCTCTTAATGTCAGCTTTTTTTAAGAATTATAAAAAGAGGCACATTTTATTTAAATAATTATTAAATAGAAGCAGTGTTAGCTAGCTAGGTAACTTTTGCTATTTGTGGTAGATTTTGAATCTTGTTTAAAATTCAAAGTTGTATTTATGTGTGTGTGTGGTTTTACAGTTTGATATGTACGTGATACGTATATGATACATAGGGCTTCCCTGGTAGCTCAGCTGGTAAAGAATCCACCTGCCATGCAGGAGACCCTGGTTTGATTCCTGGGTCAGGAAGCTCTGCTGGAGAAGGGATAGGCTTCCCACTCCAGTATTCTTGAGCCTCCCTGGGATCTCAGGTGGTTAAATAATCTGCCTGCAATGCAGAAGACCTGGGTTTGATCCCTGGCTTGGGAAGTTCCCCTGAAGAAGGAACAGCTACCCATTCCAGTATTCTGACCTGGAGAATTCCATTGACTGTATAGTCCATGGGGTCACAAAGAGTAGGACACAACTGAGTGATTTTCACTTTCTTTGGGCTTCCCTGGTGGTAAAGAATCCGCCTGAATGCTGGAGACCTGGATTTGAGCCCTGGGTTGAGAAGATACCATGGAGGAGGGCATGGCAACCTACTCCAGTATTTTTTTGGCTTTCCTGTTGGCTCAGCTGGTAAAGACTCCACCTGCAATGTAGGAGACCTGGGTTCAATCCCTGGGTTGGGAAGATCCCCTGGAGAAGGGAATGGCTAACCATTCCAGTATTCTTCAGGCCAGAGCCTGGAGAATTCCATGGACTGGATAGTCCATGGGGTTGCAAAGAGTTAGACACGACTGAGTGGCTTTCACTTGCACTTCCACATGTGTATTATATAACTTATAAATACCATATATTCCTCTAATTAGGTTGTCTTTCATTTTCTCCTTGCTGATCTCTTCAAGGAGCCTTGGGCATTGTCTGATGGCTCAGGCAGTAAAGAATCTGCAATTTTGGAGACCTGGGTTGAATCCATTGATTGGAAAGATACTCTGGAAAAGGGAATGGCTATTCACTCCAATATTCTTGCCTGGAGAATTCCATGGAAAGAGTATCCTGGTGGGCTACAGTCCATGGGGTTGCAAAGAGTCCCATATGACTGAGCGACTAACACACATTTTCACTTTGGGCATTGTTCATCTTCAATTCCTTGCAAACACCTCTGCTGCCTAGTGGACCATATGAAATCAGGTTGGCTCAGTAAGGTGTGTGGTTAAGCACAAATTTTCAGATGTCACACTGAGTGAACATAGAGTATAATTGGAGTTGGAGACGGCTGTAAATCCTGGCTTTATATGTGAACCTAAACTAAGATAAATTGAGTAGCCAGCCTGTACTTGGTGAAATGTATTGTACACTGAGATATCCACACACAGAGAGAGGTGGCTTTTGCACTTTAAGTAGCTGTTCTGGATAGCTCTACTGAAATTAGCTGTGAAGGAGGTCTCATAAGAAATGCAAGGAAAGACCCTTTGGACCAGGGGTCAAGTGCTTGAAGAAGAAACTGACCCTTGAGGTTTGCCATTGGGAGGTAATGGGACTCTATGGAAAGCTGGGAATATCTGAGAAGCCAGCTGGAAAACTTCTGCTTGAAGAGCCAGTGTTTGGGTCATATTTTTATCACAGGTGTAATGAAGTAAAACTATGTTATCACTGTCATTACTATTACCAACTTAATAAATAACAATCACTAATTGAAATTATCATCTGATGGTTTTAGAATATGTTAGGTCCTTGAATCAAGGCAAATTGAAAGTGGTCAAACAGGAGATGGCAAGAGTGAACGTCGACATTCGAGGAATCAGCGAACTAAAATGGACTGGAATGGGTGAATTTAACTCAGATGTCCATTATATCTACTACTGAGGGCAGGAATCCCTTAGAAGAAATGGAGTAGCCATTGTAGTCAACAAAAGAGTCCGAAATGCAGTACTTGGATGCAATCTCAAAAACGGCAGAATGATCTCTGTTTGTTTTCAAGGAAAACCATTCTATATCATGGTAATCCAAGTCTATGCCTAGACCAATAGCACTGAAGAAACTGAAGTTGAAAGGTTCTGTGAAGACCTACAAGACTGTTCAGAACTAACACACCCAAAAGATGTCGTTTTCATTATAGGAGACTGGAATGCAAAGTGGGAAGTCAAGAAACACGTGGAGTAACAGGCAAATTTGGCCTTGGAGTAGAGAATGAAGCAGGGCAAAGGCTAATAGAGTTTTGCCAAGGAAATGCACTGTTCATAGCAAACACCCTCTTCCAACAACACAAGAGAAGACTCTACACATGGACATCACCAGATGGGCAACACTGAAATCAGATTGTTTATATTCTTTGCAGCCAAAGATGGAGAAGCTCTATACAGTCAGCAAAAACAAGACCGGGTGCTGACTGTGGCTCAGTTCATGAACTCCGTATTGCCCAATTCAGACTGAAATTGAAGAAAGTGGAAAACCACTAGACCATTCAGGTATGACCTAAATCAAATCCCTAAGATTATACAGTGGAAGTGAGAAATAGATTTAAGGGACTAGATCTGATAGACAGAGTGCCTGAAGGACTATGGTCAGAGGTTTGTGACATTGTAGAGGAGACAGGGATCAAGACCATCCCCAAGAAAAAAGAAATGAAAAAAAGCAAAATGGCTGTCTGAGGAGGCCTTACAAATAGCTGTGAAAAGAAGAGAAGCAAAAAGCAAAGGAGGAAAGGAAAGATACACCCATTTGAATGCAGAATTCTAGAGAATAGCAAGAAGAGATAAAGTCTTCCTCAGTGATCAATGCAAAGAAATAGAGGAAAAAAATAGAATGGGAAAGACTAGAGATCTCTTCAAGAAAATTAGAGATACCGAGGGAACATTTCATGCAAAGATGGGCTCAATAAAAAACAGAAATGGTATGGACCCAACAGAAGTAGAAGATACTAAGAAGAGGTGGCAAGAATACACAGAAGAACTATACAAAAAATATCTTTGTGCCCCAGATAATCACGATGGTGTGATCAGTCATCTAGAGCCAGACATCCTGGAATGTGAACTCAAGTGGGCCTTAGGAAGCATCGCTATGAACAAAGCTAGTGGAGGTGATGGAATTCCAGTGGAGCTCTTTCAGATCCTGAAAGATGATGCTGTGAAAGTGCTGCACTCGATATGCCGGCAAATCTGGAAAACTCAGCAGGGACCACAGGACTGGAAAATGTCAGTTTTCATTCCAGTCCCAAAGAAAGGCAATGCCAAAGAATGCTCAAACTACCGCACAATTGCACTCATCTCACATGCTAGTAAAGTAATGCTCAAATTCTCCAAGCCAGGCTTCAGCAATACGTGAACCGTGAACTCCCAGATAGTCAAACTGGTTTTAGAAAAGGGAGAGGAACCAGAGATCAAATTGCCAACATGCACTGGATCATCAAAAAAGCAAGAGAGTTCCAGAAAAACATCTATTTCTGCTTTATTGACTATGCCAAAGCCTTTGACTGTGTGGATTACAATAAACTGGAAAATTCTTCAAGAGATGGGAATACCAGACCACCTGACCTGCCTCTTGAGAAACCTATATACAGGTCTGGAAGCAACAGTTATAACTGGACATGGAACAACAGACTGGTTCCAAATAGGAAAAGGAGTATGTCAAGGCTGTGTATTGGCACTGTGCTTATTTAACTTATATGCAGAGTACATCATGAGAAACGCTGGGCTGTATGAAACATAAGCTGGAATCAAGATTGCCGGGAGAAATATCAATAACCTCAGATATGCAGATGACACCACCCTTATGGCAGAAAATGAAGAAGAACTAAAGAGCCTCTTGCTGAAAGTGAAAGAGGAGAGTGAAAAAGTTGGCTTAAAACTCAACACTCAGAAAACCAAGATCATGGCATCTGGTGCCATCACTTCCTGGGAAATAGATGGGGAAACAGTGGAAACAGTGTCAGACTTTATTTTTTGGGCTCTAAAATCACTGCAGATGGTGACTGTAGCCATGAAATTAAAAGACGCTTACTCCTTGGAAGGAAAGTTATGACCAACCAAGACAGCATATCCAAAAGCAGAGACGTTACTTTGCCAACTAAGGTCCAACTAAGAGCTGACTCATTTGAAAATACCCTGATGCTGGGAAAGATTGAGAGCAGGAGGAGAAGGGGATGATAGAGGATGAGATGGTTGGATGGCATCACCGACTCAATGGACATGAGTTTGGGTAAACTCCGGGAGTTGTTGATGGACAGAGAAGCCTGGCATTCTGTGGTTCATGGGGTTGCAAATAGTAGGACATGACTGCTTAACTGAACTGAACTGAACAGGTTGTTCTAAAAGTTGTTCTCTATTCATAATATAAGATTAAATATCATAGAAGTGCTGGGAATGGAATCCTATGATATTCAATGCAGCAGTTCTAGCTTCAATTTTGGACATTTTTTTCAGAAAAAAATTTGAGAAGTTCAGGGACCAGTTGAAGAAAGAAAAGCATTTGTCAGCTTTTAAAGAAAATTCAGTTAAATCAATATTATTTTAATCTAGAGATAAAAATTTAAAATTCATTAAGTAGTTATCTCCCATTATAGTGATCAGTAATATTGGCATGGTCTTTATAATTTGGGGGTACATTAGCAGGTACATTCCCAAGCAATGTATAGCCTCTTCTCCTCTTCATAATGTGCACACCAAAACCACTCTGGAATTGAAGACTGAAGTTTTGCTTTAGAGTTTAGAATTTATATTTAGGCTATTGGTTTCCTGTAGAATTTAATGTATTTATTTTATTTAAATTTTTTTGGAGTATAGTTGATTTACAATATTCTGTTAGTTTCTGTTGTACAGCAAGGTGAATCAGTTATACATATACATGTGCTGTGCTGTGCTGCCCTTAGTCAGTCAGTCATGTCTGACTCTTTGCGACTGCATGGACTGTAACCGACAGGCTCCTCTGTCCATGGGGGTTCTCCAGGCAAGAATACTGGAGTGGGTTGCCATGCCCTCCTCCAGGGCATCTTCCCAACCCAGGAATGGAACCTAGGTCTCCTGCATTTCAGTTGCATTCTTTGTCAGCTGATCCACCAGGGAAGCCCAAGAATACCAGAGTGAGTAGCCTATCCCTTTTCCAGGGAATCTTCCTGAACCAGGAATCAAACTGGGGTCTCCCACATTGCAGACAGATTCTTTACCAGGTGAGGTACCAGGGAAAGCCCATACATATACATACATCCACTCTTTTTTAGATTATTTACCCATATAGGCCATTACAGAGTATTGAGTAGAGTTCCCTGTAGTATACAAAAGGTTCTCACTAGTTATCTTTTGTGTGTATGTGTGTATATACATATATGTTTTATATATATATATATCATACACACACACACACACACACACATAGTGTGTATATGTCAATCCCAACCTCCTGTTCTATTCCCTCTCCTTTCCCACCTGGTAACCATAAGTTTGTTTTCTATATCTGTGACTCTATTTCTGTTTTGTAGATAGGTTCATTTGTGACTATTTTTTTTTACATTCCACATGTAAGTTATATCATATGATATTTGTCGTTCTCTGACTTACTTTACTCAGTATGACAATCTCTAGGCCCATCCATGTTGCTGAAAATGGCATTATTTCATTCTTTTTATGGCTGAGTAATATTCCATTGTGGCTTACCTGGTAGCTCAGCAGTAAAGAATACGCCTGCAATGCAGGAGCCACAGGAAATGCAGGTATGATCCCTGGGTCGGGAAGATACCCTGGGGGAGGGCAAGCAACCCACTTCAGTACTGAAAATACTCCAGTATTCTTGCCTGGAGAATCCCATGGACAGAGGAGCCTGGTGGGCTATAGTTCACAGGGTCACAGAGCTGGACATAACCGAAGTGACTTAGCACACAATAGTCCATTGTATATATGGACCATATCTTCTTTATCCATTCCTCTGTTGATGGACATTTAGGTTGCTTCTACATCTTGGCTATTTTAAATCATTCTGCAGTGAACATTGGGATATGTGTATCTTATAAGATACTGATAAAAGAAATGAAAGGTGACACAAACAGATGGAGAGATATACCATGTTCTTATATTGGAAAACTCAGTCTTGTCAAAATGACTGTACTATCTAAAGCAATCTAGATTCAGTGTAATCCCTATCAAGATAGCAATAGTGTTTTTCGCAGAATTAGAGCAAAAAATTTTGCAATTTGGACTGCAAAGGAAAATGTAAACAAAATGAAAAGATAGCCCACAGAATGAGAGAAAATATTTGCAAACAAATCAACCAATCTTAAATATTCATTGGAAGAACTGGTGCTGGACAACACTTTGGCTACCTGATGCAAAGAACTGACTCATTGGAAAAGACCTGATGTTGGGAAAGATTGAGTGGAAGGAGAGAAGGGAGCAACAGAGGATGAGATGATTAGATGGCGTCACTAACTGAGTGGACATGAGTTTGTGCAAACTCCAGGAGATGATGGACAGGGAAGCCTGGCGTGCTGCAGTTCATGGGGTCGAAAAAAGTCAGACACAACTTAGTGACTGAACAACAATAACGGACAGCAACCAACAAAGGGTTAATCTCCAAAATATATGAGCAGTTTATGCAGCTCAACATACAAAACCTGAACAAAAAATGGGAGAAAGACTTAAATAGATATTTCTTCAAAGAAGACATACAGATGACCAAGATGCACATGAAAAAATGCTCAACATCACTAATTATTAGAAAAATACAAATCAAAACTCCCAGTGAGGTATCACATCACACCAACCAGAATGATCATAATCAAAAAGTCTACAAACAGTAAATGCTGGAGAGGGTGTGGAGAATAGGCGACTCTCCTAAACTGTTGGTGGGAATGTAAATTGATACAGTCACTATGGAGAACAGTATGGAAGTTCCTGAAAAAACTAAGAATAGAGCTACCATATAATCTTGCAATCCTATTCCTGGACAGATATTTAGAGAAAACCATAATTTATGTATTTATTTTAAAGTTGCCTTTCCTAATGTATTTTCAGGGATATTAGGGCTCTCCTAGAACTGTATTAAAATCTGAGAGAAAGAGAGAGACCCTTTAATGTGGAAGATGGATCTGGGCAGAAAACAGTTGCTTTTGACCTTTTGGGTTTCAGCATCCGGCCCTTTGATCACTGGGATGACCTCTGTAGCCTTCTCAAGTTCCCTGGCTTCCACCCTTGCTCTGGTTCCCTAGTTCTTAACTTGCTTTTGTCCTTTGTTCAGTTTTTTTCCTTGATGATGATTTGTCCTAGTTAGACATACCTGAACATTCTGACATGAGTTTGGAAGCAGAAATATCAATTAAAAAGTAGTCTTCCTATTAGTAAAAAGATAATTCCCACTATTTATACAGATTTTAATTTATTGTAATAAATCCTTTCTTATCATATAGATAGTATGTACATTGCTAGAAATTTTAGAAAATATATTTAATTTCAATGCAAATATACTGCTGAAATTATATATCACATTGAGATAAATGCTGGTGAATAAAACTAAAAATTTTTCTGATGCATAAGCACATTTTTTTTTCAACTAAAATAGAATCATCTTACTTTTTTCCACTTGAGATCAAATGCCAGTTCTCCACCTCATTATATTTTCTTACATATACTTTTTCAATGACTGCAGAATAATGTACTGTGAATGTATGTCCTTCATCAGCTCCTTACTTTAGAAAAATATAGATTTTAAACATTTTTTCTATTTTAATAATATTGAATGGACATCTTTGTGTATACAGATTTGTTAGACCCATGGTATTTCCATAAGATATATTCCTAAAATTTAGTATTTTTGAGGTATGCATTCAGAGGTGAACATGAAGTATTTCCAAAGTGGGGCTATTTTCATATTTAAGAGTAAACAAGGATTTTGAATCTTTTGTGAGCAAGACTGCTCTGTTTTGATAAGCATTAATTACAATCAGAATGAGCAGAAAGCTTATTGTATGATTTCTTTTTCCAGTTTACATGCAAGTCATGGTTCTGATTTTCATTGTTTTATGCCTTCTTCTTTGGTTTGGTCTTTGTTTACTTTTGGATTTTTATTTGTGGTCCAAGAAATAAAAATTCTTGGAGGCAGGATCTTTTCCTTTGCCAAAATCTGGTGCAAAATTGATGATATATGAAACAGTAGAGTACGTGAATATCATGTCATTCTTATATGGAAAATGTTTCTAGTTTGTTTCATTTGATCATTTTTCTGTAAAAAGTTTACTAAAACCTTCTCAAGCATATCTGGAATTGAAATAAAAACAGAAATCTCAGCACTTAAAGTACATATAATAGCCTTGTTCAGCTCCCCCATAAAGGTGCCAGATAAAATCCAGCTTGTAAAACAAGGTTAACAGTTAAAATTATTCCATAGCAAATGTACTGTGCCAGCTCTTGGTGCTAAGTTATAAATATTTCCATCCACATACACTTTCCAAAGCATAGTTTTCCAGTTGCAATTAAACTTCAAGCTGTTGCATATTTTCAGGCTTCAGTAATTTTGCCTATGCACAATTAAAAACTTGAAAATTGTATCCTTAATTTATTATAGTTATAATAATAAATTAAATGTGCTTTCAAATCCTAGGTATCACTGTATAGTAGGCTATATTCTCTATCTGTAGACCTCCACATTAATGAAGAGGTGGGTATGCTGCAGAGAGTTTCAGACACAATACTTATAGTTATAAGCACTAATTAATTCATTAAAACCAAAGATTAATTGTGATGACCCAACCTTAAAACAGCGCTGGGTGTTCTTTGGAAGGAATGATGCTAAAGCTGAAACTCCAGTACTTCGGCCACCTCATGTGACGAGTTGACTCATTGGAAAAGACTCTGATGCTGGGAGGGATTGGGGGCAGGAGGAAAAGGGGACGACAGAGGATGAGATGGCGGGATGGCATCACCGACTCGATGGACATGAATATGAGTGAACTCTGGGAGATAGTGATGGACAGGGACACCTGGTGTGCTGCGATTCATGGGGTCACGAAAAGTCGGACACGACTGAGTGACTGAACTGAACTGAACCTTAAAACAGCAAAAGCTCAAACTTTTGGTTCTAAAGAAATGCATACATTTTGACTTCCTAAGTTTCCCTTGGCAATTAAGTTTTTATTATTCTAGTCCTCAAACAAGTAGATATTGTGTGAAAATGCTCTGCCTGTCTTCTTTTGTAGTTTTAATTGGCCTTCATTTTAATTTATTTTTAAATATCCAGAATATGTTAAAAATTCTTATTTGTTGATTGCCCACTATGTTTCAGCATTGGTTATAGATGCTTAATTTAATCCTCACAATAACTCTATAAGCAAATTAATGTTATTTCTGTATTACACATAAGAAAATGAAGGATCAAAGAAGCTGAGTAACATTACCAATGGCACACAGCTTAAAAGCAGCAGACCCAGTTTTTAAGGAGCACAGATTAAAAACAGCCAGATTTAGTTCTGGATGAAATAAGTATTGAGAATTAGACTCCTGATAGTAGTTTATTGTCTGAAAGAAATAAGCTACAAATAAAGTACTAATAAATATAATTGTATCTGATTTTTGTTTCCAAATGTTTATTTTTTATCTTCAGAACTATAAGTGAAAGATGATCAAAACAAATCCTATACCAAACCTACAGTGAGGATACTGTTCTTATATTTTCTGTTGGTACTGGTGAAATCTAAATTTGGAAACAAGAATCAGAGCTATAAAGTTAACTGAAAGGTTAAAAATCCTTTCTGGCTATGCCAGTAGTCATTTCAAATAAGTATTTCATATTCCTTCAATAATGTTTTAATGACTATACCATTCTGTTCTTTCTTAACCTTTACTACCATTTACTTTTTATTAGAAAATCATTTAAAATTAAGAACTTCTCTAAGATAAAATGTCCATAGACTGTGAGAAGTTAAAAAATGAGAGAATATTTGTATTTCACCAAACTGAACCTATAATTTATATCAAAGATCTATATACATGAAGATTGAAGTATCAATTACCCAACTTTTTACACAATTTTTCTGTCCTCTTCCATAGCACAGCTATTTTACAGTGTAAAGAATGTATTCTTTTAGCGTCTTCCAAGCCACTTATGTCTCCTGAAGTGTGTCCAATAATAGAAGGTAATTTATGTCTATTTAGCCAGAGTAAAAGCTGGACAGGCCATGATGACTGAAGCTATCTGCCAGCCATATTCACAAGGAAACTAGAAAAGTAATAGGTCTCTGACAAAATTCAGGTGACTTCCTACTGCCTGGAACATAGTACCTTATAAATTTTTTTTTTTTTAAGTTTTGAATTTCCATCATCATTTTATTTTCTCCAAATAAATGGCATTATTGTCCACAGAAGGCTCAAAATGTCAAAACAAACTGGTGCCAGTGGAAAATTCATCTAGTGACGACTAGAAGATTAATCATCAAGGAAATGAGTAGTAGCCTTGGTTTAATGCATAGGAATTTAAAAAGACAGGCAGCATTTTTGAGCTGTAGCAGTTCTAGCAGGCAGCATTTTGCTCTTAGTCATATTTGTGGAGAAGAAAGAAAGGAAGGTTGGGAATATGAAGATCTGAGCTTTAAAAGGCGGGAGTGAATGACAGGGAACAAATGTTTTTTTAGGACTTTGGTGAGCAGTAGGCACTGGGTTAAGGGCTTTTACATTTTATCTTATTAAATCCTCCCAAAACTGGGGCTCATAGAGTTTAAGAGATTTGTCATAGTTCAGAGATAGAAAGCTGCAGAAGTAGAACATAACCACAGGTTAATCTAAACCTGGAGCTCATCTTCTTGCCACTCTTATTTAAATATGATTATAATCATATTTAGTTTATCTTGGAAAAGGATAACATCCAGTCCTTTTGTCATCTAAACACCACCTGCATCAGAATCATTTGGGGAAAAAAGGAATTATTTGGAAACCCCCAGTTTCATTCCAGACCTACAGAGCCAGAATCTTGGAGGAGGGTCTGGGATATGGCAATTATAACAAGTCCCATAACACACTTTATTATGTACATTAAAATTTGAGAGCTGCTGCTTTAGAAGAGGGTATTGAAAGCTGGAAAAACATAAATTGAAAATGATATGTGCCCCATTTCACCTTTTAAAGTTATTCAAAACCATATGTAACACACAAGTTCCTGAGAAAGGGAAACTAAGTAAATCAACAGCCCCAACTCTATAAAGGAAGCCTGAGGGATACATGGATATTCACTGGTAGGTACAGACAGCCAAAAGCAGGAAAAAGGAGTCTCTAATCCAAGGTTAACAGAGTTCTTGTGTTTTATTCTAAAGTCTAAAAGCAGTGTATGTTTTTGTAATAGTATATTGTCAAGTGTATTTATCACAGCCTGGAGTATAGACATACCTATTTGAATTTGGTTTTATAACTGATCAACAGGGAAATGCAAATTAAATAATGGAATGGAGGAAAGATTTTGGACCCTTAAGAACTGCGGATTAGGGATTGTTTCTTGGGTAGATGATCTAACTAAACTTTTGTAGTCTCAGATGTGATTTCTTTAAAATGAAATAACAATAATAACAACTTATGCTTTGTTATGTTATCATGAGAATTAGAGATAAACATGGTAAGTACATGACACAAAGCCTGGTATAAAGAAAATAGTTAATGGTAACATATGTCATCATCATTATTAGTGACATTCATTAAATAGTGAATAGAAGTGAAATATGCCATAACAGGGCTTCCCAGTGGCTTAGTAGGTAATGAATCCGCCTGCAGTGTAGGAGTCCAAGGGGATATGGGTTCAATCCCTGGGTAAGGACGATCCCCTGGAGGAGGGCATGGTAACCCACTCCAGTATTCTTGGCTGGAGAATCCCACAGACAGAGGAGCCTGGTAGGCTACAGTCCAGAGGGAGCACGCACATGGGCATGCTCATAACATGTGTGCTATTTAACAGAATCAGCTCAAAAAAAAAAGAATCAGCTTTAGTATATATGATGGTAAAGCATTGAAAAGAGAGATTCTGATTCTGAGAGCTGTCCAGAGGAAACCAACACATTTTATAAATAACTTTATCATCATATGTCTTGAAACATTACTGAGAATTTTAACATAGTAACAATATTTTTGAAACTTTTCTTAGCTTTTTGTTACTGATAATACTTCATGTTTCTGATACATGTATAAAACAAAAATCCTACTATGTTCTGTGGCTACAGTTTTAGCGTTGAGATTTTTGAGTTTTGTTCTAAATGCCAAAAGACAATTTAGATTCCAGAAATGTCAATTTGGTACCTAAACTTTTATGTATGTACCAGAAATATGGTTGACATATTTTAGCCAACTACTTTTTTTCTAAAAATAAATTGGAAGCTGTATTTATATAACATAGAAAATAGTGCATTTTAATTTCATGGTATTCCTATCTTCACTCAAGTATTAGTGCCATACAACCTTTTTCTGTATGTACTATACCATTTTTACCAAGGAAAATACATTTTAAGCTGAACAATAAAATATCTATCGCATCTATGCAATTATTATGTCAACTAGTGCCCCATGAAACAAAAATATGGTTTTGTTTTTGCTTGTTGAAGTTCTGTTCTGATGTTGTTTCTGGGAAGCCTGTTAAAATAGATGTATTTAAACTTTGACTGGATTTAGGTGGGGAAAGGAAAATCTTAGGAAAGAATTTATTTATAAAGCCTTATTTATTCAGACTCTTCCTATCTGAATATCTTTTTGACTGAAATAATTGTTGTTGGGAGAGTGATCTCAAAAATCGGAAACTCTCTGACACTTCTCCCATGGAACTAGATATGGAGAATTATGTTTATAAGAATAGCCAAAAAAGTTTAGCTTTGTTAGCTTTTACCCATAGGATCATTCATAGAGGAGTCTTTCAGCAATATCCAGTTTCTTGTGTCTATCTGAGTAATCTTTCCTATCGGCTAACATTTATTCTTACTTGTGTTTTGGTACTGCTGCTTATAAGCCCAGCAGTCAACTGCAAAGTTCTAATATACTTATTTGTGAAAAATTTTATTGTGTTATAGGTAGGACTTGTAGCCTTATATTTTAGATTTTTCCAAAATGGATAAAAATATGTGGAAATATTTTTAAAATTTCTATTATGATTTCTCCTTTGATCAAGGAGTTAGTTTCTAAATATGTAAGCTTAAAACTTCTTTTTGTTATTAATTTCTAAGTTACATTCTATTCAAAGAATGAGATTTTGTGTGACAGTTTTTTCAACTTTAGGGGGAAGTATTTTATGGCATTATACAAAATTGATTTTGTAAATATTCCATGTGTTTCATAAAAATATATACTCTTAATATTTGGGACCATTCATTCCATATTATTTAGTAATGTTGAGATTTTCTTTAGTAAGCTGATTCTTTACTGAGGCTTTGTCAATAGTTGGAAGAGAGATGTTCAAATCGCTCATTATGCTGGTGAAGTGGTCTAATTCTTCCATTAATACTTTTTTCTGTGTTGTCAGTTTTTATCAGTTTGCCTTATTATTAACTATTTTTGCTGTATTATCAATTTTAAAATAGTCTTCTAGAAATACAATTCATGTATCATACAATTGTGTCATACATAAAGTGAAGTGAAATCGCTCAATCATGTCCGACTCTTTATCGACCCCATGCACCAGGCTCCTCCGTCCATAGGATTCTCCAGGCAGGAGTACCAGAGTGGGTTGCCATTTCCTTCTCCAGGAAACCATACATACAATCATATAATTCACCCACTTAAGGTGTAAAATTTAATGTTTTTTAGTATATTCACAGATATATGTGACCATTGTTACTCTCATTTTAGAACATTTTCATCATCTCACAAAGATACCCTGTACCGTTTGACTGTCACCTGACCATCACTCATACTCTTCCTTCCTGTCCTAAATAGCTGCTAATTATTTTCTGTTTCTATGAGATTCCCTATTCTGAACTTTCATATGAATGAAATAATATAATTTGTGCATTTTTTTAACTAGCTTCTTTCACTTAGAATAATATTTTCAAGGTTTATTTGTATTGTAACATGTACTAGTATTCATTCCTTCTTATAGACAAATAGTATTATGTTGATTGAATTTACCACATTTTATAAATTTTTTTTATTGAAGGATAATTACTTTATAGAATTTTGTTGTTTTCTGTCAGACTTCAACAAGAATCAGCCGTAGGTATACATATATCCCCTCCCTTTTGAACCTTCTTCCCATCTCCCACCCCATGCCACCCCTCTAGATTGATACAGAGCCCCTGTTTGATTTTCCTGAGCCATATAGCAAATTCCTGTTGGCTATCTATTTTACCTATGGTAATGTAAGTTTCTATGTTACTCTTTCCATACATCTCACCCTCTCCTCCCTTCTCCCCATGTCCATAAGTCTATTCTCTATGTTTTTGCATTGCAGCCCTGTAAGTAAATTCTTCAATACCATTTTTCTAGAATCTGTATATATGCATTAGAATACAATATTTATCTTTCTCTTTCTGACTCACTTCACTCCATGCAATAGGTTCTCTATTCATCCACCTCATCAGCACTGACTCAAATGCATTCCTTTTTATGGCTGAGTAATATTCCATTGTACCACAACTTCTTTATCCATTCATCTGTTGATGGACATCTAGGTTGCTTCTGTGTTCTAACTATTGTAAATAGTGCTGCAGTGAACAATGAGATACATGTGTCTTTTTCAATTTTGGTTTTCTCAGGGTATATGCCTAGAAGGGGGATTGCTGGGTCACGTGGTGGTTTTATTCCTAGTTTTTTTTAAGGAATCTCCATACAGTCTTCTATAGAAGACTTCCATAGTCTTCCAAATATCAATTTACATTCCCACCAATGGTGCAAGAGCATTCCCTTTTCTCCACACTCTCTCCAGCATTTATTGTTTGTAGACATTTTGATGATGGCCTTTCTGACTGGTGTGAGGTAATATTTCACTGTGGTTTTGATTTGCATTTCTCCAATAATGAGTGATGTTGAACATCTTTTCATGTGTTTGTTAGCCATCTGTATTTCTTCTTTGGAGAAATGTCTGTTTAAATCTTTACCCCACTTTTTAACTGGGTTGTTTGTTTTTCTGGTATTGAGTTGTATAAGCTGCTTGTATATTTTGGGAATTAATCCTTTATCAGTTGTTTCATCTGCTGTTATTTTCTCCCATGCTGAAGGTTGTCTTTTCACCTTGCTTATAGTTTCCTTTACTGTGCAAAAGCTTTTAAGTTTAATCAGGTCCCACTTGTTTACTTTGGTTTTTATTTCCATTACTCTAGGAGGTGGGTATTAGAGGATCTTGCTTTGATTTATGTCATCGAGTGTTGTGCCTATTTTTCCTCTAAGAGTTTTATAGTTTCTGGTCTTACATTTAGGTCTTTAATCCATTTTAAATTTATCTTTGTGTATAGTGTTAGGAAGTGTTCTAATTTCATTCTTTTACATGTAGCTGTCTAGTTTTCCCAGCACAATTTATTGAAGAGGCTGTCTTTGCCCCGTTGTATATTCTTCCCTCCTTTGTCAAAAATAAGGTACCCATAAGTTCTTGGGTTTATTCTGGGCTTTCTACCTTGTTCCATTGGTCTATATTTCTGTTTTTGTGCCAGTATCATACTATCTTGATGACCATAGCTTTGTAGTATAATCTGAAGTCAGGAAGGTTTATTCCTCCAGCTCAATTCTTCTTTCTCAAGACTGCTTTGGCTGTTTGGGGCCTTTTGTGTTTCCATATGAATTGTGAAATTTTTTGTTCTAGTTCTGTGAAAAATGCCATTGGTAATTTGATAGGGATCACTCTGAATCTGTAGATTGCATTTGGTAGTATAGTCATTTTCACAATATTGATTCTTCCTAGCCAGGAACATAGAATATCTCTCCATCTGTTTATGTCATCTTTGATTTCTTTCATCAGTGTCTTATGATTTTATGTGTATAGTTCTTTTGTCTCCTTAGGTAAGTTTATTCCTAGACATTTAATTCTTTTTGTTGCAATGGTGAAAGGAATTGCTTTCTGAGCAATTAATTGCTCTTTCTGATTTTTCATTGTTAGTATATAGAAATGCAAATGATTTCTGTCTATTGATGTTGTGTCCTGCAACTTTGCTAAATTTACTGATTAGCTCTAGTAATTTTCTGATACTATCATTAGGGAATCGTGTCATCTGTGAACAGTGAGAGCTTTACTTTTTCTTTTTTGATCTGGATTCCTTTTATTTCTTTTTCTTTTCTGATTGCTGAAGCTAGGACTTTCAGAACTATGTTGAATAATAGTGGTGAAAGTGGACAACCTTGTCTTGTTTCTGATCTTAGGGGGAATGCTTTCAGTTTTTCACCATTGAGAATGTTTGCTGTAGGCTTAACATATATGGTCTTTATTATGTTGAGGTAGCTTCCTTCTGTGCCCATTGTTTTAAGAGTTTTAATCATAAATGGGTGCTGAATTTTGTCAAAGGCTTTTTCTGCATATGGTTTTAATTTTCAATTTGTTAATATAGTGTATCTCATTGATTTGTGTATATTGAAGAATCCTTGTATTCCTGGAATAAATCCAGCTTGATCATGGTGTATGAGATTTTTGATGTGCTACTGAATTCTGTTTGCTAAAGTTTTGTTGAGGATTTTTTGCATCTATCAGTGATATTGGCCTGTAGTTTTCTTTTTTTGGTTTGTTGTCTTTGTCTGGTTTTGGTATCAGGGTGATGGTGGCCTTGTAGAATGAGTTTGGAAGTGTTCCTTCCTCTATAATTTTTTGAAAGAGTTTTAGAAGGATAGGCATTAGCTCTTGTCTAATGTTTGATAGAATTCTCCTGTGAAGCCATCTGGTCCTGGGCTTTTGTTTTTTGGGAGATTTTTTGATCACAGCTTCAATATCAGTGCCTATAATTGGTTTGTTCATAATTTCTATTTCTTCCTGGTTCAGTCTTGGAAGATTGAACTTTTCTAAGTATCTGTCCATTTCTTCCAGGTTATCCATTTTATTGCCCTACAGTTGTTCATAATAGTCTCTTATAATCCTTTGTATTTCTGCATTGTCTGTTGTAACTTCTCCTTTTTCATTTCTAATTTTGTTGGTTTGATTCTTCCCTCTTTTTTCCTTGATGAGTCTGACTAAAGGTTTGTCAATTCTATCATCTCAAATAACCAGCTTTTAGTTTTATTAATCTTTTCTATTGTTTCTTTCATTGCTTTTTCATTTATTTCTGCGCAGATCTTTATGATTTTTTTTTTTGTACTATTTTCTTTTTTGTTCTTTTTCTAGTTGTTTTAGGTATAAAGTTAGATTGTCTATTCAGTGTTTTTCTTGTTTCTTAAGGCAGGATTTTATTGCTATAAACTTCCCTCCTAGAACTGGTTTTGCTGCATCCCATAGGTTTTGAATTGTTGTGTTTTAATTGTCATTTGTTTCTAGAGATTTTTTGATTTCCCTTTTGTTTTCATCAGTAACCTGTTGCTTATTTAGAAACATGTTGTTGAATCTCCGTGAGTTTCATTTCTTAGTTTTTCCTTGTCATTGATATTTAGTCTCATAGTGTTGTGGTTGTAAAAGATGCTTGAGGTTTGATTTGTGACCCAAGATGTGGTCTATCCTAGAGAATATTCCATGTGCCCTTGAGAAAAAGGTGTATTCTTCTCCATTTGGATGGAATGTCCTAAAGATATCAGTAAGATCCATCTTCTCTAATGGATCATTTAAGACTTGTGTTTGCTTATTAATTTTCTGTTTTGATGATCTGTCCATTGGTATGAGTGGGGCGTTAAATCTCCTGCTATTCTTGTGTTACTGTCAATTTCTCCTTTTATGTGTGTTAGTGTTTTTCCTAGGTATTGAGGTGTTCCTCTGTTGGGTGCACAGATATTTACAATTGTTATGTCTTCCTCTTGGATTGATCCCTTGATCATTATGTACTGTCCTTCCTTACCTCTTGCAATCTTCTTTATTTTAAGGTCTGTTTTGTCTGATATGAGGATTGCTACTCCAGCTTTCTTTTGCTTCCCATTTGCATTTTTCCATTCTCTCCCTTTCAGTCTATATGTGTCTTGAGGTCTGAATGGGCTTCTTGTAGATAGCATATATATGGGTCTTGTTTTTGTATCCATTCAGCCAGTCTGTGTCTTTTGGTTGGAGTATTTAATCCATTTACATTTAAAGTAATTATTGATATACATGTTCCTATTGCCATTTTCTAATTGGGGTTGATTAGATATTTTTTCTCCTTTTGTATTTCTTGACAATATAAGTCCCATTAACATTTGTAGTAAAGCTGGTTGTTAGTACTGAATTCTCTTAACTTTTGCTTGTCTGAAAAGCTTTTTATTTCTCCATCAATTTTGAATGAGATCCTTGCTGGGCACAGTAATCTTGGTTTTAGATTTTTTACCTTTCAATACTTTAAATATATCCTGTCATTTCCTTCTGGCCTGCAGTTTCTCTGAAACTCTGTTAAAAAAAAGTGTATGGTGTTTCCCTTGCATGTTACTTGTTGCTTCTCCCTTGCTGCTTTTAATATTCTTTCATTTGTTTAGTCTTTGTTAGTTGGATTAGTATGTGTCTTGGCGTGTTTCTCCTTGGGTTTATCCTGTATGGGACTCTTTGTGTCTCTTGGACATGATTGACTATTTCCTTCTCTATGTTGGGGAAATTTTCAACTATAATCTCTTCTAAAATTTTCTCATACCCTTTCTTTTTCTCCTCTTTTTTTTTGGGTCCCCTATTATTCTAATGTTGGTGTCTTTGATATTGTCCCAGAGGTCTCTGAGACTGTCCTCAGCTCTTTTCATTCTTTTTGCTTTGTTCTGCTTTTCAGATGTTATTTCCACAATTTTATCTTCCAGCCTACTGATTTGTTTTTCTGCTTCAGTTATTCTGCTATTGAATCCTTCTAGAGTATTTTTAATTTCAGTAATTGTGTTGTTTGTCTTTGTATGCTTATTCTTTAATTCTTCTAGGTCTTTGTTAATTGATTCTTGCATTTTCTCCATTTTGTTTTCAAGATTTTTTATCATCTTTACCATCATTATTCTGAATTCTTTTTCAGGTAGTTTGCCTATTTCTTCTTCATTTATTTGGACTTATGTGTTTCTAGTTTGTTCCTTCATTTGTGCAGTATTTCTCTGCCTTTCCATTATATTTTTTTAAGTTATTGTGCTTGAAATCTTCTTTTCCCAGGCTCAAGGAAAGTTGAAGTCTTTCCTTGAAGAAGGTTGAATTCTTTCTTCCTTTGGGTTTCTGCCCTCCTAAGGTTGGTCCAGTTGTTTTTGTAAGACCTGTATAGGGTGACTTTTGTGCTGAGTTTTTGTTTGTTTGTTTTTCCTCTGATGAGCAAGGCTGAATGAGGTGGTAATCCTATTTGCCGATGATTGGGTTTGTATTTTTGTTTTGTTTGTTGTTTAGATGAGGTGTCCTGCACAGGGTGCTACTGGTGGTTGGGTGATGCCAGGTCTTGTATCCAAGTGGTTTCCTTTGGGTGAGTTCTCCCTATTTGATACTCCATAGGGTTAGTTCTCGGAGAAGGCAATGGCACCCAACTCCAGTACTCTTGCCTGGAAAATCCCATGGTGGGAGGAGCCTAGAAGGCTGCAGTCCATGGGGTTGCTGAGGGTCAGACACGACTGAGTGACTTCACTTTCACTTTTCACTTTCATGCATTGGAGAAGGAAATGGCAACCCACTCCAGTGTTCTTGCCTGGAGAATCCCAGGGACGGGGGAGCCTGGTGGGCTGGCATCTGTGGGGTCACACAGAGTTGGACACGACTGAAGCGTCTCAGCAGCAGCAGCAGCAGCAGCAGCAGCAGCAGGTTAGTTCTCTGGTAGTCTAGGGTCTTTGAGTCAATGCTCTCACTCCAAAGGCTCAGGACCTGATCTCTCTCCAAAGATCAGCCTACGTCCAATCTACCAAGAGTAAATTCACCCAAAATGAAAGTGCCTTTACTTGAGCTTGAAAAGCCAGTGCACAAGAACACAAAAGAGATTTCTGACTCAACTGAAACTCAGTATTGCCTGCCATGTGGACAGGCCTCCTTGGATTGCAACAGTTGACTTGAGGGTCTGTCCTTGGTGGTGGTCAGCAGAACTGAGTTTACAACATTTTGTTTATGCATTGTCCACTGATGAACACTTCAGTTCGGTTCAGTTTAGTCTCTCAGTCATGTCCGACTCTTGCAACCTCATGGACTGCAGCACGCCAGGCTTCCTTGTCCATCACCAACTCCCAGAGCTCAGACTCATGTCCATAGAGTCAGTGATGCCATCCAACCATCTCACCCTCTGTCGTCCCCTTCGCCTTCTGCATTCAATCTTTCCCAGCATCAGATCTTTTCAAATGAGTCAGTTCTTCACATCAGATGGCCACAGTATTGGAGTTTCAGCTTCAGCATCAGTCCTTCCAATGAATATTCATGACTGATTTCCTTTAGGATGGACTGGTTGGATCTCCTTGCTGTCCAAAGGACTCTCAAGAGTCTTCTCCAACACCACAGTTCAAAAGCATCAATTCTTTGGCACTCAGCTTTCTTTATAGTCCAACTCTCACATCCATTCATGACTACTGGAAAAACATAACTTTGACTAGATGGACCTTCATTGGCAAAATAATGTCTCTGCTTGTCAATATGGTGCCTAGGTTGGTCATAGCTTCTCTTCCAAGAAGCAAACATCTTTTAATTTTGTAGCTGTAGTCACCATCTGCAGTGATTTTGGAGCCCCCCAAAATAGAATGTGTCACTGTTTCCATTGTTTCCCCATCTATTTGCCATGAAGTGATGGGACCAAATGGCATCACTGACTCGATGGATGTGAGTCTGAGTGAACTCTGGGAGTTGGTGATGGACAGGGAGGCCCGGCGTGCTGCAATTCATGGAGTCGCAAAGAGTTGGACATGACTGAGTGACTGAACTGAACTGAACTGATGAGACCAGATGCCATGATCTTAGTTTTATGAATGTTGGGTTTTAAGCCTGCTTTTTTCACTCTTCTCTTTCACTTACATCAAGAGGCTTTTTAGTTCTTTGCTTTCACTGTAAGGGTGGTATTATCTGCATTTCTGAGGTTATTGATATTTCTTCCGGCAATCTTGATTCTAGCTTGTGCTTCATCAAGCCCAGCATTTCTCATGATGTACTCTGCCTATTAGTTAAATAAGCAGGTGACCATATACAGCCTTGACCTACTCCTTTCCTGATTTGGAACCAGTCTGTTGTTTCATGTCCAGTTATAACTGTTGCCTGTTGACCTGCATACAATTTTCTCAAGAGGCAGGTCAGGTGGTCTGGTATTCCCATCTCTTCAAGAATTTCCCACAGTTTGTTGTGATCCACACAGTGAAAGTCTTTGGCATAATGAATAAAGTAGAAGTAGATGTTTTTCTGGAACTCTCTTGCTTTTTCAGTAATCTAGCAGATGTTGGCAATTTGATCTCTGGTTCCCCTGCCTTTTATAAATCCAGCTTGAGCATCTGGAAGTTCCCACTTCACCTGCTGTTGAAACCTAGCAAGGTGAATTTTGAACTTTGCCAGTGTGTGAGATGAGTGCAATTGTGTGGTATTTTGAGCATTCTTTGGCATTGCCTTTCTTTGGGATTGGAATGACAACTGTCCCTTTTCAGTCCTGTGGCCACTGCTGTTTTCCAAATTTTCTGGCATATTGAGTGCAGCACTTTCACAGCATCATCTTTCAGGATTTGAAATAGCTCAACTGGAATTCCATCACATCTATTAGCTTTGTTCGTAGTGATGCTTCCTAAGGCCCACTTGACTTCACATTCCAGGATGTCTGGCTCTAGGTGAGTGAGCACAGTATCATGGTTGCCTGGGTCATGAAGATCATTTTTGTATAGTTCTTCAGTGTATTCTTGCCACCTCTTCTTAATATCTTTTGCTTCTGTTAGGTCCATACCATATCTGTCTTTTTTTAAAATTTTTTAAATTTTTATTTATTTATTTATTTTTTATTTTGCTTTACAATTCTGTATTGGTTTTGCCACAAATTGACATGAATCAGCCACGGGTACACATGCGTTCCCAAACATGAACCCCCCTCCCACCCCCCTCCCCACAACATCTCTCTGGGTCATCCTCGTGTACCAGCCCCAAGCATGCCGTATCCTGCATCGGACATAGACTGGCGATTTGATTCTTACATGATATTATACATGTTTCAATGCCATTCTCCCAAATCATCTCACCTTCTCCCTCTCCCTCTGAGTCCAAAAGTCCACTATACACATCTGTGTCTTTTTTGCTGTCCTGCATACAGGGTCATCATTGCCATCTTTCTAAATTCCATATATATGTGTTAGTATACTGTATTGGTGTTTTTCTTTCTGGCTTACTTCACTCTGTATAATTGGCTCCAGTTTCATCCATCTCATCAGAACTGATTCAAATGTATTCTTTTTAATGGCTGAGTAATACTCCATTGTGTATATGTACCACAGCTTTCTTATCCATTCATCTGCTGATGGACATCTAGGTTGTTTCCATGTCCTGGCTATTATAAACAGTGCTGCGATGAACATTGGGGTACATGTGTCTCTTTCAATTCTGGTTTCCTCAGTGTGTATGCCCAGCTCTTTATTGAGCCCATCTTTGCATGAAATATTCCTTTGGTATCTCTAATTTTCTTGAAGAGGTCTCTAGTCTTTCCAATTCTGTTGTTTTCCTCTATTTGTTTGCATTGATCACTGAGGAAGGCTTTCTTATCTCTCCTTGCTGTTCTTTGGAACTCTGCATTCAAATGGGTATATCTTTGCTTTTATCCTTTGCCTTTTGCTTCTCTTCTTTTCTCAGCTATTTGTAAGGCCTCCTCAGACAACCATTTTGCCTTTTTGGATTTCTTTTTCTTGGGGATTGTCTTGATCACTGCCTCCTGTACAGTGTCAAGAACCTTCATCCATAGTCCTTCAGGCACTCTGTCTATCAGATCTAATCCCTTGAATCTATTTGTCACTTCCATTGTTTTATAATCATTAGGGGTTTGATTTAGGTGATACCTGAACAGTCTAGTGGTTTTCCCTACTTACTTCAATTTAAGTCTGATTTTTGCAATAGGAGTTCATGATCTGAGCCACAGTAAGCTCCTGGTCTTGTTTTTTCTGGCTATATAGAGCTTCTCCATCTTTAGTCACAAAGAGTATAATCAATCTGATTTCAGTTATAGACCATTTGTGACATCACCAGATGTCATCTCTTGTGTTGTTGGAAGAGGATGTTTGACCTTATGTTGTTGGAAGAGGGTGCTATGACCAGTGTGTTCTCTTGGCAAAACTCTGTTAGCCTTTGCCCTGCTTCATTTTGTAACTCCAAGGGCAAATTTGTTGTTGCTCCAGGTATTTCTTGACTTTTGCATTCCAATACCCTATGATAAAAAGAACATCCTTTTTGGGTGTTAGTTCTAGAAGGTCTTACAGGTCTTCATAGAACTGTTCAACTTTAGCTTCTTCAGCATTATTGGTCGGGGCATAGACTTGAGTTACTGTGATATTGAATGGTTTGCCTTGGAAATGGACAGAGATCATTCTGTCGTTTTTCAGATTGTATCCAAGTACTGCATTCAGACTCTTTTGTTGACTGTGAGGGCTACTCCATTTCTTCTAAGGGATTCTTGCCCACAGTAGTAGATATTATGGTCATCTGAATTAAATTCGCCCATTCCAGTCCATTTTAGTTCTGATTCCTAGAATGTTGATGTTCACTTCTTGCCGTCTGCTATTTAAACACTTCTAATTTGCCTTGATTCATGGACCTAACATTTGAGGTTCCTAGGTAATATTGTTCTTTAGAGCATCAGACTTTACTTCCATCATCAGTCACATCTACAACTAGGTGTCATTTTTGCTTGCCTCCATCTCTTCATTCTTTCTGGAGTTATTTCTTCACTGATCTCCAGTAGCATATTGGGCACCTACAGACCTGGGGAGTTCATCTTTCAGAGTCCTATCTTTTTGCCTTTTCATACTGTTCATGGGATTCTCAAGGCAAGCATACTGAAGTGGCTTGCCATTCCCTTCTCCAGTGGACCTTGTTTTGTCAGAACTCTCCACCACAACCTGTCCATCTTGGGTGGCTCTTATGGCATGGCTCATGGTTTCACTGAGTTAGACAAGGCTTGGTCCAAGTGATCAGATTGGTTAGTTTTCTACGATTGTGGTTTTCATTCTGTCTGCATTCTGTTGGAGAAGGATAAGAGGTTTATGGAAGCTTCCTGGTGGGAGAGACTGACTGAGGGGGAAACTGGGTCTTGTTCTGATGGGCGGGGCCATGCTAGTAAATCTTTATTCCAATTTTCTGTTGATGGTTAGGGCTGTGTTCCCTCCCTGTTTTTTGTTGTGAGGCCAAACTATGGTGGAGGTAATGAAGATAATTTGAAGATAATTTGACCTCCTTCAAAAGGTCCCAGGAGGCACTGCTGCACTCCCTGCCCCCAACCTGCATTAGGCCACCGCCTACCCACCCCTCTGCCAGAAACTCCTGAACACTCGTGGGCAAATCTGGGTCAGTCTCTTGTTGGGTCACTGCTCCTTTCTCTGGGTCCTGGTGTGCCCCACAGTTCTGTTTGTGCCCTCCAAGAGTCTGCTTACCCAGTCCTTGTATAAGTTCTGATGGCTCTCTGGTGGGGTTAATAGCAACCTCCTCCAAGAGGGCTTATGCCATAGCCAGGTCTCCTGCACCCAGAGCCCTGCCCCTACAGCAGTCCATTGCTGATCCATATCTCCATAGGAGACACTCAAACACAGTTCTGGCTCAGTCTCTGTGGGGTCTCTGGGTCCTGGTGGGCACAAGGTTTGTTTGAGCCCTCTGTGTGTCTCTAGAGAGTATGTGATTTTGCCCCTTTGACCGTCTTGTTGGAGCTTCTCCTTTGCCCTTGGATATGGGGTATCTTTTTTTTGGTGGGATCCAACATTTGATGATTGCCCAGTAACAAGTTGTAATTTTGGAGCTCTCATAGGAGAAGCTGAGCACACATCCTTCTACTTCAACATCTTGGAGTCTTAAAAATCAAGTAGATATTATGAATACTCCTGCTGTAAATACTCATGTACAATTTTGTGTGTGCATGCATGTTTGTTTTTTTTCAATATATAGTTAGGAGTGAAACTGCTGGATCTTATGATGACTCTATGTTTAATTGTTTCAGGAAATGCCAGAGTATTTTCCAAAATAGTTGCATCATTTTACATTCCTACTCTCAGTGTATGAGGATTCCAATTTCTTCATATCTTCATTGACACTTATTATTGTGCAACGTTTTTATTTGAGCCATCCTAGTGGTGATTGCAGCCATGAAATTAAAAGACGCTTACTCCTTGGAAGGAAAGTTATGACCAACCTAGATAGCATATTCAAAAGCAGAGACATTACTTTGCCAACTAAGGTCTGTCGAGTCAAGGCTATGGTTTTTCCTGTGGTCATGTATGGATGTGAGAGTTGGACTGTGAAGAAGGCTGAGCGCCGAAGAACTGATGCTTTTGAACTGTGGTGTTGGAGAAGACTCTTGAGGGTCCCTTGGACTGCAAGGAGATCCAACCAGTCCATTCTGAAGGAGATCAGCCCTGGGATTTCTTTGGAAGGAATGATGCTGAAGGTGAAGCTCCAGTACTTTGGCCACCTCATGTGAAGAGTTGACTCATTGGAAAAGACTCTGATGCTGGGAGGGATTGGGGGCAGGAGGAGAAGGGGACGACAGAGGATGAGATGGCTGGATGGCATCACTGACTCGATGGACGTGAGTCTGAGTGAACTCCGGGAGTTGGTGATGGACAGGGAGGCCTGGTGTGCTGCGATTCACGGGGTTGCAAAAAGTCGGACATGGCTGAGTGACTGAACTGAACTGAGTGTGTATGACGTGCTATCTTGCTGTGGTTTTGATTTGCATTTTTCTGATGAATAATGATGCTGATCATCTTTTGATGTGCCTGCTGGCCATTTCCATAATTTTTTTTTAAGAAGTGCCTGTTTGGATACTTTGTCCATTGCTTAAATTAGATTATCTTTATTTAGTTGTAAGAGGTTTTTTTTTTTTTTTTTTAACATGTTCTAGATATAAGACTGTCAGATATCAGGCATATATACAATATGTGTATATGTATACATATGTAAAGTCATGTGGGTTTTTTATGTTCTTTTTTGTGTTCTTCAGAGTATGAAGTTTTTACATTTGATCAAGTTCAATGTATCTGTTTTTAAGCTCATGGCTTTGATGTCAAAGCTAAGAATCTAATGCCAAATCCAAGGTCATTAAGACTTATCCCATGCTTATTTCTAAAAGTTTTATAATTTTAGCTCATATATTTATGTGTTTGATCCATCTTGAGTTAATTTCTGTGAATGTGTGCGGTAAAGATTCATCTTCATTATTTTGCATGTGGCTATTCAGTTGTCCCAGCACCATCTGATGAAAAGACTATTCTTTCCCCATGGAATGATCTTGGCATCCTATTAAAAATTCAGTTGACTACAGATACAATGTTCTCATTTCAGTGCTCTCAGTTTTATTCCATTGGTTTATATGTCTGTCCTTGTGCCAGTCTCACATTGTTTTGATTACTGTTGCTTTGTAGTTAAATTTTACAGTCAGGAAGTATGAGTTCTACTTTGGAAGTCTCTTTCAAAGAATTATTTTGATCATATTTAATATTTTTCAGCAATATTTTTCACATTTTAGAGTATTCTTGAGTAAATTTTGTTACTTTGTGTCTTTCCAGGATTTTTTCACTTCCTTTAAGTTATCTAATATGTTGACATTTAATTACTTATTATATTCCTTTGTAATTCTTTTTATTTTTCTAATGTCAGCAGTAATGTACCTTCTTTCACTACTATTTAGTAATTTGAGTATTGTAGTTGTTTCTAGGTCTATATAGCTAAATACTTTCCAACTTTGTTGATCTTTTCTAAGAACTAGCTTTTAGTTTCATTGATACTCTCTATTGTTTTTCTATTTTCTATTTTATGTGTTTTTGCTCTAATCTTTATTATTCCCTTCCTTCTGGTTGAGGAGCCTGACAAGCTACAGTCCATGGGGTTACAAAGAGCTGGACATCACTGAGTGACTAACAATTTCACTTTGCTTCTACTTGTTTTAGTTTAATTTACCCTTTTTCAGTGTTTTAAGAAGGAAGACTAAGTTATTAGTTTATAATATTTATTATTTAATATAGGCATTTATAGTTATAAGTTTCCCTCTAAGTTTTGTTGTGTTTTGTCTCAATATATATTATTTCCTTTTTGATTTCTTCTTTGAGCCACTTGTTATTTAGGAATGAAGTGTTTAATTTTCACATATTTTTGATTTTACCAAATATGTTTTTTTCTGTTATTGAGTTGTAATTTCATTCCATTATGGTCAAAGAATATACTCTGTATTGTTTCAATTTTTTCAGATTACTGAGGTTTGCTTTAAGGCCTAACATGTGGTCTGTCCTGAGGAATGTTCCATGTGTACTTCAAAAGAATGTATATATTCTGTTATTGTTGTTGTTATATTGAGTATTCTATGGATGTCGATTAGGCCCATTTGATTTAGAGTTTTATTCAAGTCTTTTGCCTCTTTGTTGATTTTATTAACTCTTCTGTCCAGTATTGATAGTGAGTTATTGAAATTTCTGACTCTTACTGTTGAATTTTCACTTTTGTCTTTCATTGCTATCAATTTTGATTCATGCATTTTGGTGTTCTGTTACTAGGCACATCTACAGACTAATGAGTTTGTCTCATGAACCAGCATACAATACTAATCCAATGCTGTTCAAAAGATTTCTATAGAGAAAAAAATATTAATGGAACTCTTCCTTTAAGATGTCATCAATTATAAGATTTTCTTGTGAAAAAAGGAACATATATTATTTAATGTTCATGTTGATTTTATATTTTATAACTGATACTGTTTCTTAAAAGCATTATAACAACAACAATAATAACGTTGTAATTAGTAGCTAGAATTAATTGAATTTTTAAGTGGAATGCTTATTCCTCAGCAATGACAGATATTGGAGAAATTCCTTTGATTGAGTTATATATATTGGGACATGTTTATCTAGAAATAGGCCAGGCTCAGTTTGTCTCTGAATCATCTTAAAACCTCATGTAACCAATGGTGGCAATTAGCTCATTTGCTTGTGAATCTTTGGAATTAATTGGGGGTAATGAAACAATTTGGTCTTTGCTAGTGAGAAATTATTAGCATTCAACTACTCCATTGTAATGAGTCACCCTGGGTATATTTCCTAGGTTTGACAATACCTGATTTTTTTCAGATGAATGTGAATAAATTTCCAAATGCCAGGTTCTTTTTAAAGAATGCAAGCTAAATATTTTAAAGTTAAACAAAATCAACCCAATATTAACTTTGTATCTTAAACATAGATTACCTGCTTCGCTACCCTTTAGAGTCAAGGCTGGTAGGAAAATATTCCATGTAAAACTGTAAAATTATCAATTTATATGAAAAGGTTAACACTTTACTTCATACCATTTTGGATAAGTTTTTTTTTTTTTTTTTTCCCCCTATCTGAAATGTGTACAGTTTGGGCTGTTTTGGCATAAATAATCACAAAGCTAAAATGGTTGCCAAGGGATTAGGGCCAAGCCTGTCTGAGCCAGTCATATTTTTGAAAGATATTTATAGAACTACTGAGGTTGCTCAGAAGTAATTGGAGTCAAGTCATGCTTACAGAAGGTTTTTTCTTTGTTCTTCATGCTGCCTCTTAACCCAGTTCAGAGTGGCCATTATTCCGCTACAAATAAATGCCAAACATTCTTTGGAAATAAAAAGGAAGGCTGAATTATAAACTTGTGTATTTGTTTTAGCATTTAGCATAGTGTATGCCATTAAAGAAGTATATAATCAAATAGGCATTTTAAGAAGTGAGAGGTTGTGATAGAAATATATTGCTTTGCTCTAAACAACTATGTATTATTAAAAGAAATTTCAATTCCTCTGATATTCTAACTCTACTGTATGTTTATTCATCTTGTTCATCACTTTATAGCAGGGTTTCATCTTGACACCCTGTTCAAAACTTAGTCCCCAACTATATCACAAGGTGTGTGTTAATAATTCTCATAAAGCTTGATTGGTTAGGTAGGTTTGAGAAATTCTGGATTTAACAGACTTGAATGGTTGTTTTTATAGTTTACTTGCAAGGTTTTTAAGGTCTTATATATTTTTCTGTAAATTGTGAGTCCCTAAGTGTGTGATTGAGAGTGCAGTATTTTCAAAATCCACTTCATCATGAAACTCTTCTAATGAGCATCTACTGAAGCTAGAATTCAAAGAGGATTGCTCTGGGAGACACTGCTGTGTTCCACAAGAACACATTGAAAAAGGTTCCCGTTCAGTACTTACACCTTTTTTCTATTAATTTTTTTTCTTTTTTTGAATAGCAGTAAGACAAATTATCCCTTTTTAAGGGATGCAGATTGAAAGTGTCCCAGCCAGAGTGTTCTTCCTCTTTCCTCTGTTCATAATGAGCAGTGTTGATAGTGATATTCTTGGTGAACACTGATTTAACAAATTGTGCTTTGGTGCCTTTTGCCCAAAAAGTGTCTCCTTGGGAAGCAGTCTCTAAATTTAAAATTGCAAATTGTTGGGATCCTTAACGTAAGACTAGACCAAGTATTTCTCTGAAATCAAGTCTCTTAAAGGAGGCCTTCTCAAGGGAAGAGGCTACTGGTACAAATGCTTTCTAAATGGGAATTTTGTCTTCTGTTTTAGAGCCTGCTTTAGAGGGCTGATTCTCCATGCCTGAAAGACTGTCATCTTAGTTGAGAAACTATAGGCCCTACTATAAATCATTTATAATTTTAAGCCATGAAAAAGTCCCTTGGATAAGATGGCTATCTTCATTCATAATAAGTTTCCTTAATCCTCTCTAGAGAAAGCCAAAGTTATCCTAGGAGTTGGAAGAGCATGTGTTTGGGAACACTGAAGTGCAAGATTTTAGGTAAACATGAGTATGTTAGCTTGCTAGGGCTACCATAATGAAGTGGCACAGACCAGGTGGCTTAAACAACAGAGATTGATTTTCTCAGAGTTCAGAAGGCTAAAAGTCTGAGAGCACTGTATTGGCAGCATTGATTTCTTCTGAGTTTTCTCTTCTTAGCTTGTAGATAGTCATGTTCTTCCTATATCTCCACATGGTCTCTCCTTGTGCATGTCTGTGTCCTGATCTCTTCTTTTTATAAGGACACCAGTCATATGACATTAGGGTCCACCTATGCCAAAGCCTTTGACTGTGTGGATCATGATAAACTGTGGAAAATTCTGAAAGAGATGGGAATACCAGACCACCTGACCCACCTCTTGAGACACCTGTATGGAGGTCAGGAAGCAACAGTTAGAACTGGACATGGAACAACAGACTGGTTCCGAATAGGAAAAGGAGTACATCAAGGCTGTATATTGTCTCCCTGCTTATTTAACTTCTATGCAGAGTACATCATGAGAAACGCTGGACTGGAGGAAGCACAAGCTGGAATCAAGATTGCTGGGAGAAACATCAATAACCTCAGATACGCAGATGACACCACCCTTATGGCGAAAGTGAAGAGGAACTAAAAGGCCTCTTAAAAGTGAAAGAGGAGAGTGGAAAAGTTGGCTTAAAACTCAGAAACATTCAGAAAATGAAGATCATGGCATCTGGTCCCATCACTTCATGGGAAATAGATGGGGAAACAGTGAAAACAGTGTCAGACTTTATTTTTTTGGGCTTCAAAATCACTGCAGATGGTGATTGCAGCCATGAAATTAAAAGATGCTTAATCCTTGGAAGGAAAGTTATGACCAACCTAGATAGCATATTCAAAAGCAGAGACAATACTTTGCCAACACAGGTCCGTCTAGTCAGGCTATGGTTTTTCCAATGGTCATGTATGGATGTGAGAATTGGGCTGTGAAGAAAGCTAAGCACCGAAGAATTGATGCTTTTGAACTGTGGTGTTGGAGAAGACTCTTGAGAGTCCCTTGGACTGCAAGGAGATCCAACCAGTCCAATCTAAAGGAGATCAGTCCTGGGTTTTCTTTGGAAGGACTGATGCTAAAGCTGAAACTCCAGTACTTTGGCCACCTCATGCGGAGAGTTGACTTACTGGCAAAGACTCTGATGCTGGGAGGGATTGGGGGCAGGAGGAGAAGGGGATGACAGAGGATGAGATGTCTGTATGGCATCACTGACTTGATGGACATGAGTTTGAGTGAACTCTGTGAGTTGGTGATGGACAGGAGGCCTGGCGTACTGCAATTCATGGGCTCGCAAAGAGTCGGACATGACTGAGCAATTGAACTGAACTGAATGCTCTAATACTTTGGCTACCTAATGTGAAGAACTGACTCATTGGAAAAGACCCTGATGCTGGGAAAGATTGAAGGTGGGAGGAGAAGGGGACGGCTGAGGATGAGATACTTGCATGGCATCACTGACTCAATGGGCATGAGTTTGGGTAAACTCTGGGAGTTGGTGATGGACTAGAAGGCCTGGTGTGCTGTAGTCCATAGGGTTGCAAAGAGTTGGACACAACTGAGCGACTGAACTGAACTGAACTGAATGATCTAATTTAATGCTAATTAATTAGTTTAATTCTGTAAGAGAATCTGTCTCTAAATATAGTCATATTCTGAGATACTGGGGGGCGGGTTAGGACTTCAACATATGACTTTTAAGGAGACATCATTCAGCCCATAGCAATGAATAATCCTTGATTAGTAGCAGTCTTTTGAATGTATTTTATTAGGTTAAACATATTAGGAATATTTCACAGACAGACAAAATATCATAGGAAAAATATTGCAGAATTTCATGGCCAGTGGATAAAAAGCAAAGCTTCACTTTGCTTTTCTATGAATTTCTCTAGATATTTTCAGAGTTTATCTGTAAAAAAGGGAACTGTCATCTGTGCTGTAAGAAAGTTAAAAAACAGGAAAACAGATCTAAGTATTTGTATACTTATCTTTGTAGTTATCACTATTTCAAACTCAGGGCATGTATAGGAAATGGTAATATTGGTTTTCACACTGAGATTGATATAACAAGTGCCTGTGACTGCTGAAGCCTGAGCGAGTCATCTCAACATACCCATAAATTTTTCCTCAGCAAAAGCATGTATAACATACATTGATTTAACTGTAAATGATTACCTGAAACTGAAGAACATGAGGGAAACCAGACTCATGTAATAAAATAGTAGAATTTTTACTTGGAAGGGATCTTCAGTTCAGTTCAATTGCTCAGTCTTGTCTGATTCTTTGTGACACTATGAACCACAGCACACCAGGCCTCCTTATCCATCACCCGAGACTACCCAAGAGACTGCTCGAGACTACCCAAACCCATGTCCATTGAGTCAGTGATGCCATCCAACCATGTCATCTTCTGTCATCCCCTTCTCCTCCTGCCCTCAATCTTTCCCAGCCTCAAGGTCTTTTCAGATGAGTCAGCTCTTCTCATCAGGTGGCCAAAGTATTGGAGTTTCAGCTTCAACATCAGTCCTTCCAATGAACACCCAGGGCTGATCTCCTTTAGGATGTACTGGTTTGATCTCCTTGCAGTCCAAGGGACTCTCAAGAGTCTTCTCCAACACTACAGTTCAAAAGCATCAATTCTTCGGTGCTCAGCCTTCTTTATAATCCAACTCTCACATCCATACATGGCCACTGGAGAAACCATAGCGTTGACTAGACGGACCTTTGTTGACAAAGTAATGTCTCTGCTTTTTAATTTGCTGTCCAGGTTGGTCATAACTTTCGTTCCAAGGAGCAAGCATCTTTTAATTTCATGGCTGCAGTCACCATCTGCAGTGGTTCTGGAGCCCCCCCAAAATAAAGTCAGCCACTGTTGCCACTGTTTCCCCATCTATTTGCCATGGAAGGGATCTTAGGCATCACATTCCAGTCACTCACAAACCTATTACCACATTAGTGAAGTTCAATACTGTTCAACACTGGTACTATTAATTAGGGCTTCCCTGGTGGTGCTAGTGGTAAAGAACTTGCCTGCTAATGTAAGTGATGTAAGAGATGCAGGTTTGATCCCTGAGTAGGGAAGATCCCCTGCAGGAGGGCATGGGAACCCACTCCAGTATTCTTGCCAGGAGAATACCATGGACAGTGGAGCCTGGTAGGCAATAGTCCGTAGGGTTGCACAGAGTTGGACATGACTTAGCTCACTTGCACTGCTAATTACCTAATGGCTCTCTTTATATTGTCTTATTCTATAAAAAAAAAAAAAAACCTTTAGCTTTTGCCACATCATAAATAAAAATATATTTTGAATTGGAATTCAGTATATGTTAAAAGCATTTCTTGACTCCTAAATATATATGTATATGTGTGTGTATAAATATGTGTATATATAATATTTAAATTATTCCACACTTTCTCTCTTCCATCATTTAGCATTGGGAAGCAGTGGATTCAATGAAAACCTTGAAGAACTTTAAGGCCCTAAGGAATGGTGGAGTCAGTAACTCTAAAAAATTTGTGTCTCTGAATTACTGCAAGAGAATGTGACATGAACAAAAAATAAACCTTGTGTTAAGCTTCAGTGATTTTGGTACTTCTTATTATAGCAATTAGCTTAGCCTGACTAATGTGGTCAGTTTTGTAGGACTTTAGATATTTCAACCCTCAATGATCTTTTCTTGCATTTAAACTGTAGAAACTTATCATTATTTATCCCTAAACACTTTTTCCTTTTTATAAAGCCATTAGAGTTATATTTTCAGCTGTGAACCTGCAATGAAGGTAGTATTGAAGTAAGTGTATTACTCAGTCTCCTCATTCTTTTGCATATTATAATAAATTTTCCAGATAAAAAATTTTTTTTAAGAAATTTAGCATTCAGTTATGAAAAAGGCAAGTGTAGTTACATGGAAGAGATCTCTGGTCTTTCCCATTCTGTTCTTTTCCTCTATTTCTTTGCACTGATCACTGAAAAAGGCTTTCTTATCTCTCCTTGCTATTCTTTGGAACTCTGCATTCAGATGCTTATATCTTTCCTTTTCTCCTTTGCTTTTCACCTCTCTTGTTTTCACAGCTATTTGTAAGGCCTTCCCAGACAGCCATTTTGCTTTTTTGCATTTCTTTTCCATGGGGATGGTCTTGATCCCTGTCTCCTGTACAATGTCACGAACCTCATTCCATAGTTCATCAGGCACTCTATCTATCAGATCTAGGCCCTTAAATCTATTTCTCACTTCCACTATATAATCATAAGGGATTTGATTTAGGTCATACCTGAATGGTCTAGCGGTTTTCCCTACTTTCTTCAATTTAAGTCTGAATTTGGCAATAAGGAGTTCATGATCTGAGCCACAGTCAGCTCCTGGTCTTGTTTTTGTTGACTGTATAGAGCTTCTCCATCTTTGGCTGCAAAGAATATAATCAATCTGATTTCGGTGTTGACCATCTGGTGATGTCCATGTGTAGAGTCTTCTCTTGTGTTGTTGGAAGAGGGTGTTTGCTATGACCAGTGCATTTTCTTGCAAAACTCTATTAGCCTTTGCCCTGCTTCATTCTCTACGCCAAGGCCAAATTTGTCTGTTACTCCAGGTGTTTCTTGACTTCCTACTTTTGCATTCCAGTCCCCTATAATGAAAAGGACATCTTTTTTGGGTGTTAGTTCTAAAAGATCTTGTAGGTCTTCATAAAACTGTTCAACTTCAGTTTCCTCAGCATTACTGGTTGGGGCATAGACTTGGATAACTGTGATATTGAGTGGTTTGCCTTGGAGACGAACAGATCATTCTGTTGTTTTTGAGATTGCATTCAAGTACTGCATTTCAGACTCTTTTGTTGACCATGATGGCTACCCCATTTCTTCTGAGGGATTCCTGCCCACAGTAGTAGATATAATGGTCATCTGAGTTAAATTCACCCATTCCAGTCCATTTTAGTTCGCTGATTCCTAGAATGTCGATGTTCACCCTTGCCGTCTCTTGTTTGACCACTTCCAATTTGCCTTGATTCATGGACCTGACATTCCAGGTTCCTATGCAATATTGCTCTTTACAGCATCGGATCTTGCTTCTATCGCCAGTCACATCCACATCTGGGTATTGTTTTTGCTTTGGCTCCATCCCTTCATTCTTTCTGGAGTTATTTCTCCACTGATCTCCAGTAGCATATTGGGCACCTAATGACCTGGGGAGTTCCTCTTTTGGTATCCTATCATTTTGCCTTTTCATACTGTTCATGGGGTTCTCAAGGCAAGAATACTGAAGTGGTTTGCCATTCCCTTCTCCAGTGGACCACATTCTGTCAGACCTCTCCACGATGACCTGTCCAAGATGGGCTCGATAAAGGACAGAAATGGTCTGGACCTAACAGAAGGAGAAGATAATAAGAAGAGGCGGCAAGAATACACAGAAGAACTGTACAAAAAAGATCTTCATGACCAAGATAATCATGATGATGTGATCACTAATCTGAGCCAGACATCTTGGAATGTGAAGTCAAGTGGGCCTTAGAAAGCATCACTATGAACAAAGCTAGTGGAAGTGATGGAATTCCAGTGGAGCTGTTTCAAATCCTGAAAGGTGATGCTCTGAAAGTGCTGCACTCAATATGCCAGCAAATTTGGAAAACTGAGCAGTGGCCACAGGACTGGAAAAGGTCAGTTTTCATTCCAATTCCAAAGAAAGGCAATGCAAAAGAATCTCAAACTACCGCACAATTGCACTCATCTCACATGCTAGTAAAGTAATGCTCAAAATTCTCCAAGCCAGGCTTTAGCAATACGTGAACCGTGAACTTCCTGATGTTCAAGCTGGTTTTAAGAAAGGCAGAGGAACCAGAGATGAAATTGCCAACATTCGCTGGATCGTGGAAAAAGCAAGAGAATTCCAGAAAAACATCTATTTCTGCTTTATTGACTATGCCAAAGCCTTTGACTGTGTGGATCACAATAAACTGTGGAGAATTCTGAAAGAGATGGGAATACCAGACCACCTAACCTGCCTCTTGAGAAATCTGTATGTAGGTCAGGAAGCAATAGTTATAACTGCACATGGAACAACAGACTGGTTCCAAATAGGAAAAGGAGTACGTCAAGGCTGTATATTGTCACCTAGCTTATTTAACTTCTATGCAGAGTACATCATGAGAAATGCTGGACTGGAAGAAACACAAGCTGGAATCAAGATTGCCTGGAGAAATGTCAATGACCTCAGATATGCAGATGTCACCAACCTTATGGCAGAAAGTGAAGAGGAGCTAAAAAGCCTCTTGATGAAAGTGAAAGAGGAGAGTGAAAAAGTTGGCTTAAAGCTCAACATTCAGAAAACGAAGATCATGGCATCTGGTCCCATCACTTCATGGGAAATAGATGGGGAAACAGTGGAAACAGTGTCAGACTTTATTTTTGGGGGCTCCAAAATCACTGCAGATGGTGACTGCAGCCATCTGAAATTAAGACGCTTACTCCTTGGAAGAAAAGTTATGACCAATCTAGATAGTATATTCAAAAGCAGAGACGTTACTTTGCCGACTAAGGTCCGTCTAGTCAAAGCTATGGTTTTTCCTGTGGACATGTGTGGATGTGAGAGTTGGACTGTGAAGAAGGCTGAGCGCCGAAGAATTGATGCTTTTGAACTGTGGTGTTGGAGAAGACTCTTGAGAGTCCCTTGGACTGCAAGGAGATCCAACCAGTCCATTCTGAAGGAGATCAGCCCTGGGATTTCTTTGGAAGAAACGATGCTAAAGCTGAAGCTCCAGTACTTTGGCCACCTCATGCAAAGAGTTGACTCATTGGAAAAGACTCTGATGCTGGGAGGGATTGGGGGCAGGAGGAGAAGGGGACAACAGAGGATGAGATGGCTGGATGGCATCACAGACTCGATGGACGTGAGTCTCAGTGAACTCCGGGAGATGGTGATGGACAGGGAGGCCTGGCGTGCTGCGATCCATGGGGTCGCAGAGAGTCGGACATGACTGAGCGACTGAACTGAGTTACATGGAAGGTGCAAGCTGCAATTGCCCTTGCCCATGCTCTGGTTAAAAATCGTACAGTCCTATTTTAGGATGAATTCTTACCACCTCAAGGCACTCAGAGTTCCTTGAAACTTCAGGTAAGAATTGTTCATCACCGAGGGTTTAGGCCCATTTGAAATCACTATCATGAACAAAAATTAAAATTTATTATATACATGTGCATTTATATAATTCTTAGAATTGATTAACTTGAAAAACAAAATCTCCTTTTTTCTTCAGTATATATACATGATTTTTTATTTTATTTGCTTTATTGGGCTTTGAGTTTGACAGGGCTGTTTTGGGTATGTGGGTATCCCCTTGAGACAGAAATGGCAGCCCACTCCAGTGTTTTTGCCTGGGAAATCCATGGACAGAGAAGCCTAATGGGCTACCATCCATGGGGTCGCAGAAGAGTTGGACACAATTTGGCAGCTAAACAACAACAAAGTCTGTATGTGGTGGGGTGGTTGTATTTGTTCCTAAATGTCACTTGTAGATTAATCCTAGATACCACTGGTAGATTAATACCAGATACAGCTGTCTTGGGGGTGAAGTAATAAATATGAACCAATGTAAACAATCTAGATTTTAAAGCAAATACAGTGACAAAATGTTAAAAATGAAGTGGAGTCAGTTTGCTCAATAGTATTGTTGCCAATAGGGTAGTGGTCCAGTCAGTAAGTTATAATGTGAATCAAGGTTATGGTCCAGAAAGCACCACAGCTTCTTCTTTCATGGAACTCATAGACTATGTATTAAAGTGCAAACAACACAGAAGCAGTGGGTAACTTAACATTTGCTTGTGTCAGAATTTCTCCTATACATCACAATCTAGAATGTTCCTGCAGCGTAGCCCCAGAGCATCCCCTCAAGACAGAGGGAGAAGTTTCTACAAGGGAGAAGTTTTACTTCAGTGGAAAAAGTTACTAATCATATTCCAAAATGTTCTTTCTAGATTTCCCTGAAAAATAATATAATTGTAATATCATCAGTTTATTACAAATATAAATAAGAAATGAAGAAGCATAGAATAAACTAATATTCATCATTTAATACTTATGTATCTACAGAAAATTTTAACAAGTATTTACTGTTATAAATAAATTTTGGCTCTTAAATGAATAAAATAATTTTCTTTTTAATACCATTCACTTTTATATATGCATTAGGTGCTTCTTTAAGCAATGTGAACAGATCTCAGAGTCTAAAAGTAATAGGGCTTGGTTGCTATTTGAAGAGTAAAAAGAATACATATTCCTATTTGAGATATATCTTGACTCTCTTCAGAGTGACTTTTACCAATTGATAAAAAATTACTGTAATTGTATCAGATATTTAGTGTTATTCAATACATGAAATACAAAGCAAAATTAGTCACTTTCTCTCTGCTAACTCATGATACCTTGTGTAACCTTTATTTTATTTTGTCTTTCCTTTTAATTACTGATCAATGCTATGAAGTGGATCAATTTGTTAAAGGTTTCTAAATGTGTTACATACGCCTTTAAGAATTAGTAGTGCTATCATTCATATAAGGGAAAGGAAGTTGCCTTTATGGATACATGATACTTAGATTGCATTGTTTTGCTTCCTTCATTTACTTTTGTTTCTTATTTTTCTTAACTAGAGGTTGCATGTTTATAAGCAGAATACAGAAAACAAATAATAATAACAAAATCATCCATAGCCTCATTACCATTCAAACCTAACCATTGTGTGTGTGTGTGTGTGTAATTTAGGTTCCTGATGTTTAACTTTATTTTGATATGCATTTTTCCCAAATATTATATCTTTAATGGGTATATACCATCTACTCTTGGCTCTTTCCCTTTCTTTCCTTCTTTGCTGCTTCTTCCCTCTCTCCCTTCCTCTCCCTTCCTCTCTTCCTTATTTCCTTCCTTCCTCTTCCTCTCCCTCTCTCTTCCCCTCTCCTTCCCTTGCTTCCTTTCTTTCATCTTTCTTTCTGTTAAAGTAGTTTTGTGACAATCATCTTCATGTATAAAATGTTCTAATTTTCATATCTTGGTCAGAGTAATCATCAGAGTATGTGAATATTTTCAAGACTCTTGGCAAATATTGTCAATTTCATTTTACCAGATAATTAGACCAAATTAAACTCCCACTATATATTTAAGAACAACTGTTTCCTCTGGTTATCACTCATATTGGAAATTACCTGAGTTTTTTCTTGTTGCTGTTGCTGATTTGACAGGTTAAAAATAACTCACTTTTTCTGATAATTGGTGATATTATCTTTACATGGCTTTAAAACATTTAGAGTAGGGTGATCCATATAATGTATTTTTATTGCTAAAGTGAAATAAATTGTAAATCTTTCATTATTATTTTTCCCATCAAAGTCTAATCTATGTTGCACTCACAGGTTTTCTCCTATCAGAAAGATGAACATAATTCCAAAATTTGGGAATGCCTCAGTTTGGAAATAAAGGATGCAAGTTAAACTCATGGCACAAAAGGATACACAATTCCTTTGTAGAAAAGATAATAAGGAGAAAAATTTCTTTCCCACAGAGCTTTGTATTTCCATTCTACTGATCATTTTGAATAGCTTCTGTCCTTGTTCATTTATTAAGAAGATGACTATTTTCAGAAACTACACATAGTATACATTATTTGGAATTTGTGATTAAACATAATCCCCAAACACAGCAAAGTAAAATATACTCCTTCCTGGAACAAATGTTTAATTCGCCTTCTTGTTAATGGTTGCTAATTTCTGGCAATGATTAAGTGTCAGTAGAAAATGTACTTTTTTATGTGAAGCCTTTTGGCCATTATAAAGGTGGATTTTTCATTTGAAAATTTAAAGTCAGATTTCTCTTAAAGTTAGAAACAATGGTGGCCTTAAAAGAGTCCATTTTTCTTTTTAATTGTGCATCAGTTCAGTTCAGTTCAGTCACTCAGTCGTGTCCGACTCTTTGTGACCCCGTGAATCGCAGCACGCCACGCCTCCCTGTCCATCACCAACTCCCGGAGTTAACTCAGACTCACGTCCATCGAGTCAGTATGCCATCCAGCCATCTCATCCTTTGTCGTCCCCTTCTCCTCCTGCCCCCAATCCCTCCCAGCATCAGAGTCTTTTCCAATGAGTCAACTCTCCGCATGAGGTGGCCAAAGTACTGGAGTTTCACTTCAGCATCATTCCTTCCGAAGAAATCCCAGGGCTGATCTCCTTCAGAATGGACTGGTTGGATCTCCTTGCAGTCCAAGGGACTCTCAAGAGTCTTCTCCAACACCACAGTTCAAAAGCATCAATTCTTCGGCGCTCAGCCTTCTTCACAGTCCAACTCTCACATCCACACATGACCACAGGAAAAACCATAGCTTTGACTAGATGGACCTTAGTCGGCAAAGTAATGTCTCTGCTTTTCAATATGCTATCTAGGTTGGTCATAACTTTCCTTCCAAGGAGTAAGCGTCTTTTAATTTCATGGCTGCAATCACCATCTGCAGTGATTTTGGAGCCCCCCAAAGTAAAATCTGACACTGTTTCCACTGTTTCCCCATCTATTTCCTATGAAGTGGTGAGACCAGATTCCATGATCTTCGTTTTCTGAATGTTGAGCTTTAAGCCAACTTTTTCACTCTCCTCTTTCACTTTCATCAAGAGGGTTTTTAGTTCCTCTTCACTTTCCGCCATAAGGCTAGTGTCGTCTGCATATCTGAGGTCATTGATATTTCTCCAGGCAATCTTGATTCCAGCTTGTGTTTCTTCCAGTTCAGCGTTTCTCATGATGTACTCTGCATAGAAGTTAAATAAGCAGGGTGACAATATGCAGCCTTGACGTACTCCTTTTCCTATTTGGAACCAGTCTGTTGTTCCATGTCCAGTTATAACTATTGCTTCCTGACCTGCATACAGATTTCTCAAGAGGCAGGTTAGGTGGTCTGGTATTCCCATCTCTTGAAGAATTCTCCACAGTTTATTGTGATCCACACAGTCAAAGGCTTTGGCATAGTCAATAAAGCAGAAATAGATGTTTTTCTGGAACTCTCTTGCCTTTTCGATGATCCAGCGGATGTTGGCAATTTGATCTCTGGTTCCTTTGCCTTTTCTAAAACCAGCTTGAACATCTGGAAGTTCATGGTTCACATATTGCTAAAGCCTGGCTTGGAGAATTTTGAGCATTACTTTACTAGCTTGTGAGATGAGTGCAATTGTGTGGTAGTTTGAGCATTCTTTTGCATTGCCTTTCTTTGGAATTGGAATGAAAACTGACCTTTTCCAGTCCTGTGGCCATGCCGAGTTTTCCAAATTTGCTGGCATATTGAGTGCAGCACTTTCACAGCATCATCTTTCAGGATTTGAAATAGCTCCACTGGAATTCCATCACCTCCACTAGCTTTGTTCATAGTGATGCTTTCTAAGGCCCACTTGACTTCATATTCCAGGATGTCTGGCTCTAGATGGCTGATCACACCATTGTGATTATCCAGGTCGTGAAGGTCTTTTTTGTACAGTTCTTCTGTGTATTCTTGCCACCTCTTCTTAATATCTTCTGCTTCTGTTAGGTCCATACCATTTCTGTCCTTTATCGAGCCCATCTTTGCATGAAATGTTCCCTTGGGATCTCTAATTTTCTTGAAGAGATCTCTAGTCTTTCCCATTCTGTTGTTTTCCTATATTTCTTTGCATTGATCACTGAAGAAGGCTTTCTTATCTCTTCTTGCTATTCTTTGGAACTCTGCATTCAGATGCTTATATCTTTCCTTTTCTCCTTTGCTTTTCACCTCTCTTCTTTTCACAGGTATTTGTAAGGCCTCGCCAGACAGCCATTTTGCTTTTTTGCATTTCTTTTCCATGGGGATGGTCTTGTGCATAAGCTAGTATTAATCAAGATGTGGCACAATTCACCGAGTTGTTTTATAAGAACAATAGTCTTAAAACTTTACTTGTTATTCTACTTAAACAGTTAGATTCATACTGTAATTTCCAGTATTAAAATGCTTCATCTCTACTGTACTTTAATTAATCTCTTTTGGGACAGTTACAGCTTACACTGGAAAGTCTCTTATAAATTGGTGTCTATTCATTCAAGTATTCCCTGAAGTGTATTTCGAGTTTTTACAATCCAGGTAAATTTAAGTCAAGCTATGATACTGTGATTAGTTGTTCATCCACATTAGTCAATGCTGATCAGAGCTCTAAGGAGGATTAAAGAGGCCAGTCAGCCAAAATGCCACCCTCCTCTACCAGTCTTCAGATCTTTTCTTACTCAGTCAGATTTTTTGTTAGAGTCTCTTTTTTGGATAAAGCAATGCAAAAATGATCTGTATCAAACATACTGGTAGAATAATTATTGATTACTTGGGAATGGAGGAGCTTACTGAAAAATACTCTGCCCTATTCTTGTTATCATTGCCTAGATTTTCAGGTCATCTCTGGGGAGGACTCTGTCTTAGAACATAGAGTTTCTATAGTTCAAGACCTTATAGAACTAATCTTCTAGACCTTCTAGACCTTCTAGAGTTATAGTTCAAGACCTTCTAGAACTTGACCTTTTAGAACTAGTTACAGTTCAAGACCTTCTAGAAAGTCTACAAAGCCTTTTAGAGTTATAGTTCAAAACCTTCTAGAACTAACACCCAAAAAAGATTTCCTCTTTATCATAGGGGACTGGAATGCAAAAACAGAAATCAAGAGATACCAGAAGTAACAGGCAAATTTGGCCTTGGAATACAAAATGAAGCAGGGCAAAGGCTAACAGTTTAGCCAAGAGAATGCACTGGTCATGGTGAACACCCTCTTCCAGCAACACGAGAGATGACTCTACACATGGACATCACCAGATGGTCAATACAGAAATCAGATTGATTATATTCTTTGCAGCTAAAGATGCAGAAGCTCTATACAGTCAGTAAACACAAGACTGGGAGCTGACTGTGGCTCAGATCATGAACTCCTATTGCAAAATTCAGACTTAAATTGAAGTAAGTAGGGAAAACCACTAGACTGTTCAGGTATCACCTAAATCAAATCCCTTGTGATTATAAAACAATGGAAGTGACAAATAGATTCAAAGGATTAGATCTGATAGACAGAGTGCCTGAAGAACTATGGATGGAGGTTCTTGACATTGTACAGGAGGCAGTGATCAAGACTATCCCCAAGAATAAGAAATGCAAAAAGGCAAAATGGTTGTCTGAGGAGGCCCTATAAATAGTTTAAAAAAGAAGAGAAGCAAAAGGCAAAGGAGAAAAGGAAAGATATACCCATCTGAAAGTGATCAATGCAAAGAAATCGAGGAAAACAATAAAATGGGAAAGACTCTTCAAGAGTCTTTGGGAAAGAGATCTCTTCAAGGAAATTAGAGATAACAAGGGAACATTTCATTCAAAGATGGGCACAGTAAAGGACAGAAACGGTATGGACCTATCAGAAGCAGAAGATATTAGGAAGAGGTGGCAAGAATACACAGAACTACACAAAAAAGATCTTCACAACCCAGATAACCACAGTGATGTGATCACTCACCTAGATCCAGACATCCTGGAATCTGAAGTCAAGTAGGCTTTAGGAAGCATCACTATGAACAAAGCTAGTGGACATGATGGAATTCAAGTTGAGCTATTTCAAATCCTAAAAGAGGATGCTGTGAAATTGCTATACTCAATATGCCAACAAATTTGGAAAATTCACCAGTGGCCACAGGACTGGAAAAGGTCAATTTTCATTTCAATCTTCATGAAGAGCAATGCCAAAGAATGTTCAAACTACCACACAATTGCAGTCTTTTAACACGCTAGCAAAGTTATGCTCAAAATTCTCCAGGCCAGGCTTCAACAGTATGTGAACTCTGGACTTCCAGATGTTCAGGCTGGATTTAGAAAAGGCAGAGGAGCCAGAGATCTAATTGGCAACATTCATTGGATCATAGAAAAAACAAGAAAATTCCAGAAAAACATCTACTTCTGCTTTATTGATTATGCCAAAGCCTTTGACTGTGTGGATCACAACAAACTGTGGAAAATTCTTCAAGAGGTTGAAATACCAGACCACCTTTCCTGCGTCCTGAGAAATCTGTATGCAGGTCAAGGAGCAACACTTAGAACTAGACATGGAAAAACAGACTGGTTCCAAATTGAGAAAGAAGTATGTCAGGCTGTATACTGTCACCCTGCTTATTTAACTTTTATGCAGAGTATATCATGAGAAATGCTGGGCTGGATAAAGCACAAGCTGGAAACAAGATTGCTGGGAGAAATATCAATAACCTCAGATATGCAGATGACACCAACCTTATGGCAGAAAGTGAGGAGGAACTAAAGAGCCTCTTGATGAAAATGAAAGAGGAGAGTGAAAGATCAGGCTTAAAACTCAACATTTCAGAAGACTAAGATCATGGCATCTGGTCCTATCACTTCATGGCAAATAGATGGGGAATCAATGAAAACAGTGACAGAGTTTATTTTCTTGGGCTCCAAAATCACTGCAGATGGTGACTGCAGCCATGAAATTAAAAGATGCTTGCTCCTTGGAAGAAAAGCTGTTACTGACCTAGCTGCTGCTGCTGCTAAAGTCGCTTCAGTCGTGTCCGACTCTGCGAGACCCCATAGATGGCAGCTCACCACACTCTCCTGTCCCTGGGATTCTCCAGTCAAGAGCACTGGAGTGGGTTGCCATTTCCTTCTCCAATGCATGAAAGTGAAAAGTGAAAGTGAAGTCGCTCAGTCTTGCCCGACTCTTAGCGACCCCATGGATTGCATGGAATCCGTCCATGGGATTTTCCAGTCAAGAGTACTGGAGTGGGGTGCCATTATTACCTTCTCCGTACCAACCTAGAGAGCATATTAAAAAGCAAAGACATTACCTTGCCAACATAAGTCTGTTTAGTCAAAGCTATGATTTTTCCAGTAGTCAGGTATCGATGTGAGAGTTGGACTATAAAGAAAGCTGAATGCCAAAGAATTGATGCTTTTGAGCTGTGGTGTTGGAGAAGTCACTTGAGAGTCCCTTGGACTGCAAAGAGATCCAACCAGTCCATCCTAAAGGAAATCAGTCCTGAATATTCACTGGAAGGACTGATGCTGAAGCTGAAACTTCAATACTTTAGCCACCTGATGTGAAGAACTGACTCATTTGAAAATACCCTGATGCTGGGAAAGATTGAAGGCAGGAGAAGAAGAGGATGACAGAGGATGAGATTTTTGGATGGAATCACCAACTGGATGAATATGAGTTTGAACAAGCTCTGTAAGCTGGTGATGGACAGGGTGCCGCAGCATGGGGTTGCATGGGGTTGCAATGAGTTGGACGTGACTGAGTTACTGAACTGAATGGATAGAGTGTGTCAGGTAATACATAAAGCATTTCTTGCTATATTATGTGATTTCAAGGTAAATTAAAAAAAAAGTTTTTATTTTTATTTCTTATTTATTGTGGGGGAGGGTATTGAGATTGCTTTTTATTTAACATTGGTTTATTTTAGCATAAATTGCATAGAGCAGACTTTGGAAATCTTGTCTTTGCTGTTTGCTAGTTGTTCTATCCTTGGACAGAACATTTATTCTCTTAGAGTTTTTATGATTTGTTTTGTAAAATGAAAAAGGTAGCACTTCACATATTTGATAAGATTTTTACAGTCAAATGATATGTTGTGAATAAAAGTGCTCCTTATTTTCTTTCTAAGAGAAAATCTGTTGTATTTATGTTGAAACAATTTTGTTTTCGGTCACTAAGCTGTGTCTGACTCTTTGTGACCTCACGAACTGCAGCATGCCAGGCTTCCCTGTCCTTCACTATCTCCAGGATTTTGCTCGAATTCATCTCTGTTGAGTTGGTGATGCTATCTAACCATCTCATCCTCTGTCACCTCCTTCTCCTTTTGCCTTCAATGTTTCCAAGCTTTTTCACAAGTCAACTCTTCACATCAGGAAGTATTGGAGCTTCAGCTTCAGCATCAGTCCTTCTAATGAATGTTCAGGATTGATTTTCTTTAGGATTGATTGGTTTGATCTCCATGCAGTTCAGGGGGCTCTCAAGAGGTTTTTCTTTTATTGCAATCCAAATTAGAAAAGTACAGTTTCTTCAATGTTTTTGTTCTATCACTTGTATTTTAAAACTTGAATTTTTGAAAGAGGTTTCAAATAGCTGTTTTTATTTTTCTTAAACATTTTGTTTTGTATTGGATATGGGGTCGCACAGAGTTGGACACGACTGAAGTGACTTAGCAGCAGCAGCAGCATCATAGCTGATTAACAATGTTGTGATAATTTCAGGTGGACAGTAGAGGGATTCAGCCATAGATATACATGTATCCATTCTCCCCCAAACTCTCCTCCCATCCAGGCTGTCACATAAAATGCAGAGTTCCCTGTACTATACAGTTGATCTTTGCTGTTATCCATTTTAAATATAGCAGTGTGTACTTGTCCATCCCAAACTCCTTAACTATCCCTTCCCTACTTCCTTCCCTCTGGCAATTATAAGCAAATAGCTATTTTCTACTTTGTAGATTACTCTTTATAAAAGAGATATTTCAGGATGGGGAACACATGTACACCCGTGGCAGATTCATGTCAATGTATGGCAAAACCAATACAATATTGTAAAGTAATTAGCCTCCAAAAAATAAAAAAAAGAAATATTTGTTCATTGTGGAAAATAGAGGTAAGCAAAATTTTATTAAAATTACTCATAGCCCCATTATTTAAAAACAACAGTAACCCATAATTATACGTAAGGTGGTATTTGGGGTTGGGGTGTATGAAACTGATCCTTTCCATGGTGCTGACATGTAAACATGGTGGAAGGTTTTCTGACTTTTAAATGTGACTTTTCAGATCTCTGTTTTTGAAGAGAGTAGAAAATGTTGGCAAAATTTTTATTTAGACATTTCCAATCCTATATTTTTGGTCCTTGTATTTAGTACAATTTGTCTGTCCTTGTAGGAATAAGCTTGAGCTGCCTGTGTTTCATTAAGAAAAAATTTATCACTGTCACTACACCCAGCTCTGCAGGTGGCTTATGGCCAACTCTTTACTACTTAACTGAGGTTGAATTAGACTAATAGTTTTGTGCACTGAACAGCGAGACTGTCAGCTCCTTATAATGATTCATATGTTACAGCTGCAGTCCATGCTTGTTAATAACATCTGACTTTTCATTGAACCGCAGAGCTTCCTGTCGTCTCAGCTAATCTTTTGATAAAATGTCAACTTTTCAGTTTTCTAAGTGACTGAAACTTAAAATTCATAGATCTGAAGAAATCATTATTCAAAGTATATTAGACTGTGAGAAAATAAACCATTTTTAATGTTTACTAAGATTCACATGTAGGAAATATATACTTTCCTTGGGAAAATACCTTTTTTTATATTTTCAGAGAAATTATTCATGTTTAAAATGACTTTTTATGCAGAAAAACTTCTCCATCATGTCCTATTCCAGAATTTTTTCCCTAAATGTTAATAAACCCAGGTTGAATTTTATGATTTTTGGAATATTTATGGACATAATTTCATCTTCCATTGTTCCATGTTACTTAAGCACATTATTAGAGAAAATGGTTCAAGCCAAGAAATAAAAAAGCTAAAATACATGCTTTTGTTAATTTCTCATAAATATTTTATTTTAAAAATTAAAATTGAAATAAATGTATATTATCAAAACTTTATACATTAATGAAAACATTGTATATTATGAAATCAGTTTGACCTTTGAATAAGACTCTTGTATGCTCTGTCAGGTAGGATGTGGGGGACTGGTTTTTGGTGAAAATATAAGCAGTCTAGTTGATGACTCATTTCCCAGGTTATTCAAGTTAGTCACAAGTAATTTAGGATTTAATTTATGGTTCTCCATTTAAAAAAAATTCAGAAGCTCACTTGAAGGTTCCTAGAAAATTGGTTTACTAACATGAAGCATGATGGTAGGTCGCTGATTTCTTTTTTTTTAAACATGGCATTTTCTAGCCTTGCTAACTTTTCATTTCACAATACCAAGTACTAGCACTTTAGTTTTTTCAGCTAAGTGTCAACAATACATTAATTAAAATTATGAACTACAAAGTAACAGCAGCAAACAGGAATTTAAATATTTCTCTGGCAAACACAGAACAGAATAGACCCAAGATTTCATAATGAAAATAAATTTGTTTGAATATAAATAAGTTAGTGAGTGAAGCATTGTATTAGCTTTAAAGAAATATAACATGTCCTTGTGTAAATATTTTCAAGGATCATATTCATAATTTTTAACAAACAGTTTTGACTTAATTAAAAGCATATTTCTCTTAGTTCTAGTGATTTTGGATATGGTTCCTACATGTGATCTTCTTTAACATAGCAGATAAGTCAACATTCATTGTTGAGTAAGACAAATGTAACCTCTTCTGTCTGTAATTTGAATTCTTTATTCATCTGGTGAAATCAGAGTAAGCCTTTGTGGTGGATTCTGTGGATTGTTTTTATAAAGGTGGATTTAGCCTTACTCCTGTGATTTCCAGTACTACACTGTCTGAAGGTTAAAAATTGAACAAAACAAAACATTTCACATTTGTTATTATTGATAAGGTTCCAGGTGTCATTTGGGTTCTTCCAATCTGGTACATTCATTGGAGACTTGAATTTGAAACTAACTGGAATAGAGACTGGACTACCGAAGTGGTGCTTGTGGTAAAAAATCAAGTGCCAGTGCATGAGACACAGAAGATCTGGATTTGATCACTGGGCCAGGAAGATCTCCTGGAGGAGGGCATAGCAGCCCACTCCAGTATTCTTGGCTGGATAATCCCACGGACAGAGGCATCTGATGGGCTAAGTCTGTAGGATCACAAAGAGTTGGACACTTATGTTGAAGTGACTTATCATGTACCCATGGGATAGAGACCATAATTCTACCATTCAGATAATGTCAGAGGCAAGCACTGGCTTATGTAACCAGTTTATTGATCGGCAGCTTTTTTCTGGTGGCAGGTGCAGCGTACCTGGAAACAGCAAAAATAGAATGATTCTTAGGGCTGGGAACTTTTTTAGACATTATACCTGGGGCTTCTTCTGATTCTCTAGATCATCCAGCAGTTTTTACACCATAAAGTAGCTGTAATATGTCTGTTTCTCCTTAACAGGTTTCTGTGGTTTGTAATGGAGCCTGAAACGATTAAGAACCTTCCTACATTTTATACTATTCAAGGGAATTTTGATTATCCATTTCTGATAATGGAATGAATAGATGTTCCACAATAATTTTGTCAGTTGACCCATGATATAAGTGAATGATACTGGCACATAAAGCTCTGATTTCTGAGTAAGTTTTTGGAGACAGAAATTTTGAGAAAATGAGGGGAAATATGTGTTCTTTTCTTCTAAAGTCCTTTTTATAGAAAATAATCATTTTATTCAGTGATGCAAAAAAGATAAATATACACATATACACATTCTATACTCATATATTTTCTATAGAATTGGGAAAATTAATGCCACAAAATTCCCCAAATATCTTGATATATTTGAATAAGATGTAGTAAAGTTATATCACTCCATCACTTCACATATACATCTTTATTATATTTCTGTTTCTCCTTAGATGTGAAATGTTTTCCTGGGTCTCAGTTTTCTCATCTGTTTAATGATAGTACTAGATTTGATGTGCTTCCCTGGTGGCTCAGCGGTTTGGAATCTGCCTGCAATTCAGGAGTTGCAGGAGATGTGAGTTTGATCCCTGAGTCAGGAAGATCCCCTGGAAGAGGGTATGGCAACCCACTCCGGTATTCTTGCCTGGAGAATCCCATGGACAGAGGAGCCTGATGGGTACAGTCCATAAGGCTGCAGTGGGTTGAACATGACTAAAGTGATACCACACATGCACGCACTAGACTTGATAATCACTAAATTCCCTTCTAGCTGTAGGATTAAATTATACAGTAATTCTTCTGTTGAAAAAGTTCATATTGAAAATTGAACCAGATTTTATCATGTCTATTTCAACTGGAATTTTATGAAACTTTTCTTCCCAAGTCTCCTATAATCTTCAAGTTACTCTGTATACCAGTGGTACTTAAAGTGTGATCTTTTTTATACCACCACCATCAGTATATTTGGGATCTTTCTTTAGAAACACATACTAATACACTTTACCCCTGAACTACTGAATCAGAATCAGTGGAATTGGCACCTATAAATCTGGGTTTTAACAGACCTCTAGGAAATTTTGATAAATGCTAAAGGTTGAGAAACACTGGTATAGAATATATCAGAAGTAAAAAAGTAAACAGCAATGTAAAGCAAACCAGTGCTGTCTACTTGTTATATTGTGCATGTGTGCTAAGTGCCTTCAGTCGTGTCTGACTCTTTGTGACCCTATGGACTGTAGCCCACCAGGCTCTTCTGTTCATGGGATTCTCCTGGGAAGAATACTGGAGTGGGTTGCCATGTCCTCCTCCAGGGGATTTTCTCAACCCAGAGATCAAACTCTCTTTTCATGTCTCCTGCATTGGCAGGCAGGTTCTTTACCAATAGTGCCTGGGAAGTACCTGGGAAGCCCAGTTATATTTACAGTTAGTCAAAACTAGTGGGTGGATCTGAGAACAAGATGGCAGAGAAGTAGGAGGATGTGGAGTACATCTCTCTCCATGGATACATCAGGAATACACCTTCAGACACAGAAGTGCATGCAGAACACCAGCTGAGAGCAGACAGGAGTACCTGACCAGCAGAAAAGAATATATAGGACCAGGCAAAACTTGGTAGGATTAAGGAACTAGGGGGAAAAACAGGAGTGTTAGTAGGACTGGACCTGCCCTCCGTGGTTGGGGGAACTGAAGCAGAGATCTGATCCCCACAGCAGGGCAATTGTTTAAGTCAGAGGAGAAAGAATAAAGGCTGAGGATGAAACAGCTGATCTGTGGCAGCCTAAAATGGAATGAGAATCAGACAGTCCTTGCCACAGCCATACATATGCCAGGCAGGAACATGGGTCCTCTGGAAAGGGCACCGGCTGGGGGCTGGAGTTTAGGGATTGTGGAGCAATCCCAGTGCGAGGGCTGCTATTGACTGCAGAGAGACAGATCGAGGGGATGTGAGGGAGGAGATCATGGTGGGAAATGCCTGTGGAGGAAAGCCAGGCAGCCATGGAAGCAAGGCAAAAATGCTGAGTCACCTGTAGGGGTTGGAGCCATCACATAGCCTCTCTGTCTCCACAGGCCAGCACCGGCAGCTGAACAATAGAGGGGCTGGCCCATCAACTTGCCTGACACACTGAATGACAGAGTAGGACCCCAGTCAGGGGTCCCTTTATGTGCCTGACATACAGAAAAACAAAGAAGGACCCTAGGCAAGGGATCTGTCTAAGTGCCTGAACAGGCAGAGCTCTGGAGAAAGACTGACCAAAGAGGCCTTCTGATCGCCAGCTACAAGAAACTCGAAAAAAAGACTCTGATAGGGCCATAACTCCTGCCTCAGAGGCAGTTTGTATCCCTGAACTCTTGGCGCCGCCAGCGTCCCTGCAAGCCAAGCAGCTGCACCGCCTTCACGCTCAACTCTTACTGGGGCAAAGCTGCCACAGGCAAAAAAAAAAAAAAAAAAAAAAGTCTTACGTCTATGCGCACAGGGTCACTTCGGTCCTGTCTGACTCTTGGCGACCCTGTAGACTGTGACATTCTGTGGTGGCTCAGAGGGTAAAGCGTCTGCCTGCAATGCAGGAGACCTGGGTTCAATCCCTGGGTCAGGAAGATCCCCTGGAGAAGGAAATGGCAACCCACTCCAGTATTCCTGCCTTGGAGAATCCCATGGACTGAGGAGCCTGGTAGACTATAGTCCACTGGGTCCCAAAAAGTCAGACACGACTGAGCAACGTCAATTTCACTTTTCAGACTGTGGCCTGCCAGACTTCTCTGTCAGAGAAGAGGTTCTCCAGGCAAAAATACTGGAGAGTATTGGACAATACTGGTTGCCATACCCTTCTAGAGCACCCTGTTTCCTGCTGCCTTAGCTGCTGACCCTTGTGAGTACCTGCTTCTGCCAGAACCCCTGTGACCCAAGCAGCTGCACCATTTCCACACCTGGCCCCTACAGGGGCAAACCCAAGCCCTCCAGGGCAGCTTCAGGAGCTAAACTGCAGTAGGCGACCCACATGTAGAGGTGGAAATAAAACCACAATTGAAACCCAGGGGCAGGGTGGCTAAGGAAGAAGAACCAAAACCTTCCCACCAGCTGTACAAGCTGCAGATTAAATCCATAGGATCAACTAAGCAGACTCTATGTCTATGGAATATATAAAAGGCCGTTGAGAGCTCCCACAAGAGAAACTACACTAGCTCTGATAGCTATGGACATTGAAGGCAGGAACACGCAGGAGTATGACCAGCTTAGAATCTGAGCAGCCCCCACAGCAGGTCCAGAGATCAGTACAGTGTTGGAGGGCATCCATTGAGGTAAGGTGAACTGTGATTCCAGCACAGGAAAGGACTCTGACAGCAGAGATTCAAGAAAAACAGATATTTTTCTTATTTTTTGACTTGTTTTGTAGATTCTTTTGTATTTTTTTCCTTTTTCCACCCCTCTGTTTCCCCCGTCTGTTGTAGTTGTTGATTTTATTGGCACTAAGAATTCCAATTAAGCTTTTGAGGTTTTTTTTTTTCCTCAGTCACATTTTTCATTGTTGTCATAAACCTCTGCCTCTACATTGGGCTTTTGCAGTTCTGTGGAGTTTTCCTCTTTTTTCTTCTTTTCTCTTTTATTAATTTTAATTTTTCAAACTTATTACTATTATTTTTAAATTTTATTCCTTTGTTTCCTTTTCCTACTGTTCTTTTCCCCTTGCAGTTAATCTTTAACATATATAAGTCTTCTTTATCTACCTCTATTTAACTATGCATATCTGTTCTTTCTTTCTTTTCTTTCTCTTCTTTCTCTCCTCTTAACATATTTGTTAGTTTTATTTTCATTGCTTTATTCCCCAATTGGCACCTTGCTTTAGTTTTGTTTTCCAGTTTGTGCTTTAATTAGTTTTTTTCTGGTAGATATAATTTTTGGTTTTCTTTGTTTGCTGGGTCAATCTATTGTACTTAATTTTTGTTGGACTGTTTTGATTTTGCATATGGGTGTATATGCATATATGTATATTCAGTCACACTTTCTATTGTTGTTATAAACCTTTGCCTCTACATTGGGCTTTTGCAGTTCTGTGAAGTTTTCCTTTTCTTCCCCACTTTGTTCTTTCTTCTTCTGTTTTTCTCTCTTTTCTCTTTTTATATAATTTAAATATTTTAATCCTATTATGTTTTCTACATTTATTCCTTCATTTGCCTTCCCTACTGTTCTTTTCCCCTTTCAGTTAATCTTTAATGTAGATAAATTTTCTTCATTGGCCTCTATTTAACTTTTCATACCTATTCTTTCTTTCTTTGCAAGATATTTGTTAATTTTATTTTCATTGCTTTATTCTCCACTTGGCACCTTACTTTAGATTTGTTTTCTAGTTTGTGCTTAAGTTAGTTTTATTCTTAAGTGGTTTGATTCCCTTTGTTCACCAGATCAAACTACTGTACTTCATTTTTATTGGACTGTTTTCACTTTGTGTATGGGTATATATGTATGTGTATATTCCATTATTTTAATTATTCTTTGCTTGATTTTGTAATGCCATTTGTCTGGGGTTCATTTTTGGTTGTTTTTGGATATTTGTTTTACTATCCTATAATTCCATAACAAACCACTTGTGGAATCCCTGTTCCTGAACAGAGATCAATCCCTGAGCCTTTGGAAAGGGAGAATTGACTCCAGGACCCTAGAATACCAGAGAACTAGCCCTAGGGAGTATCAAATAGGGAGAACTCACACAAAGGAAACCACTTGAATACAAGACCTGGCATCATCCAACCACCTGTAGCACCCTGTGCAGGACACCTCATCTAAACAACAAACAAAAATACAAAGCCAGCATTAGCAGACAGGAGTACCACCTCACTCAGCCTTGCTATTAGAGGAAAAACAAACAAACAAACAAAAACTCAGCACAAATTTCATCCTATATGAAGCTCACACAAACCACAGGACCAACCTTAGGAGGGCAGAAGCCAAAAGAAAGAATTCAACCTTCTTCAAGGAAAGAATTCAACTTTCCTTGAAGCCTAGGAAAAGGAGACCTCAAATACAATAACTTAAAAAAAAAAATGAAAAGGCAAAGAAATACTACACAAATGAAGGAACAAACTAGAAACACATAAGTCCAAATAAATGAAGAGGAAATAGGCAAACTACCTGAAAAATAATTCAGAATAATGATAGTAAAGATGATCAAAAACCTTGAAAACAAAATAGAGAAAATGCAAGAATCAATTAACAAAGACCTAGAAGAATTAAAGAATAAGCATACACAGACAAACAACACAATTATTGAGATTTAAAATACTCTAGAAGGAATCAATAGCAGACTATCTGAAACAGAAGAACGAATTAGTGAGCTGGAAGATAGAATGGTGGAAATAACATCTGAAGAGCAGAATAAAGTAAAAAGAATGAAAAGAACTAAGGACAGTTTCAGAGACCTCTGGGACCATATCAAATGCACCAACATTTGAATTATAGGGGTCCCAGCAGAAGAAGAGAAAAAGGGTATGAGAAAATTTTAGAAGAGATTATAGTTGAAAATTTCCCAACATAGAGAAGGAAATAGTCAATCAAGGGGCACGAAGAGTCCCATATAGAATAAACCCAAGGAGAAACACACCAAGACACATACTAATCAAGGTAACAAAGACTAAACCAAAGAAAGAATTTTAAAAGCAGCAAGAGAGAAGCAGCAAGTAACATTCAAGGGAAATCCCATATGAAACTTTGCAGACTAGAAGGAAATGGCAGGATATATTTGAAGTATTGAAAGGGACTAATCTACAACTAAGATTACTGTAGCCAGAAAAGATCTCAATCAAATTGATGGAGAAATAAAAAACTTTTCAGATAAGCAAAAGTTAAGAGAATTCAGTACCACCAAACCAGCTTTACAACAAATGTTAAAGGGACTTATATAGTCAAGAAATAAAACAGGAGAAAAAAGATCTACAAAATCAACCCCAAGCAATTAGAAAATGGCAATAGGAACATGTATATCAATAATTACTTTAAATGTAAATGGATTAAATGCTCCAACCAAGAGACACAAACTGGCTGAATGGATAAAAAACAAGAACCATATATATGCTGTCTACAAGAAGCCCACTTCAGACCTCAAGACACATATAGACTGAAAGGGAAAGGATGGAAAAATATATTCCATGCAAATGGGAAGCAAAAGAAAGCTGGAGTAGCAATCCTCATATCAGACAAAACAGACCTTAAAATAAAGAAGATTATAAGAGATAAGGAAGGACACTACATAATGATCAAGGGATCAATCCAAGAGGAAGACACAGAATTGTAAATATCTATGGACCCAACTTCCAGCTTGTGTTTCTTCCAGTCCAACGTTTCTCATGATGTACTCTGCATATAAGTTAAATAAGCAGGGTGACAATATACAGCCTTGACGTACTCCTTTTCCTATTTGGAAACAGTCTGTTGTTCCATGTCTAGTTCTAACTGTTGCTTCCTGACCTGCATACAGATTTCTCAAGAGGCAGGTCAAGATTGCCGGGAGAAATATCAATAACCTCAGATATGCAGATCACAACACCCTTATGGCAGAAAGTGAAGAGGAACTAAAAAGCCTCTTGATGAAAGTGAAAGAGGAGAGTGAAAAAGTTGGCTTAAAGCTCAACATTCAGAAAACGAAGATCATGGCATCTGGTCCCATCACTTCATGGGAAATAGATGAGAAAACAGTGGAAACAGTGTCAGACTTTATTTTGGGGGGCTCCAAAATCACTGCAGATGGTGACTGTAGCCATGAAATTAAAAGACGCTTACTCCTTGGAAGAAAAGTTATGACCAACCTAGATAGCATATTCAAAAGCAGAGACATTACTTTGCTGACTAAGTTCCGTCTAGTCAAGGCTATGGTTTTTCCTGTGGTCATGTATGGATGTGAGAGTTGGACTGTGAAGAAGGCTGAGCACCAAAGAATTGATGCTTTTGAACTGTGGTGTTGGAGAAGACTCTTGAGAGTCCCTTGGACTGCAAGGAGATCCAACCAGTCCATTCTGAAGGAGATCAGCCCTGGGATTTCTTTGGAAGGAATGATGCTAAAGCTGAAGCTCCAGTACTTTGGCCACCTCATGCGGAGAATTGACTCATTGGAAAAGACTCTGATGCTGGGAGGGATTGGGGGCAGGAGGAGAAGGAGGTGACAGAGGATGAGATGGCTAGATGGCATCACGGGCTCGATGGATGTGAGTCTGAGTGAACTCCGGGAGTTGGTGATGGACAGGGAGGCCTGGCGTGCTGTGATTCATGGGGTCGCAAAGAGTTGGACACGACTGAGAGACTGAACTGAATTGAACTGAACTGAACTGATGCACCCAACAGAGGAGCACCTCAATACCTAGGAGAAATACTAACACACATAAAAAGAGAAATTGACAGTAACACAAGAATAGTAGGAGACTTTAACGCCCCACTCACACCAATGGACAGATCATCAAAACAGAAAATTAATAAGCAAACACAAGTCTTAAATGATCCATTAGAGGAGATGGATCTTACTGATATCTTCAGGACATTCCATCCAGTGGAGAAGAATACACCTTTTTCTCAAGGGCACATGGAACATTCTCTAAGATAGACCACATCTTGGGTCACAAATCAAACCTCAGGAAATTTAAGAAAATTAAAATCACATCAAGCACGTTTCCGACCACAATGCTATGAGGCTAGATGTAAATTATAAGAAAAATCTGTAAGAAACACAAACACATGGAGATTAAACAGCACATTTACCAACAGGTTACTGAAGAAATCAAAAGGGAAATGAAAAAAATCACTAGAAACAAATGACAATGAAAACACGACAACTCAAAACCTATGGGATGCAGCAAAAGCAGTTCTAAGAAGAAAGTTTATAGCAGTACAATCCTACCTCAAGAAACAAGAAAAACATCGAATAGAAAACCTAACTTTACAGCTAAAACAACTGGAAAAAGAAGGAAAAAAAAAAAACCCCAAAATTAGTAGAAGGAAAGTAATCATGATGATCTGAGCAGTAATAAGTGAAAAAGAAATGAAAGAAACAATAGAAAAGATTAATAATACTAAAAACTGGTTCTTTGAGAAGATAAACAAAATTGACAGACCTTTAGCCAGACTCATCAAGAACAAAAGAGAGAAAAATCAAATCAACAGAATTAGACATGAAAAAGGAGTGCTTACAACAGACAATGCAGAAATACAAAGGATTATAAGAGACTATTGTGAACAACTATAGCGTAATAAAATGGATAACCTGGAAGAAATGGACAGATACTTAGAAAAGTTCGATCTTCCAAGACTGTGCCGGGAAGATATAGAAATTATGAACAAACCAATCACAAGCACTGAAACTGAAGCTGTGATCAAAAATTTCCCCCAAAACAAAAGCCCAGGACCAGATGGCTTCACAGGATAGTTCTATCAAACATTTAGAGAAGAGCTAATGCCTATCCTTCTAATACTCTTTCAAAAAAATTGCAGAAGAAGGAACACTTCCAAACTCATTCTACGAGGCCACCATCACCCTGATACCAAAACCCGACAAAGACAACGCAAAAAAAAACTACAGATCAATATCACTGATGAACATAGATGGAAAAATCCTCAACAAAAGTTTAGCAAACAGAATTCAGTAACACATCAAAAGGTTCATACACCATGATCAAGTTGGGTTTATTCCAGGGATGCAAGGATTCTTCAGTATATGCAAAGCAATCAATATGATATACCATATCAACAAATTGAAAGATAAAAACCATATGATCATCTCAATAGATGCAGAAAAAGCCTTTGACAAAATTTAGCACCTATTTATCATTAAAATTCTTCAAATAATGGACATAGAAGGAACATACCTCAACATAATAAAAGCCATATATGATAAACCTACAGCAAACATTATTCTCAATGGTGAAAAACTGAAAGCATTCCCCCTAAGATCAGGAACAAGACAAGGGTGTCTAGTTTTACCACTGTTATTCAACTGGAAGTCCTAGCTTCAGCAATCAGAGAAGAAAAATAAATAAAAGGAATCCAGATCAGAAAAGAAGAAATAAAGCTCTCACTATTTGCAGATGACATGATACTGTACATAGAAAACCCTAAAGTTAGTATCAGAAAATTACTAGAGCTAATCAGTGAATTTAGCAAAGTTGCAGGATACAAAATCAATACACAGGAATCACTTGCATTTCTATATACTAGCAATGTAAAATCAGAAAGAGCAATTAGGGAATCAATCCCTTTCACCATTGCAACAAAAAGAATTAAATATCCAGGAATAAACTTACCTAAGGAGACAAAACAACTGTACAGAGAAAATTATAAGATACTAATGAAAGAAATCATTGATGACATAAACAGATGGAGAGAAATTCCATGTTCCTGGGTAGGAATAATCAATATTGTGAAAATGACTATACTATGAAATGTAATCTGCAGATTTAATGCAATACCTATCAAATTACCAATGGCATTTTTCACAGAACTAGAACAAAAAATTTCAGGATTCATATGGAAGCACAAAAGACCCCAAATAGCCAAAGCACTCTTGAGAAAGAAGAATGAAGCTGGAGGAATCAAGCTTCCTGATTTCAGGTTATACTACAAAGCTACAGTCATTAATCCAGTATGGCACTGGCACAAAAACAGAAATATAGACCAATGGAACAAGGTAGAAAGCCCAGAATAAACCCATGCACCTATAGGTACCTTATTTTTGACAAAGGAGTCAAGAATATACAATGGGCCAAAGATATCCTCTTCAATAAATGGTGCTGGGAAAACTGGACAGCTGCATGTAAAAGAATGAAAGTAGAACACTTCCTAACACCATACACAAAGATAAACTCAGAATGGATTAAAGACCTAAATGTAAGGCCTGAAACTATAAAACTCTTTAGAGGAAAACATAGAACACTTGACATAAATCAAAGCAAGATCCTCTATGACCCACCTCCTAGAGTAAGGAAATAAAAACCAAAGGAAACAAGTGGGACCTGATTAAACTTAAAACTTTTGCACAGCAAAGGAAACTCTAAGCAAGGTGAAAAGACAACCCCTAGAATGGGAGAAAATAATAGCAAATGAAACAACTGACAACAGATTAATTTCCAAAATATACAAGCAGCTTATACAACTTAATACCAGAAAAACAACCCAAGCAAAAAATTGGGAAGAAGACCTAAACAGACATTTCTCCAAAGAAGACATACAGATGGCTAACAAACACATGAAAAGATGCTCAACATCACTCATTATTAGAGAAATGCAAATCAAAGCTACAATGAGATATCACCTCACACTGGTCAGAATGGCCCTCATCAAAAAGTCCACAAACAGTAAATGCTGGAGAGCGTGTAGAGAAAAGGGAACCCCCTTGAACTGTTGGTGGGAAGGTAAATTGATACAGCCACTGTGGATGGCAGTATGGAGATTCCTTAAAAAACTAGGAATAAAACCACTATATGACCCAGCAATCCCACTCCTAGGCATATACCCTGAGGAAACCAAAACTGAAAGAGACACATGGATCCCATTGTTCACTGCAGCACTATTTACAATGGCTAGAACATGGAAGCAACCTAGATGTCCATCAGCAGACGAATGGATAAAGAAGTCATGTTATATATACGCAATGGAACATTAGTCATAAAAAGGAATGCATTTGAGTTAGTTCTAATGAGGTGGATGAACCTAGAACCTATTATACAGAATGAAGAGAGTCAGAAAGAGAAATACCATATTCTAACACAAGTATATGGAATCTGGAAAAATGGTACTGAACAATTTACTTAAAGGGGTGCAATGGAGAAACAGACATAGAGAATAGACTTATGGACATGGGGAGAGGGGAAGAGAGGGTGAGATGTATGGAAAGAATAACATGGAAACTTACATTCATATGTAAAATAGATAGCCAATGTGAATTTGCTATATGGCTCAGGAAACTCAAACAGGGGCTCTGTATCAACCTAGAGGAGTGACATGGGGAGGGAGATGGGAGGGAGCTTCAAAAGGGAGGGGATATATATGTATACCTATGGCTGATTCATGCTGAGGTTTGACAGAGTACAACAAAATTGTGTAAAGCAGTTATCCTTCAATAAAAAATAGATTAATTTTAAAAAAACTAGTGGGTGAGAATATGATTAAATGTCCTTTCTCTCATCCCAGCAATTACACTGGAATTTCACCATTACACATTCATTCTTTTGTTCAAATATAGAGTCTAGTCTTAAAGGATAACTCCTCTAAAGAGAATAAAATTTAAGTAGCCATTAATATTATAGCAGAGATGAGTTTACATCATTGTCATTCTGAAAACTACATGGCAAATCTGAAGAAATATAACAGCAGACAATAAAATCTTGTTTGAAAAATAAATGTTTTGAAGAAAAGCTTGATTTCTGATAAGCAAGATCCATAATGGGGATGTCTAGGCGTGAGGAAAAGGTGCAGGGTGATCTTGATAAACTGAGAGAGGCTAAATGGGTAGTGATGAACAAAGCAGAAATGGAGAGAGATCAAAGATATAAGCTGTTTCTTTCCCATTTGACTCTGGACCAGCCTTAATACCTGTTACAGTAGAGATAGATTATAAAGTTGCTCGTGAACAATAAAAAAGATGAAAAGATGAGAGAGGAAAAGGAGAGCAGTGTGAGACAGAATATGAAGCTGTTTGGAGCTCTTACAGCAGCTAATAGTTAAAAAGATAGAAGCAAAGTATCCTTCTAAAATAGGACTTTTGTAACATTTTCTGTCAATGGCTAAAAATAATTTGGAGGCAGGAAAATGAGAGATTCAAAACTAAAAAATTCCCAGATTATTTTATGTAGAGCTCAGTTACTTGTACCTTCCCCCACAGAGGCAGGGAAACTGGGAAATGTACCTTGAGCAGTGTGCCCACAATGAAAATGGAAGGTGATTTAGTTAATATGCAGCTGTCTCTACCACAGAGGATGCAAGTAACGTATAGTTTAAAAAATGATTTATCTCAAGCCTACTCTCTGAGAGCAAAGATGAACAATTTTAATAAACTAAAAGAACAGTAAAAACTGGTTTATAAAGATTACAAATTTATCTGTGGTCACTCTCATATAAAATAAATGCATTGGTTTTCCTAGATACTAAGTTAATTTCAGCTTTAGTTGCATTTACTTTTCAAAGCAGAATATTATGTGTTGTTGATACAGCAAATAATGTAGGCCCATGGCTTATAATGTGTTGTTTTCCTTAGCTGTTTTAGATTAAAGGTTCAAATATCATAGCCATCTAGGTAATCTCAAAAAAGAATGTTGACAAAAGAAAACTAATTTAACAAAATATAATTTAATTTAAACTTGGACATAGTTTCAAAATGTGATACTGGAAAATTGAAAGATATTAAGCATTTTACTAAGGGATTGGTGGGATATTAATTAAAGTGCCACCTCAGACACTTTCCAGTTGCTTAACCTTATGTAAGTTACTTCTTCTTTTTTTAATATTTAAATATTTATTTATTTATTCTTGGCTGCATTGGGTCTTAGTTGAGACACACAGAATCTTTGTTATGGCATGCAGGATCTTTTATTGTGGTGCACAGACTCAGTAGTTACGGAGGGAGATTGTGGGATCTTAGTTCCTTTAGTTTGAGAAATTGAACCCAAGTCACCTGCATTTGAAGGTGGACTCTTAATCACTGGACCACCAGAGAAATCTCATTCTGAGACTTAGTTTCTATATCTTTGAAGTATGGAAGGGTTTGAGAGTTTGGATTAATTAATTCCTAACGCCCCTTCTAACTAAAGGTTTGAACAGTGAAAGTAAAGTCGCTCAGTTGTGTCTGACTCTTTGCAACCCCATGGATTAAACAGTCCATGGAATTCTCCTGGCCAGAATACTGTAGTGGGTATCTGTAGCTGTTCTCTTCTCCAGGGATCGAATGTAGGCAGATTCTTTATCAGCTGAGCTACCAGGGAAAGTTTGAAAGGTATTTCAGAATAAAGGAAGGCTTTAAATGTCATGTGTACTGAAGAGTATAGTGGAAACTTCTCTTTTGTTAGGCAGGACTAAACCAGAAATATTTCAGGTACCTTGGTATCTGTAGAATTTCCTTTCTGGTAAAGGAGATGGAGTTAATAGAAGCATAATAAGATAATCAATATTCTATACCTGTAAAGTACTTAGCATAGTGCCTGATACAAAAAGAGAGCTCAAAAAGTTAATTAACTTTAGCTATTAGAAAATCATTTGAGAACCTTCATGGGCCTCAAATTCAAAAACTTGTTATGATGTCACCTAAAAAAATTCCTCTCGGTCACTTACAATTTGGACTACAACTTTACATATATATCCCAGTGAGTTAGGTTGCTATATTTAACTACTTCTCCATCTCTCTCCCTATTGCTTACTCCTTTCTCCTTTCTTTCCCTCCTTCTGTCCTGTAAATACACAGTTATGAACTACACCTAGATAGTCTGCTTTCAGAGCCGAGCTTCCAACCTACTGTTCTATGCTGACTCTTGACTAACTTTCACAGTGCCTTGCACATAGACACTCTGTAAATGTTGGTTGATGCTAAAGTACAGTTTTTGGCTTTTTTCTTTTCCCTATTTTAAAATTTTGTAGAATTCAGAATCTTTCATTTATCCTTATTAATGTCATAAGTATTTTTATTGCATATGTGTGCTTGCTAATGTAGATTTTATTTATTTATTCAACCAACATTTTATTTCTTTTGGTTACTCATAAGAGTTATCGGTGAACCCTCCCTTTTTCTTACACACAAATCCTATCAGTGACCAAATCTTGTTTTTTTCCTTCTCAGCAGCTCTCAGGTCTGTCCTGTTTCTCCATCTCCATCACCAGGATCCTAGTTAAAGCTGCCAATATCATGTCCTTGAATGCATAGTTCAGTTCAGTTCAGTTCAATCACTCAGTCATGTCCGACTCTTTGTGACTCCATGGACTGCAGCATGCCAGGCCTCCCTGTCCATCACCAACTCCTGGAGTTTACTCAAACTCATGTCCACTGAGTCGGTGATGCCATCCAACCATCTCATCCTCTGTCATCCCCTTCTCCTCCTGTCTTCAGTCTTTCCCTGCATCAGGGTCTTTTCAAATGAGTCAGTTCTTCACATCAGGTGGCCAGAGTAGTGGACCTATAGAGTAGTCTCCTAACACATCTCCTCACATCACTCTTGACCATCTCAACACAATCCATTTTTTCTTGCAGCAAAATCATCAAAGGAAAAATGCAAGTGAATTTTAGCTGTTCTGTTGAGTATTAGTTGAGTTCAAGTGTAGGGATTATAATAAAGACCATTGTGACTTTACGCAATGGTCACAGTTAGGGGGATTGATAGGAGATAATAAGGAACATAAAGATAGACTTTAGAAGTTGTTTACCATTCCTCAGATTGAAGGATCAAGGGGAAGAAGATACATTACCAAAGCTCACTGTGAGCTAGCCTAAGAAGGAAGCTATACACAGCACGAACTGTAATTATGGAGAGACAGGATGCCACCAGTGATACTGTGGTAAAACACGGAGGAAGTACCTTGATTTTCATTTCTTCTTCAGTCTCAACTCTCCTGTCATTGTTTCCTATGGGTCAGATCTAACTGGAAACAGGAGGGCAAGGAACCTGAGTAATTTAGTTTGTAAGGGTCAGCCTAAAGGCGAACAGAGTTGGACAGATAATATGAAGACTAACCAGTACACTGTAAGACCAAATTCTTGATCTGATATGCAGAATTCTACAAAATCTGATCCTTTTTAGCCTGATCAAGCATATCCTTGGCCACTTTCCTCATATTTCACTGAGCTGTATTTGGATTTTTCATTTTCTTGAATATACTGTGCTTGCTTCCACCTCAGTGCCTTTGACATGCTGTTCCCTCTCTCTGATGAGTTCTTATGGAAGTTTTCACTGCATTAAATCTTAATCATCTTTCAGAGCTCATTTCAAAAGACACATCCTGAAATAAGTCTTGCCTGATTCTCCAGACTAGTTCAAATCTCAGTGAAATATGTCTGATTGCACCCTGCTCTTCTTCTTTGTAGTGCCTATCATTCTAATTAGATACTAACTCATTTTTAATTAAGAAAATGTCGATAGTCCTTGTTATCAACATAGAGATTTTGTTTTACTTGTTTGCTATTGATTTTCCAATGCCTTGTGCAGTTTTCTGCACATAGTAGGCACTCAATAAACATGATTGATTGAAGTAATGAACAAATTAATTTTTCATGGTTCATTCAAAAATGCAAAAATTTATGCGTGTCTATTTAACTTAATATCAAACCACAAATGAAATATGGGAGAATAATCGTGAATTAGTTTTCTTTTGTTGCATCTATTACTGTAGTGTTCTGTTTATTTGTGTGTGTGCTCAGTCCCTAAGTCTTGTCCAATTTTTGCGACCCCATGGACTGTAGCCCTCCAGACTCTTCTGTTCCTGAAATTTTCCAGGCAGCAATACTACAGTGAGTTGCCATTTCCTACTCCAGGGGATTTTCCTGACCCAGGGATTAAACCCACACCTCCTGCATTGGCAAGGTGGATGGTTCACCATTGTACCACCTGAGACGCCCCTCTATTTATTTAGGAGACTGATAAAAAGAGGTGACTTGTACTTGATATCTTACTTTTTTTCTGCCTGTAAGGATTGACTCAAATAATTACTTTTTATAAAGTCAAAGTGTAGCAGAGTGCTTGAGAGGTTACTATCTACAAGGGCAGAATTGTGATAGACTGTACTCTAGATTTTATTGCTGTACCTTTCCCAGTTCCTCACTATTGTGCACCCCTTTCCCCTAGTGTTTGGTATAAGATCTTTAGGGGGGAAAAGCCATTTTCATTCATCCCTTGGCTCCAAATATCCCTGTCCCTCACCAGCTCCAGATGATTTGTACCAATAAAATACATGAAGAAAGGGAGGGTTTCCTGGGATAGAGGTACTTTAAAACCATGTTTTTCAACAAAATGCATCATGCAAGAATTTCAGTATTTCATGCAGTGTGCAAATATTAAACATTATTATTTAAAGACTATTTTAAGAGTTTATATTTGGTATGTTTATAGAAATAATGAGTTATGTTGTTTTAGAACTTAATTTCTGTTGGAGATTGTGGCTAAAAATACTGACAAATTCTGTCTATAACCATTTGCTTTTCACATCACAAACTAATTTTTACACCATGGTTACAACTTCATCGGCAGCTTGGAGATGAGTATGCTCCTACATATTTTTTCCTACTAATCTTTTTGCACATGACTTTTTTTTTGGTGATACTTTCATTAACTGGAGGCATGATTTCAGTAAAGGTCAATAAAAATGTTAATGTGCCACCTGGTTCAAAGTTGCTTTTGTTTTTCAAAGTTTAGTTTGTGGTTTCAAATTGACTCTCTCTAAGGGTAAGTCAAAGGATTGTTAATTCAAAGGATAAGTCAATTCAAATTGACTCTCTAAGGATTCAAATCAAAGAGCTGGAAGGGACTTTATAGTGTCATTGGTTCCATTATTGCCTTAGACCTGTACAAGCCAAACTTACCTAAATTGACACTTTCATTTGAATCTCTTCTGAAGACAGAGTGACCACAGCCTTACCTGGGTTGAAGTACTTAATTGCTCATACAGTGGATTTGATGTTCTTTCTTAAGAGTGTGAACACTGCTTCACCCCTTTGTTGATAATTAAACCAAATTCCTTTTCAGTTTTTGGCAGGTGTTTACTGGTCACTATCCTTCATGAACTTGAAAGCATTTATATAACCCTTTGGTCTACCCTTTGCAAGATTAAAAAATAGAGGGAAAAAAACCAGAGACAGTTATACACTTTTCTTATAGAACCTGTTTTCCTATTTTCTCAGGTTTCTTTTAGTATCTTCATAATTTTAGATGCTGAAAGAAAATCTGAAGGTATTTATCTTAAAGTCAAGAAGAGGAGGCTTCTTCCTTCCAGTTCATTTAAAAAGTCTGTCAAGTACACAGTTCATTCGGAGCCAACATTCTAGATGTTAAAAGAACAGTGTTGAACAGGAGAGAGCCTCTAACCTGTGAGGGCAAACTGTCCTATTGGGGCAGCAGAGGAAGCAGGCAATGTAGTGAGATGGGAATGCTAAATGGGTTCGTGGGGGCATACAAAAAGGGGTATCCAGCAATGGCCTTAGGCTATTAAAGCAGTGAGGCACCTATGTTGACTTGATGCCATATTTAAGAATTTTGTACATTCTTCATGTAGTTTAGAAATGGCTCAAAATAGAGGAGAACTGCAACTTTAGTGGTATGTGCAGTTAAACAGAGAAACAAGCAAAACCTTGATTTGTGCTGTGGCAGTCTCCATAAATAGCCTTTTGAAGAAATGTACTTCAGTTTTCTGATTTCTCACCCAACTCTACATAAACCTTTGGGAGACAGGAAAAATACGTCAGGTCTTATTCTAGTACAAATGCAAATATAATCCCTAAAATAAAAAGTTTTACGGTAGGAGAGATAATCAAATTTCAAAACATAATATACTTTTCCAATATTTACTCTTGACAAAAGAAGATGAATGTATTTGGTTTTCTTTTTACCCCATGATTCTTCAACTTGTAGATGATTATATATATGTACACACATATATGCTTATTTTGTTAATGGTGTTGACTGCCAAATAATCACTGTATGTTCAACTTTTCACCTTGTGAATACAGTCTTTAATTTAGTCTATTCTTTTACCGAACAGAAAACCAATTTTTTAGCCCTTACTTAAGTGATAAATTTTTATTATGGCAATATGTATGTGTGTCCATACGTTCAAATTTTTGCAAGATAGACCTGACTTTCACTTGTGTTTCTAGCATAATTAAATAGCTCCTCTTTTCATGCTTATACATATCCTAAATTGAATGATAAATTATGTGGTTGCCTTCCATATGGTGAATTTGAAGCCAGCTGAACTTATGAGAGGATAAGGAAATAGTCAGCATAAAGCAATAATATGAGCATTTAAAGCTACCTTTTGGAATTGGTAAAAATCACACCTCTCTTTCTTTTTCCTAAATAGGTCTGATGTTTTTTCTTGGCTTGACACTTAATTTCTGATTGTATTTAAGTGATGTGGGAGGGAGAGGAGGGTGGTATTGAAGGTCTGGGTTTCTGTAAGTAATACGTATAAAAGATAATCTATAAACATATTATCTGGTTCTATTTGAACAAAATAATTTAGGATGACAACATCCAACAAATTGTTTATGAAATTTATTTTTCATACTAACTAAATTTATTTGTGTTTCTGTATTATTAATACTATGCTTTTCTGAATTGCCTATACGTAACTTCACCCTCTATCAAAATATCAACACAGATTTCTAATGTAATGTAATAATTGTACTATTTTAATTTTTTAAACACAAAGATTTTATAGATACTGCTTATTTCTCAAAGTTACTGTCATATCTGGAAAAGGCCTAAATTTTCTTTTCTTTTAGGTATACATGAAGTTTTTAAAAAATTAATTTATTTTTTATTGAAGGACAATTGCTTTACAAAATTTTGTTTTCTGTCAAACCTCAACATGAATCTCCATGGGTATATACATATATCCCCTTCCTCCTGAACCCCCTTTCCATTTACATTGTTTTAATTGTGTTTGTGTGTGCTCAGTTGCTCAGCTGTGTGATACATGTTTATGTATAATATATAGGCTTATGTGTGTGTGTGTGTGTATGTGTGTGTGTGTATGTTTAGTTTTAAGTCTGTCCAACTCTTTGCAACCCTGTATACTATAGCCCTCCAGGCTCCTCTGTTTATGGGATTTCCCCGGCAAGAATACTGGAGCAGGTTGTCGTTTCCTTCTCCAGGGAGTCTTCTTCACTCAGAGACTGATCTTATGCCTCTGCATTGGCAGGCAGTTTCTTTACCACTGAGCCTCCAGGGAATACCATAGGTTTATTTTAGTGGCAGAAATTAGAAAGTTCAACTGGAGATGAATTATGGTGGTAAAGTTGTTTGGGTTGGGGAAAGGAGGGAATTATATGGGCAAAGTCAATGATACCACATGTTTTTATCTGTTTAAAGAAGTAGAATGATTGCAGGAATACCCATGAAAACCTTGTGCATTAGTTTGCTAGGGCTGCCATAACAAAATACCATGGACTGGGTGACTTAAACAGCAGAGATTTATCTTTTGACAGTTCTGCAGGATAAAAGTCCAAGTTCAAGGTGGCAGCATGATTATTTCTTCTGAGTCCTCTTTCCTTGGGTTGTAGGTGGCCATATTCTTGCCAAATCTTTGCATGGTCTTTCCACTGGGCATGTGCACCTCTGGTATTACTTTGTGTGTCCCAATTTTCTCTTTTTATAAGGATACCAGTCAGATTAGGTTAGGGGTAACTCTAATAATCCCTTCTAACTTGATTACCTCTTTAAAGACTCTATATACAGTCACATTTTACGGTAAAAAGACTTAGGGCTTCAACATAATGACTTTTGAGGGAACACAATTTAGCATATAACACCATTAAGGAGGAATTTCATTCGCCAGAATGAGTGAAGTCAAATCTGTAGCACCAAAATTTGAAGGCAGCCATGAGACAAGGTCTGAGCTACTCCATGATAATTCAGGGAAGTTGTTTTATAGTTTAGATGACATATATTATTGGAACAAAAATTTCTTTCATTGCATATGATTTAGAAAGATCTAGTGCCCATGAAGAATTATTTAACCTGAATATAGGAATAGTTTACATTTCACTAGTTTCTATTTGGTATGTTTTATACTTTCCCAAGATTCCTTGTTTACATAATAAAATAAAGATGCTAAGACCCAGAATAATCCTACTGAAGTCCCTGTAAACCAATAATAATAATAATAATACATTAAAAAGTTAGTCCTAATGAAATTGAACTCATGTGAAAAATGTTACTTATTCATTTAGGTCTTATTACTTTCAAGTCTTATTATGGGAGGAGGAACATATTAAGTTTTAGTTTATTTATTTTAATGATACATGTTCTTGATTGAGATGAGCACAGAGATTAAGTGTGCTCTTAAATGAGTAAACTCTGAAGCCAAAATGCCTAGGTTCAAAATCCAACTGTGCCACTTACTAGCTGTATGACCTTGAGCTGATTACTTAATTCTCCCTGTGCATCAGTTACCTCCAGTATAAACTGGGGAAAAACAAAAGTACTCACTTCAAAGAGCTACTGTGAAGACTAAATAACTTAATGTGTGAAATACGTGGAATAGTGTTTTCAAGATATGTTTTTGAAGATGTGTTCCTTCTCCCATACCGTAACCCTGAAGTCCAATAGCAGAGGATTAGAGTAATCAGATGTATGAAATGATTGGATCACTTAGAGAAATGTTATTGAGAGATATCTTGAAATTATTAGATCATTAGAGCAGAAATTAATATTGCATATCATCTATTTAAAATTCTTGGATTTTCCCATGTGAAGAATGTGAAATCCACAAAAGCAGAACTTATTAACAGTTTAAGCTCGGGAGGCAGACAAGTCTGGGTTTGAATCACTGACCACTTTATAAAAATGTAATTTTGGGTAAATTACTTAACCTCTCTAAAACTTGGCTCCTTCAGCTAACAAAATGAAGAGCATAACATTATCTCCTTCATAGAATTGCTGTGTGTTTCAAATGGAATAATAATGGTAAAGCATTTAGCACAGTATCTGATCCTTGTTCTATATCAAGTGAAGGAAGTTCCATCCTATTCCTAGTTTCTTGAGAGTTTTTATCATGTTGTTGTTATTGTTCAGTTGCCTAGTCATGTCCAACTCTTTGTGATCCCATGGACTGCAGAATGCTAGGCTTCCCTTCACCATCTCCTGAGTTTGCCCAAGTACATGTCCATTATATTAGTGATGCCATTCAACCTGCCAAGCAGGAGATGCACGTTCAATTCCTGGATTGGGACGATCTTCTGGAGAAGTATTCTTGCCTGGAAAACCCATGCACAGAGAAGCCTGGTGGGTTGCAATCCATGAGGTTGCAGAGTTGGATATGGCTTGAGTGACTGAGCGCTCATGCACACACATGTACTCTATCTTCCCAGAAGCAGGAGGCTCTCACATATCTTACTTTTAGATAGATTTTTTTTGAATATTATTTTGTGCTAAGTATTTTATGATGTTTTATTATTCCTTATTTTATTAGTAAATCATCTGGAAGTGCATTTTAAAATATCACAACATGTAGTGTTTTTCATTTTGAAGTTGATTTCTGTTGTATTTTGCTAGAGAATATAATTTTTATGATGTCAATCTTTGTTAGGAAGCTTCAGACGTATTTTATATAAACTCAGTGAAGAAGATATATATTTCCACATTTGGGGTGAAACATTCAATATGATCTATTAGATCAACTTTGTTTTCAAATCTATCTATATTATAATTTTTTTGTCTGCTTAATCTACTGTTTACTGAGAGAGATATATAAAATTCATCTAGTAATGGATAATTTGTTAATTTCTTCTCATACTTATGTTATTAAAAAATTTAAGTTATTCCACGAGCTGCATATAAATTAGAAATTATTATACTTTACTTTCAAGTTCAATATTGTTTTATAGTGACCATATTTATCTTTAATAATATTTTTTGCCTTTATTATTAAAGATAATTATATTTACTTTATCTGGTTTTAATACAGTTTCTCCAGCTTTCTTTTGCTTGATATTTGCCTATTATATCTGTCCCATTCTTTTAGCTCTCCATATTTTATTTCTTTATGATATACGGATCCTATAAGCAAAAGTAACATGATCTTAAACTTTTTTAGATTTAGTATGGTGAATTTTGTTTTTAATGAAGCATTACTTTTTGCTTATAATGAATGGTCACTGATATCTTTTGATTGGTTGTATCATTTTATTATGGGCTGCCTATTTGCCTCTGCTTTTGTTTCTCCCTAATGCCTTTCTTGATACTCTATTGTTATTTTTTCATTTGGCTTAATTTTTTTGCCCATACCAAAGTTTTACATTTTTATTTATTAAATTTAACAGATTTTAGAATTGTACCTCCCTGCTGGCTTAGACAGTGAAGAATCTGCCTGCAATGTGGGAGACCAGGGTTCAATCCTGGGTTGAGAAGATCCCCTAGAGAAGGGAATGACTACCCATTTCAGTATTCTTACCTGGAGAATTTCAGGACAGAGGAGCCTGGAGGGCTACAGTCCATGGGATCTCAAAAAGTCAGACATGACTGAGCAACTAACACTGTTTTTGAATTCATAGTTGCTATTTGTCATTCTCATGATGTTATTCAACATTTCTGGAAAATTCTTGGCTTCTATTTCATTTATTTACTTTATGTGATTCATCCTAGTTTCTTCTGTTATTTACTTTGAAACCCTTAGACATATGTCATCTTAACTTCTCATTTTATTTACCGTAGTTTTCTTTCTCTACATTTTGGATAGTTTCTTTGGATATTTCTTTCAGTTCACCAGTCCTCTCCTTAGACTTTTGCTTACTTCTTTCAGACAAATTGGCATTTAATAAACTATTTAAATTTTATTCTCTACCTAAGATTTTTCAGACAACAGAGGTGTTATAAATTCGGCTTTAGAACCACCAGGGTTACTTTGTGGTTATGAATTTTCAGGAGAGATCCACCTCTCCTTCTGACACCTCCTACCTTATCTTCATCTATGTCCTGGCTTAAGACAAGTGAATTTCTTTGGTACCTCATTATGGGCAACAGGTTTTAATTCTTTTTCACCTTTATACTACTGATATGGAAACCTTGTTGGATTTCCTCCTTTAAGCAATTAATATCTGTGCATCACATGCTTGTTAGTCTTTAGAGAAAACTCGAGTGTCCAGGTCTGGGCAGAAATTCTCAGAAAGAAAAATGATATGACTTGTTTCCCAGGATTCCTGGGCAGCTGTATGGGGGCTCCACAAATCCTTTTGCTCCTTAGTTTTTATCTCAGCAGTACATTTAAAAATTAAAACTGTACAACTATGTTTGTCATTTCAGTTGATTTATGTAGAGAGTAGTTCAGAGTATCTGACAGTGGTAGAAATGAAATTTTAGACCAAGCCTCTTATATCTGTAATTTACCTTCCTACAAAATCAGCATTCCTTTCTAACTTCTTTGTTAGTAGGTGGCTCTGTTATTACCATACCCCTCTACAATGAGTCAGCTAGTTGGGGGTTAAAAGGAACATTATAATTCCATCTGCTTGTCACCTAGGTTTTAAAGCAGATAGTTCCATCTCCTGACTTGAAAAAAGCTGTTTCTATATTTTACAGGCAGAGTGTTAGCTATGGTAGCATTCTATTCCTGTATTTTTTTCCTTACATTTTTAAAGCATTGTCTATATTTTGGTTGGGGAGGTGATCAGATCTCCCTTAATATCAGATCTGGCTTGCGGTTTCTCATTGTTATTGTTCTAACTTATCATTGTTTTGAGTACCAAGAATTTATTTTTTACCAAAGCAGACACAACATAAAAAATTTATCAAACCTAGGATGACAGCTTATAATGTTTCACCAGGTTCTGGGTTTTGCCTCCAATAGGAAATTGTCTGTTCCTTCAGTTCAGTTCAGTTCAGTCGCTCAGTCGTGTTTGACTCTTTGCGACCCCATGAATTGCAGCACGCCAGGCCTCCCTGTCCATCACCAACTCCCGGAGTTCACTCAGACTCACGTCCATCGAGTCGGTGATGCCATCCAGCCATCTCATCCTCTGTCGTCCCCTGCTCCTCCTGCCCCCAATCCTGCCCAGCATCAGAGTCTTTTCCAATGAGTCAACTCTTCGCATGAGGTGGCCAAAGTACTGGAGTTACAGCTTTAGCATCAGTCTTTCCAAAGAAATCCCAGGGCTGATCTCCTTCAGAATGGACTGGTTGGATCTCCTTGCAGTCCAAGGGACTCTCAAGAGTCTTCTCCAGCACCACAGTTCAAAAGCATCAATTCTTCAGTGCTCAGCTTTCTTCACAGTCCAACTCTCACATCCACACATGACCACAGGAAAAACCATAGCCTTGACTAGACGGATCTTTGTTGGCAAAGTAATGTCTCTGCTTTTGAATATGCTATCTAGGTTGGTCATAACTTTTCTTCCAAGGAGTAAGCATATTTTAATTTCATGGCTGAAATCACCATCTGTAGTGATTTTGGAGCCCCCCAAAATAAAGTCTGACACTGTTTCCACTGTTTCCCGATCTATTTGCCATAAAGTGATGGGACCAGATGCCGTCATCTTCATTTTCTGAATGTTGAGCTTTAAGCCAACTTTTTCACTCCCCTCTTTCACTTTCATCAAGAGGCTTTTTAGTTCCTCTTCACTTTTTGCCATAAGGGTGGTGTGATCTGCATATCTGAAGTTATTGATATTTCTCCTGGCAATCTTGATTCCAGCTTGTGCATCTTCCAGCCCAGCGTTTCTCATGATGTAGTCTGTGTATAAGTTAAATAATACAGCCTTGACGTACTCCTTTTCCTATTTGGAACCAGTCTGTTGTTCCATGTCCAGTTCTAACTGTTGCTTCCTGACCTGTATACAGGTTTCGTTAATATCACCCTCTTTGCTGGTGCTGAAATGTTACCAATTTGGGATTTATTCAGCTCATCTGAGGCAAAAAATAGCAACCCAGTTTTCTGGGAGGTGTTCACATTTAAGAAAGTTAAGGTTAGACAGTGACGAAAAATGAAGTTATTTCTTGTCAGTGTTCCCAAGACCTCACGTGGAGGACAAGAGATCACATGATATTTTCTAGTTCGATGACTCCCGCCTGGGGCCCAAGCATGTATGTCCCCTAGAAATCCTGTACATTGTGTCTGGGTGGTGAGGGGCCCTCTGCTGATGTCACCAATCTTGTGGTGGCCTGTGGCGCTGGGAGCAGTAGTACCTTCTTCCTAGAAATACCACTTTTGCATCAGTTTATTTGCCTAATTATGTTATGATTGAGTCTTGATATCTTATCTACCAAAGGATTTCTTTTAAATTTTGGAGACTGTTTTAGGTGAGAAGAGATAGTGTTAGACCTAGGCACTGTGTACAAGAGAAAGAGTCTATTATTAAAAAATATTCCTATCCACAAGAGTCACAGATCAGATTCCTTCAGATCAATTAGAAATTCTTTTACTCTGTAGTTTCAGCTTTTACTTGTGTGTCTGTGTTTACAGCCACATGTAGTTTTCTAACTGAAAATGGAAGGTAGGAAGGAAGGTAAGAAGAAAAGAAAATGTTTTCCTAAAATTTTCAGTTATTCTTGTTTAATTGTCAAATATTTATAGGTTATTTAAAAATAAGTCACATAAAAGCTTCTGTAGAAATCATTTATTGTTAGCTTGAAATATTTTCTTCGCTACCCACTTACACAAAATAAAACAACCTTTCTGTTTGTCATTTCATGATTAGACGCTAAAACCATGGAGAAAAGAAAATCATGTTTTTCTTTTTTCTTTTCTCCTTTATTTTTCTACTCTTTTCTCCTTTTCTTTTCTTATATATCTCAAAACTGGAGGACTTAGCAATTAGAAAGTCTTCAGTTTAGCTTGGATTCAAGTTCCAGCTCCAGTGCTTCATCCTCTGGTTGTACTGTCTGTGGGGTAATTCTTGCCATATACTGTACTACATGATAAGTATACATTGCCTATAGTCAACACCTTGTGCGGGCGTACTCACTCGCTTTAGTCGTGTCCGACTCTTTGTTACCCTATGGACTCTAGCCCGCCAGGCTCCTGTGTCTCTGAGATTCTCCAAGCAAGATTGCTGGAGTGGGTTGCCATGCCCTCCTTCAGGAGTTCTTCCTAACCTGGGGATTGAACCTGCATCTCCTATATCTCCTGAATTTACCACCGAGCCACCTGGGAAGCCCCATAGTCAGCAACTTAGAGAAAGTTAATTAGTAGATGAGTTCCTTACTCAAAATAAATGCCTTAGGATTAGCTAATTAATAAAATGTTTTTGGTGAAATTGAAATGAATGATATTTAGGTTATAGGGTTAGTTGGAAGGGTGCTACAGGACTCATTACCTTGGCCTGAACAAATACTAGTATATAAGAGAAGACACCCTCTAGCCCAGAAGTATGTGTCAATGGAGCAGAACTCCAGGTTTGTGCTATGGTGGACCTGCAGACCTCTTTGCCCTAGCAGATGGGGATCAGACTACAGGATCCGACTTTAGGTCCCCTTTGGAGTAGGCATTCCAAAGAAGGGGCTGCTGGCTGTTTTTTAGGTCAGAGAGAAGAACTCCACAGCTTCAGAGTGGTCACAGCTGCTTTCTAATAAATGTCTTTGCATTTGGCAAAAAGTGGTCTGGGATATCTTTTATTGAAAAAGACCCTTTGGAAATGAGGAATGAGGCCGGGACTCTTGCCTCCCCTTCCACCTTTAAATATGAGAGGTTTCCAGTATTTACCAAAAAGAATTTAACATTTGTTAAAGAGCTAAGCTGACTGGTTTCCAGCACTTTAGTTTTACAGTTATGTACATTCCCGTCTGCTTCCCTAGGTAGCAGTAACACTCCGAGAGCCAGACTCCAGACTACACTGTGAGCAGCTAGAATTTGGGTCCTGCTCTGACACAGCAAATAGTAAGTCTTCAAAAAATCCAGTGGAGTCCTTTGAACTCCGTAAGTGATGGTAATAACTTTTCTCTTAAAAAAAAATTGAAAAAAAAAAAAAAGGAAAGCATCAGTGTTCATTATTCTTCCTCCTTTTCAAGGCCACATCCCCATTGGGTATATCTGCCTGTGTTTTCAGTCTTCTCTTGACCTACCAGCACTGTCTTCAGACTAAGGAATAATTATACAGTCATATTCACATGCCAGATATTAACTATTTGGTTTTTATGAAACAAAAGACCAGTATTTGCAAATCACATGTGATTCATTGTTCCTTGGAAATTAGCTAGAAATTATTAATGTATTATAGCCAGTGCAGCCAGTGTTTATGTGTGTTTCATTCATATGTTGCCATATTATTAATTTTTCTGGGTAGTCATTCTCTTCAGCTGCCACATATTCTTTCCCTGATATCTTGCTGTGCTTTGTAACAAATATGTAAAAAAAGCCTTTGTTCTGAAAAAAAGCCACTCATTGAAATGGAGTCTGAATTCAAATGTTAAGTTATTCAGCTCAGTAAGATCAATGTGACATCACGCTTTTGTTAAATATCTTAGGGGAAAAAAAAGAGAGGGAGAGAGAGAGGCCAACATTTACTGCCTCCAGTGCTAAATGAACCATTATTTCCTTTGTCTAAATTCTCTCTCTTCCCACCTCTGACCAAGGCAACGAAGCATTTACCAACATATTAAGCTTATATAAAAATGGGACTGAATAATCCATTAGTGTGTTAGTGTGTTAGTTGCTCAGTCGTGTCCAGCTCTTTTTTGACCCCATGGACTCTAGCCTGCCAGGCTTCTCTGTCCATGGGATTTTCCACGCAAGAATACTGGAGTGGTTTGCCATTTCCTTCTCCAGGGAATCTTCCCATCCCAGAAATTGAACCCAGGTCTCCTGCATTGCATGCAGATTCTTTACTCTCTGAGCCACCTCTATCTGGAGGATAAACCACTGACCATTTCACCATGGAGTGGTGTCTTTTATAGAGATTTCCCACTTTTTCAACGTGCTTTTCCTGGAACACTTTTGAGGTAGATGTTAACTTTATGCTTGAAAAGAATCCTGTGGATTTCTTGTATTTTTTATTGTAGTAAAAATGCATAACATAATACCATCTTAACCATTTCTAAGTATGTGGCTTAATAATATTCAGTATATTCACATGGTTAGGCAATAGATCACTAGAACTTTTTCTTCTTGTAAAATCAAAACTCTGTACCCACTGAAGAACAACTTTCCATTTCCTTCTCCCAAGGCTCCCCATTCTACTTTTGATCTCTGTGAATGTGACTTCTCTAGATATCTCATTTAAATGGAAACATATAGTATTTGTCTTTTGTGACTGGCTTATTTTACTAAGCATAAAGTCCTGAAGTTCATCCATATTGTAATGTGTCAGTATTTCCTTTGTTTTTAAGAGTGAATACTACTCCATTGCATACATACACCTCATTTTATTTATCCATTCATCTGTCAGTGGACACTTGGGTCGTTTTACCTCTTAGCTATTATGAATAATGATGCTATGGTTGTGAATATACTGGGGCTGCCATAACAAAATACAACAGACTGAAATGGCTTAAAGAAACATGAGTTTATTTTCTCATAGTTCTGGAGACTGGAAGTTTGGATACTCTATCCTGTTTTCAGTCCAGTTCAGTTCAGTCCAGTTGCTCAGTCGTGTCTGACTCTTTGCGACCCCATGAATCTTTTATTAGTGTATATATCTGACTTCTTGTATTTTTATTTATTGTTATAGCTATAAATTTTAGTACTTCTTTATATCTGAAAAGGAATGAAATTTACATGGGAATTAAAAAATTAAGTAGATAGATATTCTGAAATTTTATAGTAGTGTGTCCTAGTTTTAAAGTAGATTTTTTCGTAAGATTGTAATATATACATTTGGAATTCTCTGGAGTGCCTTTTACTAGGTAATAAGTTCTAGTTTGTTTTATCAAAATGTATTTTTAGATTAATCAAACTTTATAACTATTTTAGAATGCAGTTCTCACTTTTACCTAGTTATTCTTCATGTTAGTCATTTCTAAAGATTGTGGAAAATATATTACAGGTTTGAAAAATGAGATATACCTGAAGTTTTAAGAATTTCTTTAGATAGTACTTTCATGGATTAAAGATCTAAATGTAAGACCAGAAACTATAAAACTCCTAGAGGAGAACATAGGCAAAACACTCTCCGACATAAACCACAGCAGGATCCTCTATGATCCACCTCCCAGAATTCTGGAAATAAAAGCAAAAATAAACAAATGGGACCTAATTAAAATTAAAAGCTTCTGCACAACAAAGGAAAATAAAAGCAAAGTGAAAAGACAGCCTTCCGAATGGGAGAAAATAATAGCAAATGAAGCAACTGACAAACAACTAATCTCAAAAATATACAAGCAGCTCCTGCAGCTCAATTCCAGAAAAATAAACGACCCAATCAAAAAATGGGCCAAAGAACTAAACAGACATTTCTCCAAAGAAGACATACGGATGGCTAACAAACACATGAAAAGATGCTCAACATCACTCATTATTAGAGAAATGCAAATCAAAACCACAATGAGGTACCAATTCACACCAGTCAGAATGTCTGCGATCCAAAAATCTGCAAGCAATAAATGCTGGAGAGGATGTGGAGAGAAGGGAACCCTCCTACACTGTTGGTGGGAATGCAAACTAGTACAGCCACTATGGAGAACAGTGTGGAGATTCCTTAAAAAATTGCAAATAGATCTGCCTTATGACCCAGCAATCCCACTGCTGGGCATACACACTGAGGAAACCAGAATTGAAAGAGACACATGTACCCCAATGTTCATCGCAGCATTGTTTATAATCGCCAGGACATGGAAACAACCTAGATGTCCATCAGCAGATGAATGGATAAGAAAGCTGTGGTACATATACACAATGGAGTATTACTCAGCCGTTAGAAAGAACACATTTGAATCAGTTCTGATGAGATGGATGAAACTGGAGCCGAATATACAGAGTGAAGTAAGCCAGAAAGAAAAACACCAATACAGTATACTAACACATATATATGGAATTTAGAAAGATGGCAATGATGACCCTGTATGCAGGACAGCAAAAAAGACACAGATGTGTATAGCGGACTTTTGGACTCAGAAGGAGAGGGAGAGGGTGCGATGATTTGGGAGAATGGCATTGAAACCTGTATAATATCATGTAAGAATCGAATTGCCAGTCTATGGCCGATGCAGGATACAGCACGCTTGGGGCTGGTACACGGGGATGACCCAGAGAGATGTTGTGGGGAGGGGGGTGGGAGGGGGGTTCATGTTTGGGAACACATGTACACCCATGGTGGATTCATGTCAATGTATGGCAAAACCAATACAGAATTGTAAAGTAAAAAAAAAAAAAGGAATAGAAAAAAAAATTTAGATTCTATTTTATCTATGGCTTACATTCATTGCTTTCCTCTGGGTGGAAAAGAATTGTATGTACTCAAAATAGATATAAGCCAAATTACATGCTAACTGAGTATGATTTGGCATTAGGCCCTTCTTCTTCTAGCCACCTAATATTTAATAATATATAATCAAAGAACTATCAAAATAAAAAAGGTTCAATAAATGTGGGATGAAGGGAGAAGACAAAAGATACTGCTCTTCTAAGAAATAATGTATACATTTTGGGAATACATATCCAAATTTTCTTTGTAATTTCTTAAAAAGAGAAAAAAAAATTTCCATGTCATAAACTGATATTAGTAAACTAGAAAGAAAGAGAATATTGGATGGAACCAATGAAGTGCTGGTTTCATTATAAAATATCTTTTAAAATATGCCTTGTAATTATAACTACATTTAATGTTATCCTGGAGAAGGAAATGGTAACCCTCTCTAGTATTCTTGCTTGGGAAATCCCATGGACCGAGGAGCCTGTTGGGCTACAGTCCATAGGGTTGCAAAGAGTTGACTGAGTGACTAACACTTAATGTTATCAAGTGTATGCACAACTAATCCTATGGGTTAAAGCAGACCCCAATCATAACATTGACTTTTTAAACTTCTGTGTCTTTATTCAAGTTCTCTCTTGAAGAATTTGAGAATGATAGTAACATTGTAAGCTGAGCACAGCAGAAATAGCACAGGCTTCTGGAATTACATGGATTAGTGTTCAGGTCCTTGTCCTGTCTTTTACTGATCCTGATACCTCAGACTAGTTATCTAATTTTCTTGGGCCTCTATTTCCTTATCTGCTTGCAGCCTGGTAACAAAGAGATTATTTTCTTAACATATTTACCAATGATAAGAATTAAAAATGAATAGTATTATGGTTGGTGCAAAAATCTAAAACTCGTATGCTAAATATGAAGAGATGTTATACAGGCAGAGACTACGGTTAACCTTGTGTCTGTAGAATTTGTACAGTTGTTTAGATCCTTTAAAAAATACATTTGCTTATAATAAGACATCTTGAAAAGTTGCTTTAATAATGTAGAGGCAAAACAATTTGACTAAAGTTCCATTGTCTTGCTAGGCCTCCCTTCCTTAATATGAAATAGAAAGCGAAGCTTTAGTCGCTCAGCCTGCCAGGTACCTCTGTCCATGGAATTTTATAAGCAAGAATACTGGAGTGGGTTGCCATTCCTTTCTCCAGGGGATCTTCCCGACCCAGTGATTGAACCCAGGTCTCTTACATTGCAGGCAGATTCTTCACCGCCTGAGCAACCAGGGTGCCCCAATATAGGAAGTGGAGTGTATCTTAATTATTTCCTCACCTCTGATGTAGTTTTACCAGCTGGGAAAATTTCATGTTGGGTTTGGATGTATTGCAGAGCTATGCAGATTTGGATCCAGTGCTGAGGATTACGCTTTACTATGGAGGTGAAGTCAGGTGACTGTTTCTTTGTGGCTCAGACAGATTTTGAGCTTAAGAGGGCCTTAGGACATTTGCTCTGTTTTAGTGAGAGATTCTTTTTCTTTTCTTTTTTTTGGCTAGAGAGGGGCAGTCATACCTAAAGAAATTCTGCATCATGACCCAAATTGGGGATTTTTGTGTTGGATACCAGTCAATCATAAAAATAGATATTTGATAAAATAATATTGTCCAATTAAACTGTAGCTTGCACAAATTTACCTCAGTATTTTTCTGCTAGAGGCAAAATCAAGCTAGGAACATTTCATTAGGGCTTGTTTTACAAGAAATACTTATTTTGATTTAATATGGCTTCATAAAAAAGTATATGAGGACAGAGGAGATGAATTCAAATACTCAGCTTATTTTTGATGGAAAGGAAGAGAATCATACCTTTAAAATTTTCTTTTCTTTATCATTAAAATTTCATGTAAATTTCAGTGATTACAAATTATAGTAGTTTGAGAATCTTCTAGGTAGGCTATTGAATACACATAAGTCAATAATCTGTATTTATTATAGAGCAAGTCATTTTCAATATGGAGCTGGTTTCTTGTCACTTGTATTTATAAAACAAAGTATGTATATACATATCTGAAAAGAAAATGGAATCTTTTGCCTGCTTAATCCTCTCAGGGCTAATTGTTTCAATATCTTTCAAGGAAATTATTAAGAAGAATAAGGAGTAAAGTGTTTAGCTGTTAAGTGTTTCTGTAGATGTCAATAATTTTATTTTTCTAGCTTAAGTGTTTTAAAAAGGGTAAATCAAAGTAAAATCTCATTTTCTACTTATTTGTCTGTGGGTGGGATAATGGTCATTTCATATTCATTTTTACATCTCACTCTAAAATGAAGATCTGATAAGAAATCATTTATTCATTTAGAGGAAGGGCATGCACTCTGGGTTGCTTTTTGGTCACACCAGTAGATTTCTGCTGATCTGTGCACACCCTTTTGCCCTGTTCCCATTGTGAAACAATGGCTTTTGTGATGTGACCAACCAGGCTTGGGATACATTCTGCAACCACTGAACAAAATAAAGCCATTGGCCTAAATAGGAACTGAACCTTTGACATTGACCCTTTTAGTATTTTAACTAATGTGGAAACTACTAGAAGCTTGAACTTTGAATTCTCCTGAACTGCATGATATGGCAGATAACACTATTTATATATCATTCTGATTAAAATGCCCCATTTGTGAAATAAAATATAAGAAAAGAGCTTACTGTTAAATCAGTATTGGTGGCTTACTATGTTTTGAGATTAATACATTGTTTAATAATAATAATAATAGTTTTAGCATAGCTGACATTATTGAGTGCTTCTCATAGGCCAGTTTTATGGGCTGAATTATGTCTCCTATACTCATTTCTGTCATATGTTGAAGTCCTAATGCTTAGCTCCCAGCGTGTCATTGCATTTGAGATTATCTTTAAAGAGGCATTAAAGTTAAGTCTTTGAGGTGAGCCTTGATACACTATGACTGGTAAGAAATCATATTGTTAGAAGAGGAAATTGGGACACAGACCCAGAGGGGAGACCAGGTGACGACACAGAGAGAAGACGACTGTCTACGAGTCAAGAAGAGAGACCTCAAAGAAACCAACCCTGCCAAAACCTTGATCTTTGGACTTCTAGCCTCTAGAACTGTGAGAAAAAAAAATCAATTTGTGTTATTTACACCGCCCAGTCTGTGGAATTTTATTGTGGCAGCTTTAGCAAACAATACAGACAGGCATTGTGCTAAGTGTTTTACATTCATTTTCTTTGTTACTTTTCATAATAATGTATGTAATACACCTATGACTATTCCTACTTTTGCAAATGAAGGATCTTTGGATACGATAGCTGTTCAAGTGGAAGTGAGTGGGGAAAGACAGGGCAAGAATCATTGCAATTGAATTCTGGCATTCAAAGACTCTATAGTCATATTGCCTCCCTTCTGCCATATCTCAGGTAATAGAGGCAATAAAACTACCAACTTCAGGGATGTGCTGTTACTGCACTGATTTGGTTGCTCTCATTTGATACATGAGGAATTTGAGGCTTAAGAGTGTCTTGTCTAAAAATACTCTACCATCATGTGATTGAGTCAGAATTCCGTGTCAGATGTGTCTAACCCCATGGTTGTAAATCAACCATCTGACTATCCTACTTTTATTCCTTTTGTCTGAAGGAAAGGGATCATCTCTTAATTTATTTTTGGATCTTTAGAACCTGGGATAGTGCTTGAACAAAATTGAAATTAATGGAAGATGACCTTTGTTCTTGCTTTGCAGAACAGCATTCAAATGCAACTTCAAATGAAGCATTTGAAATTTTAATAATTATTCATTATTACTTACATGTGTAACCTGAAAAAAGTTAATAAAAAAACTAAGGAGAAGAAAAAGATCCAAAAGGATATCACAAACAGCATAGTCACTTCATTCTGATAAAAGCAATAGTTTATGATATTGGCCAACTATATTTATTTATTTATTTTTGTCTGTGCTGGGTCTTCTTTACTAAGTGCAGGCTTTCTCTAGTTGTGGTGAGTGGGGACTACCCTGTAGTTCTGGTGTGCAGGCTTCTCATTGCAGTGGATTCTCTTGTTGCAGAGCACGGGCTCTAGAGCATGTGGGCTTCAGTAGTTTCAAACTGGGCCTGTGTGGGATCAGTAGTTGTGGTTCCTGGGCTCTGGAGCACAAGGTCAGTAGCTGCGGTGCATGGGCTTATTTGCTTCGTGGCATGTTGGATCTTCCTGGACTAGGGGTCAAACGTGTCTCCTGCATTGGCAGGCAGATTCCCTGAGCCACCAGGGAAGCCTCTATTTCATATTTTAGTCATATTCTCAAAAGGATCCACAAAAAGGCAGTAATATTTTATTTTAGCTTAATCAGTAGAGGTTTTATGAAAAGGGTGGAATGAAATAAGAGTATACGAGACAGCAAAAGAGACACAGATGTATAGAAGTCTTTTGGACTCTGTGGGAGAGGGAGAGGGTGGGATGATTTGGGAGAATGGCATTGAAACATGTATAATATCATATATGAAACGAATCACCAGTCCAGGTTTGATGCATGATACTGGATGCTTGGGGTTGGTGCACTGAGATGACCCAGAGGGATGATACGGGGAGGGAGAAGGGAGCGGGGTTCAGGATGGGGAACACGTGTATACCTGTGGCAGATTCATGTTGATGTATGGCAAAACCAATACAATATTTAAAGTAATTAACCTCCAATTAAAATAAATACATTTATATTTAAAAAAATAAAACAAAGAAAGCAACTGGAAAAAATTTTTAATTTAACTGAAAAAATGTGATGAGTGAAAAATTAAAATAACTTAAAAGCAATTCTGTTTTGATCATTAAATGACTAATTTCAATTCAGCACATTTACACAGCATATCTGTAAAAGTAAAATATTTTAAAAGCATTGTTGTATTTTTAAGCCTGTAATCATAAACAACAACAAAAATTCATGGAAATTCCCAGCAGAAGGAGAGAAATATAAATATGGATGGTAACATTTTGTGGTGATTCAGTTGCCCAGTCGTGTCTGACTCTTTGTGATCCCATGGATTGCAGCAAGCCAGGCCTCCTTGTTTCTCACCATCTCCTGAAATTTGCCCAAGTTAATATCCGTTGCATTGGTGCTGCCATTCAGCCATCTCATCCTCTGACACCCCTTTCTCCTTCTGCCCTCAATGTTTTCCAGCATCAGGGACGTTTCCAATGAGTCAGCTCTTAGCATCAGATGACCAAAATACTGGAGCTTCATCTTCATCAGTCCTTCCGCGTATTCCAAGGGAACATTTGGTTACCTGCAGAACCTGCCTGAAAACTACACAGTTTGCAAATAAAAGCCTTATGCTTCAAAAAGAGACTTCAAAAACAGAGTCTATGTGTTAAAATCCCTGTGCTCATAGAACAAGTACATCAGGTCCTTGGTGAGAGCATATTTCCTCCTAACACCTATAACAGAACTGTTTATTTGCTGTCCCTAGCTCACTACTTGTTAGAAGGAGCATATTAAAAAGGAATGCTTGTGGTATTACTAAACACAAATACATTGTTAGCAAGAAACAGGATTTCAACATAGAAGCTTTTTAAAAAAAGTAATAAAAAAAGAATCATATAATGTCAAACATTAGAAAGACAGCAGTATAGAGAGTATGGCCTTTTTTTGACAGAGTCCTGCATGCAAAAATGTCCATCTGTTGTTTATTGATTAGCTCTATATACCTAGGCAAACTATTTAAATTCTCTCTGTCTGTGTTATCATATGTAAGGTGAAAATACTGTAATCTAACTTGTGGATTGTAGGGATTAAGTGAAATGACATGTGCAAAATGCTTGGTTAAATTTTGTTTCATTCTGAAGCCCAAATGCACATCTTTATGTACATTGATCATAACTCAGCAGATCCTACAATAGTTCATGCTCATAATAATGACTGATGCTGGATTGTTACACAATATTAAAGCTATGTACAGTGTATTGCACACTTAAGAATGTATGCCAATATGTAATTCATGCTAGAAAAACACATCAAAATGATTATTATTTAAGTCATTGCTGGAATGATCTACCTGTTCGACTTTTCTCTTTGGCACCTGACACTAGCCTCTGGGGACTCATATGCACACTGTCATCCTATGAGGTCAGGAGGAGGTCATGACTGTACATGAACCTCATATCTGCCATATTTGGGCTAAAGCAATAATGAGAACAGATTAGCATTGTGCCCACATCACATCTGCAGATAATGGTGATATTGTTAGTCACCAAAGTTGTCAGTCCAGGAGGAGGAGAAATAGTATAATTTTAGAATAGAAAAAATCTTATTGGCATCAGTTCAGTTCAGTTCAGTTCAGTCACTCAGTCATGTCCGACTCTTTGCAACCCCATGAATTGCAGTGCACCAGGCCTCCCTGTCCATCACCAACTGCCGGAGTTCACTCAAACTCACGTCCATCGAGTCAGTGATGTCATCCAGCCATCTCATCCTCTGTTGTCCCCTTCTCCTCCTGCCCCCAATCCCTTCCAGCATCAGAGTCTTTTCCAATGAGTCAACTCTTCACATGAGGTGGCCAGAGTACTGGAGTTTCAGCTTCAGCATCATTCCCTCCAAAGAAATCCCAGTTATTCTGAACATTTTTATGTTCATGATTGATCAATAAATGCAAAAGGACATGGTAATTAAGTATATTTTCTTTAGAAAAACAAAAAATATTTAACTTACCACATTTAATTTATGATTGTTCAAGAAATATAGAAAGAATGTTCCTTCTCTTATAACTCTGGAGACCAAACTAGAGCCAAAAAGGAATTCGGTACTTACAAGGTCAATACTAGTTGATCCATTTCCAAAAAAGTTTTTAACATTAGTGTACAAGAAAAAAGTTTCAGTATTTCGTTGAGCAAAAATACACAAACTGCTCTCTTGAGAGCTGATCATCCTTGACTAAAAAAAGTCAAGGGTAGAATGATTTGTACTCAGCTTTCCTACTAATGCAAGGCCTTGAGATATGGGACACGACAGAAATATCACCAGTGGGAGTGCCTTTCTTGAGGCCCACAAGCTGGTGTAGTTTATTACATAGGGCAGGCTTCTACCTCTTGCTGGAAATGTCATGGAGTAGGTGGTCAGGATATTTGACTCACTCTCTGCTAAAAGTGTCATGATGGGGTGGTGAGAATTAAACAATGTCAGTGCTCGTTTTTACATTTCTAAAAACATTCTCAATATCAATGCAGAAGAAGAAAGCTTCAGTATTTCACTGAGCACAAAATAATGTATATACTGTTTTTTCATGTATTTGATCATCCTTGATTAGGGGAATATTTCTAGGGAAAAAAATTGTTTATTTACTCTAGGAGTCTCTTGTTACCAACAGTTAGGAAGACAGTGTGAGGCTGAGCAGATACAGGGTCAATTAATCATTGGCCACAATTCCTACCTTCAGCCATTCAAGTTCATTGCCCTACCATGTCCTGAGCAAGTAAGCAGGGATAACAACCTCTCCAATTTCCCTGCAATTACCTATCCATATGGGTTTATAATAAATCACATTCTTTGTAGTTGGCATTTGTGAGTTAGACTTCTGATGAGGCTGCCAGAAGAGAAGAAACCTGAAAATTTAAACCAAATAACAAAAGTATGTTATCATTCATATATCTTTGTTCATAATACCTGAGTTCAGTATGATCTTGTGTCTGGAATTATCCTGGGATGTAGTGAGCTTCACGGAATCATTAATCCTCACCTGATCTTGATACCTCCCAAATCTATCTTTGGGAGTATTCATTCAATCCGCATTTGTTTAACACATGCTTTATGTCAAGCCCTAATTTGCATGTAGTATAGAAATTTTTTAAAAAAAGAAAAAAGACACAAGGAGATAATGGTTTGTTGAGGGGGAGATACAGACATATAAGAAAACAATTATAATAAAATAATTATTTAGTTAGTAGCTAGATTCAGAATTCTGAGGAAATGCAGAGTAAATGGGAAGTTGGGCAAGTTTCCACTGGAGAGGTAATGCAATTGTTGGATCTTGAAGATAAGGAATTTGTTTAAAAATGGAGGAAATTTGTCAACCAGAAAAGGTGAGCTGTAATTATGTTAAAGAGCCTGGGACACTCGGTGAAGAGAAAATAAGATAGAGGTCAGTGTACATTGGAAGCAAGATCTGTGGTTTGGGAGTGTAATGTTACTGATGAAGATCAAAGACAGGACAGGGAGAGTCAGAACATCTCTTGAAGGTTCTGAATTCCATGGTGAGGATTTGGGACTTTATTTTACTGGCAGCAAGGAAGCCACCGAAGTTCTGAAGCAGTGAAATGCTGTGATTAAACCTGTTCTTCAGAAAACAACCCTCAAGTTTATAGGAGAGTAGGCTGGAGGTGAGGAGGAGCCTGAACAAGAAACATAGCGTAGGAGACTATCACAGTATCCCCGTGGGAGGTGATGGAAATCTGGTAATAGGCTGCTTAGAATACTGAACTGGCAGGACCTGATAACTGAGGAAGAAGAAGGTATATTCTTTCATTGATTCAGTGATTATTTGTAGAACTGTTCTGTGCCAGACATTGTTGTAGATGCTGGAGATACTGAAGTAAATAAAAAGACAAAATCTCTGCTCTCACATGTTTGCATTCTGTTGAGAGAGACAAAAATAAATAAGTCCTCTAGTGTACATCATAACATCATATCATGTGGTGCCTAAATGCTATGAAAAAAAATGAAGCATGTTATGGAAATGATGTTATGTGACTTGTGAGCTTGAAGCTTCTGCTTTTGTCTTATGGAATGCACCCAGAGATGGCCTTGTAAGGAAGCCAGTCCAGCAGATGTGAGGATCAGAGAAAGAGAACACCCTGGGCAGTCCAGCCAATAGCCAGCATCATCTGCCAGAGTGAGGAACATTGCCATTGAGTTTTCTGCTGAAAGCAGCTTCATGAGTGAGTTCAGAAGAAATCAGCAGAGGAAATGCCCAGCCAACCCACAGAGTCATAATAAATCATAGATCTTTGTTGCTTTCAGCTGCTAAGTTTTGGGGAGTTTTATTACTCAGGAATAGATAACAGAAACAATGAAGAAGAAGAGAGATACTATTCAAGAATGATTTGTGGGTCACTGACATAGTGATAGGCTAGCCAAGTAGGGCAGTTAGCTAAGAGAGGCTTAACTTGAAGAAAAGGAAATTCAGAATTGCCCCAGGAAGGAAAGTCTCTGGCTATTTCAGATGGGGACAGAGTTTAATTAGTATTCTTTGGTATTGAAAGGACTAATTTAATGAGATCATAGTTTCTCCTTTAACAACTTGGAAAAAGTAAATGTTGAAAAGCTATCATATTTCAACCAAGATGCATTGGCTTGAATGCATCTTTAATTAAAGTGTAATCACTAATCAATCATTAAAGTAATCACTAATCAATAAGTAGTTATAACTGTTTATCAGAACTTCTCCTGTTTTGTTTTGTATTGTTTATTTAAATAGGAGAGGAATAGGGGCAGTGAAGAGAGCAATAGGGCTTCAGAAATGGGTGAAAATGAGTAAGGAGGCTAATACCAAGAGGAAAAAAGATGGGAACAGTGGGGCCTGGGGAAAGGACCAAGTTTACCTTTGTTAACTTTTACGCAGTTGTATAAAAGGCAACTGGCTGCAGAACAGTGTTTTGTCATCTAGTCTGCTTTGGTATGATTGATGAAGAATTTTTAAAAAATAGACTAAATTCTCAAAGAATAGTTTTCATTCTACATTAATCTTCAAACTACATTAATCTTAGAGTTACTGTCATATGTTTTGTAAAGTGAGAGGAATCTGTGTTTTACAGTATACCATGGGTCATAGATGAATGAAAAAAAGTCTTTTCCAAATCCTTAATATTTTTTCTCAGAAATTTAATATAGTACATTAATATTAGTTGTAACATAGTTGTAGTCATTCATTTTAAATGCCAAGAAGTGTATTTCAGCCATTTATTAGCAACAAAAGTCAAAGAAATGGCTTGTTATGCATGTTTCCTCTATCAAGCAGATTGAGTAAACATCCATTATTTGATGGATGTTATACTTCTATTATGCATATGACACTTGAACTTCAAGGAGAGAAACAAGTAATCTTGGCTTATCCATCCATGCTCATCTTTACATGCTTGATATTACCTAGAATCACATACATAGAATGAGATCAATGAATTGGCTTAAGTCACACATTTTGTTAGCTCATAGCGCTTGTAATAGTTGTAATTGTTATATTAAATGTGAGGATTACTGTTTTGTGCCTACGCCCCCAGTGGACTGAGAGTTTCATTAGGGCACAAGAAGTGTTTGTCTAGCTCAATAATTTTTCCCATGATAAACACAGTACTGGAATATGATTACTGCCCAGTAATTGAATGAAAGACAGAATAAAGAAACACAGCTTTAGTGTATCATCCATTTCAGAGAAGAAAAGGCCCAGAAGGTGCCTCTCTCTCCACAGTTGGAAAACTTTATCCTACAACCCTTTGTTCATAGTGACAGTGTTGGCTATGAGTTCTAGAAAAGTTTGAGGATTTGACTACTGTTCCTAGGCCTTTCTAGGGTATAAAATAGGTTGGCCTGATAAAATAAATTTCAGGAAAATAATAAATAAGTATATTAAAAATATAATTATGTTCCATTTTAATTTTTTAAATGATATTTGTCTGAAATTCAGATTTCACTGACTGTCCTATATTTTCTTTTGCTAAAGCTGGCAACCCTAGTGTAAAGCTATTTTCTGTATAGTACTAGGAAGGCTTTGTCTGTCCCGAAAGGTTATCTCAGGGCTTTGTTCCTGATTAGGAGTTCTACACACTCCACATAGTTGTGTGCAGTGCAAAATCATGGAGATAGATAAGTAGACCTTCACAACCTCCAGTTGCCGTCCTACATAACTCCTTTCTTGGAAAAAAGTAGGAAGAGACCTTACTTGCATGTTATATCCTTCTTGGGCATATTTAGTCTCATAAAATACTACCTCGGAAAGTCATTCCTACTAAAATGTAAATAACTGATAAGGTTAATGTGTTATTTCTGTTGGGGCATTTATACTGTAAATAAGTACCATCAAGATAGTTAATAAAATAATTTTGAATTGAGGAATTTTATAATTTCTTTGTTATAGAATGTGGTTTTAGAGGTAAAAATTGTTTTGTTCTCTTGAAATTAAGTCTTTGGTATTTGACGATTACAGCTTCTCAGGCACACTCATGTAAATAAGAATTTCAGGCTCCAGAATCCTAGGGGATTGTTAGGGGAAAGGAATTAACTTTAAATTATTCAAAGCTCTTCAGTCCATGACCACAGAGGAAAAAACAGACTAACTTAAAAATAAACACTTTTATGGAGTGACTTCTTCTTGTTAGTGTTCTTTCTCCTAAGTGTTCTCACATGTCATTCTTGGAAAAAGTCCTGTGAAGTGGACCATATTATGTTCAGGTTTTAGATGAAGCAACTGAAGTTCAGAGAGGTTAAATGACTTGCCCCAAGCCAGGGAGATGGTAAATGGCAGAGCTGTGATTCAAATTTAGGGTTTTTTGACTTGAGGCTAGTGACCTTTCTGTCACACCATGGTGATCACTCATTCCCCACAGCCCTTTTTTGGGAAGCTCCAGGATCCCCCCAAAGCTGTTTAGAGTGTGGGTCTAGGATGTGGTTGTTGGGTACTAAATGCTCTGTGGTTAAATGACTTTTGATTGCAAAGTTTGGGGAAAAGGAATAATGCCAGATCACTTGTGTCAGAGATGGGAAAATGATTCAGACTCATATGCTGTTGGGCAACTAAATTTGGTTGCAAGCTTTTCTTTTCAAGAAGTTGGAATGATCTTTATCCATGAGCAAAGCCATGGTGGAGAAGGGATCACGACACCACCATAGAGATTCATTTCCACGGCTACTGGGCAGTTAAAGGAGAAGTGAAACGAAATTGTGATGTAATGGAGCTTCGTCTTTAGTGACCTATCACTGACACTTTAAGGCAACTTCTTCTTCCTTACTCTTACAGTGCCTGGATAACAGTTTAGAAAGAATCTGAAAGATTGCTCTACTGTTGTGTTAGCTCAATGTAGAACCTCTCCTTGGGATATGAGAACTTTAACTTGGAATATAATGAAAAAAGAATAAAGATTGAATTTCTAAATGTTAGCATACTAGTAGATGAGCCAGAAGGTTCTTTTGGGGTGGGAATCTACTGGAACCATGCTTTGCAGACAGTACCAGAGAAGAATGATATAAATTAGATACTTCGGTTGGTTGGTATTATTCTACTATTGTTAAAGGCAAGACTTAAAGGCCATGACTTAAAGGTTTTAAAAATATGATGAAAATGAACAGCAAATTAAAAAATATGGACTTAAATGCTATCGACAGTTGATAAATATTGAGATCAGTATTTGGTCTAGAGGAAAGAAAAATAAGATGTAACTTCCCGTCTATGGTAGAAATTTGGAGATTTGACTTGGTCCCCTTTATGGAAAATAAAAAATGAAAGAAAGATGAAAATGAATAGAATTTGGTGTAGAAAGAATTGGTGGTGCATTTAAATTTGAATTCCTTGATAGAAATTTGTCTGAAGATACTGAAATTTGTTATTTAGACATCATTTTTGCTAGGAAGTGGTATGATACAGTAGAAACAGCCTATTTGTGGAATCAGAAAGACCCAACTCTTGTTCTGACTATGTGTCAATTATTTAATCTTTTTGAACCTCAATTTCCTCCTCTGTAAAATAAGAACAATAATACATAATTAAATTATTCTAAGAACTAAATGAGATACTAAGTGTTTATAAAACATCTATTAAATGTATATTTAGGACTTTATTGATATTCTTAGGCATCACTTTCACTTTTTAAAGTAATTTGTAAATAATTTTGCCTATAGTTTTTAGATCAAAGTAGTGCCTTCTAGCAGTGAAGAAACAGTAAAAAGCCTTGGAAATTAAGAAAAATGTTCATATAGAGTTAAAAAGACATAACTATGCTTACAGTTGGAAAGACTTTTTAACCTCAATTTGGTCCACTGCTTTTACATTTAATTAGGAAATAAGCATATTGATAGGCATATTCTTCTTATGTATTTAAAGGAAATAAATTACATGGATTTTAAGTCAGTAACCAAGCTGCTTATAACCAAAGCTGTTTTTATTCCCAAATTTGAACTCCTTACATAAATTTTAATTCTTCAAGGTCAGCAAATATATATATAATTGTGTATATTTAATACTATTTTGAGCTTCCCCACTTGATGGACATGAATTTGAGCAAGCTCTGGGAGTTGGTGATGGACAGAGAAGCTTGGCATGCTGCAGTCCATGGGGTCACAGAATCAGACACAACTGAGCAACTGAAGTGACTGACTGACTCAGCTGCCCAGGTGGCGCTAGTGGTAAAGAACCCTCCTGCCAGTGTAGGAGACTTAAGAGATGTAGGTTCCATCCCTGGGTCAGGAAGATTCCCTGGAGGAGGGCATGGCAACCCACTCCAGTATTCTTGCCTGGAGAATCCCCATGGACAGAAGAGCCTGGCACGCTATGGTATATAGGGTTGCAAAGGGTCAAATATGACTGAAGTGGTTGAGCACTCACATGTACTAATACACAAAAGTCTGACTGTCTTTCTATTAGATAGTCAGCTGATATATAAAGTAAATACACCTCATTAAGCATGCTCTTATTGGCAGCTGATTCATGAAGTATTAATGGCAATAATGATAACCTATTTCCTGAATGGAAGAAACCTTTTTGGAACTGAAAACTTTGCCAGGGTTTTAATACTTAGTTGTTGTTGTTCAGTCTCTAAGTCATGTCTGACTCTTTGCAACCCCATGGACTGCAGCATGCCAGACTTCCCTGTCCATCACCACTCCCGGAGCTTGCTCAAACTCGTGTCCATTGAGTTGGTGATGCCATCCAACCATCTGTTGCCCCCTTCTCCTCTTGCTCTCAGGCTTTCCCAGCATCAAGGTCTTTTCCAGTGAACACGCTCTTTGCATCAGGTGGTCAAAGTAGTGGAGCTTTAGCTTCAGCACCAGTCTTTCCAATGAATATTCAGGGTTGATTTCCTTTAGTGTTGACCAGTTTGATCTCCTTGCTGTCCAAGGGACTCTCAAGAGTTTTCTCCAGTAACGCACTCCGAAAGCATCAATTCTTCGGCACTCAGCCTTCCTTATGGTCCAACTCTCACGTCCTTATGTGACTACTGGAAAAACCATAGCTTTGACTCTATGGATCTTTGTTGGCAAAGTGATGTTTCTGCTTTTTAATAGACTGTCTAGATTAGTTCTCAGAGGTTAAAGCATCTGCCCGCAATGTGGGAGATCTGGGTTCGATCCCTGGGTTGGGAAGATCCCCTGGAGAAGGAAATGGCAACCCACTCCAGTATTCTTGCCTGGGAAATCCCATGGACGGAGGAGCCTAGTGGCCTACAGTCCACGGGGTCGCAAAGAGTCGAACACAACTGAGCGACTTCACTTTCACTCTCACTTTTTCTAGATTAGTTATAACTATTTTTCCAAGGAGCAAGTGTCTTTTAATTTTGTGGCTGTAGTCACCATCTGCATTGATTTTGGAGTCCAAGAAAATGAAATCTGATACTGTTTTCACTTTTTCCCCATCTCTTTGCAATGATGTGATAGAACCAGATGCCGTGATCTTTGTTTTATGAATGTTGAGTTTTAAGCCAGCTTTTTCACTCTCCTCTTTCACCTTCATTAAGAGGCTCTTTAGTTCCCCTTCACCTTCTGCCCATTAAAGTGGCATCATCTGCATATCTGAAGTTGTTAATATTTCTCCCAGCAATCTTGATTCCAACTTGTGAGTCATCCACCCAGCATTTTGCATGATGTACTCTGCATAGACATTAAATAAGCAGGGTAACAATATACAGCCTTGATGTATTCCTTTCCCAATTTGAAACCAGTCTGTTGTTCCATGTCTGGTTCTAACTGTTGCTTCTTGTCTTGCATACAGGCTTCTCAGGAGTCAGGTGAGGTGGTCTGGTATTCCCATCTCATTAAGGAATATTCTACAGTTTGTTGTGATCCACACAGTCAAAGGCTTTAGTGTAGTCAATGAAGTAGAAGTAGATACTTTTTTGGATTTCTCTTGCTTTTTTTTGATCTAATGTATGTTGGCAATTTGATCTCTGGTTCCTCTGCCTTTTCAAAACTCAGCTTGAACATCTGGAAATTCTTGGTTCACATACTGTTGAAGCCTGAACATTACCTTGATAGCATGTGAAATGAATACAATTGTGAGATAGTTTGAACATTCTTTGGTATTGCCTTTCTTTGATATTGGAATGAAAACTGACCTTTTCCAGTCCTGTGGCCACTGCTGTTTTCCAAATTTGCTGGCATAACGAGTGCAGCACTTTAACAGCATCATCTTTTAGGATTTGAAATAGCTCAGTTGGAATTCCATCACCTCTACTAGCTTTGCTTATAGTAATGCTTCATAAGGCCTACTTGGCTTCACACTCCAGGATGTCTGGTTCTAGGTGAGTGACCACACCATTGTGGTTATCTTGGTCATTAAGAGACTTAAAATTTTATAAATGCTAGTAAGGTGAATGTATCGGAGGAAGGGGCTACATTTGCTAATCTTGAGTAAGAGTAGATGGCAAAATATTACAATTAGTGAATTATGCAGTGAAATATTAGGAACCAGTGAACTTGAGCTATCTTCATAGGTAGTTTCTAACTCTTTAAATCTTCCGTTTTAGAAGGAGAAGCAAATAAGCTGGATAACAGCATGAGAGAAATTGAAGGCACAATTATGTAACAGTTTTAGGCTATTTTGGGAACTTTGCTTTTTACTCATGATCTGACATGTTTAAAAGTTTGTGGGCTCTGTGTTGGGAATAGATTATAGGGAATAAGAACTGAAGGAGAAAATATAGTCAGGGGGCTCTTCTAATAATCAGGTGAGCCATAATGGATGCTTAGACTCAAGTGAGCACTGATGGATCCTTAGACTAGGATGATATCATTTGAGGTTGTAACAGATCCTGAATTTATTTATTTATTTTTAATATAAATTTATTTATTTTAATTAGAGGTTAATTACTTTACAATATTGTACTGGTTTTGCCATACATCAACAAGAATCTGCCACAGGTATACACGTGTTCCCCATCCTGAACCCCACTCCCTCCTCCATCCCCATACCATCCCTCTGGGTCATCCCAGTGCACCAGCCCCAAGCATCTGGTATCATGCATTGAACCTGGACTCATGATTCGTTTCATATATGATATTATATATATTGAAGAAAGAACCAGGATTAATGGATTGAATGGGAGATAGTAAAAGAGGAATTAAGCATAACTACAGATTTCTATTTTGATTAACTCAACAAAACATTGCTGGTGAAATGGGGAAGTCTGTGGAGGAGCAGAGTTTTAAAGGATGGATTTGAGGAATGCAGAGTTTGGTTTTAATTATGCTAAGTTTGAGATGGTTATTAAAATATCAACTGGGAAGTCAAGAGGCAGATGGATAATAAATCTGAGGTTCAAGAACTTGAGAACAGAATATAAAATTGTCAGTAAAATAAGCCATGAAACTGAATGAAATCACCCAAAGAATGGGAGAAGTTGTTAGGGACTGGGTCTGCTTGTCCTCTTGCATTTAAAAGCTGAGATTAGGTGGGGCTCCCAAAGGAGGTTGGAAAGAAGTAGCCAGTAAGTAAAGAGAAGATTCAAGAAGATTGGTAACCTAGAAACCATGTGAAAAAAGTATTTTAAAAACCAAGGAGAGATTAGTGTCAAATCTTACTGGTTGGAGGAAATGAAGACTACAGATTATTCTATTAGGCAGTGTGGAAATCTTTGTTTGCCTCACTAAATTGTTTCATTGTGGGGGATAGAGACAAACAGGCTTGTTCTTAACCTTTGCAGGGTCTGCAACAAAACTACAGTTTGAAACTCATGCTCCATATATCTACATTTTAAAAGTTGTAAATCAAGATAGTAAATACTTGGCATCTTGTGACTGCTAGACAAAAAGCAAAAGAAAAAGGCCAAGAAAATAGCGGGAAGATTGACCTTGACAGAGTCTGCCACTTAATCAATGCCAGCAACCACCCCACATACTCAAGCTTGGCAAATGAAGAGAATGACCAGTCTTCCATCTTCCCGTCATCACACTGGAAAACATCCAGGGGCTGGCAATCTCTGGAACACGCTGTGTAAGCTTATACTCTTCCTTTCCTTAGAGTGCAAGCATTGAGAATAGCCTTGTCAGTGGATTAATACATAGGTTGCTTAACTTCGAGGGTGTCAGGTGGCACATGAGTCTCCTGGGAAGACAGTCATAAAATGGAGGAAGTCATGAGTCCTGTGGGGGGGTGGGTCAAGCTGGGGTGCAGCCCCTCCTGTTGAGACAAAGGGAATCCCCATTCTCAGATACTTTGTTGTCTAGAGTGACCTCCTAGTCATTTGATCTGATCTTGTACTAGTCAATCTGATCTTGTACTATGAGATTTTCTGTTATTTGCAGCTGAATATATTCCAACTGATTTATAGGCATTCAATAAATATGTATTAAATGACCCTCTGATTAAAAAAGCATTCAGTTCAGTTCAGTTCAGTCACTCAGTCGTGTCCGACTCTTTGCGACCCCATGAATCGCAGCATGCCAGGCCTCCCTGTCCATCACCAACTCCTGGAGTTCACTCAAACTCACGTTCATTGAGTCCATGATGCCATCCAGCCATCATCAGAGTCCTTTCCAATGAGTCAACTCTTCGCATGAGGTGGCTAAAGTACTGGAGTTTCAGCTTTGGCATCATTCTTTCCAAAGAAATCCCAGGGCTGATCTCCTTGAGAATGGACTGGTTGGATCTCCTTGCAGTCCGAAGGACTCTCAAGAGTCTTCTCCAACACCACAGCTCAAAAGCATCAATTCTTCAGTGCTCAGCATTCTTCACAGTCCAACTCTCACATCCATACATGACCACTGGAAAACGATGGTGTAATACTATAGCCATTAATAACAGTGAACTAGAACTCTAAAAATGATGGTTTGTTATGATTTCACTTATGTATGTTTGTGTATATGTTTGCATATATATATACATATATTTAGTATGTGTCTAGAATGTCTGCATTTGTACAAAGAGAAATGTACACAAGCATATATATTTTTATTCCTTTTCACCTAGTATAGTACTTGCTCCTAGAAAGCACTGAATGTTTATTGAATCACTGAACACTAACATAATAGATCAGAGTATTAATCTAAGAAGCAGAGTAGGTTTAGGTCCTCATATCAGCCACTGAATTCACTGCAAAGTTAACTTTTCCAGCCTGGAGAATACACCTTTCCCTTTAAGGCCCCAAATATTTATTCTAAGACTACTTTCCAAATTCCTGCCCCAAACTCTCCTCTTCTTTTGCATTCTTTCTACCCGCATACAGTAAGTGCTTTAAGGAATACGTGTTTATCAAATTCACTGAGATTTGTGCTTGCCAGGACCATTTCCAGTGATGGCTCTGGACTCTTTTGCTCTCTGCGTCTTGCTGCCACCTAATAGCCCCTCTGTGCCGCTGTGGCTCCTCATTCTCAAGAGTTTAATTCTTAACTCCCAACTGACATTGACCTGTGGTTTTAACATAGCTTTCATTAAAGCTTAAGGACACCCAAGGTGTTACAATGCAGACAAGAACTTAACACTGACTCAGTAGTCTCTGCTCTAAGACAGACTTCTTCAGAAGTGCCCCCTCCTGGTTGTGCTTCTCCTGAGGTCCTGTGGGTTGATAGGGGAGAGCTTATCTTCCCTCAAAGGGACAGTGTCCTTTAGATTTCCTCTTCTTTCCTTTCTTATCCATCAGAGCTCCAAACTTTTCTGCCTTTAGTCTAATCCAGAGGAAGGAAAATATCAACACAAAAAGGCAGACAAACAAACTTGAACCCTCAGTTCCATAATTTTCACTGCCACTAAGCCTCAAATGAAGACTTCCTTCTATATTGTGGCACAGATACTTTAAGGATTCAATCTGAAATATCTGTGTTTAGATACTCCATTATTGATGGGCTTTCCTGATAGAAAAATTCTGCCTCTCCATTCCTGTACTTTGTTCATTGAACAAGTATTTATTGAGTATATACTATGTGCCAGGCACTCTACTGAGAAGTATTTGGTATACAGTAGTAAATAACATACATCACCTGTTCTCACAAAATTACTTTCTTACAAATAAAAGACTCAATATGGTAATACCTTCTAGATATTTTAGAGAGTTGGCCTCAAGAACCAAGTCCAGTGTTTCTACTCTAAAATGCAGAAAATAGGTATCTTCCTCTTAATAGCAATTTCCCAGCTCGCCTGCTTGGTACGGACGCTATCTTTAGCTATAGAAAATGGTGTTGTTGCTTAGTTGTTTAGTCATGTGCAGCTGCCTTGCTGCATTAATATGGAAGAATGCTTTGGGGGTAAATCTCTACACTGAGTCAGTGATAAATAATTTAACCTAAGTGAAGTGTTTTTCCACTCCAGGGTCCAAGGACAGAATGCATCAGAACCACACTGGAGCTTACATACACAGAATATACACACAAACAAAATATATACACGACATATATACCACATGCACACATCATACACGCAGACCGCCGCCCCCCCCCCCCACAACACCACACACATGACCATCCCTGCCCACCCCATCCTCAAACAAGACAGGGCCATATTGCTGAAGTTTCAAAAGTGAGTATTAGGCATGGAGATAGGAGAATGGAAGCAAGGCCTTTTGTATATTCAAAAAATGACTGAAAATCTTAATTGTTTACCAGATTTGGACACCAATCCAGTGGAAAGATCAGTTGATTTGGAAATCTGGAGAACTTGGCTAGAGGAATGGTGACCATATTCTCTGTAGTAATTTTATGTAAGTTGCATTATTTCTGTACTTACTAGAATGTAAACTCTTATAGACCTCTCCTTCAAATCTTTAGTTGGTGTTTCTTCCCCATCTTTGGAAAAGGCTAACTCTGGCATAGGGAGAAGAGTGTCCACCTCTTGGTACTTGGTCATTTGTCAAGCAAATTCCGAGACCTGGAGATGTCTGGATTCTCTTGAGGATCCCTATTGCTCAGGCATTAGCCCCCAAAGCAGGAGAGAGTTGAATTCAGACCTGTTCTGTCTTCAAGAGGAGACTGAAGAAAGCAGGCACATGCTTCCAAAACTGGGGCCTTGTTTTTTTTGCCCCAGAGATAACATATTAAGAAAATACAGTCCTGTTGTATACATGTGTTGGATTAAATTCTTGGCCTAAAAATAACCCTGGTGTGACTGGGTTACAGAGCATCAGATTCTTTTCTAGACCTGGCTTATTTCAAGAATCACCTCATTAATTGTGTATGACTCTGACTTAGCCATCCTGATGATGGCATGAGCTGCACTTAAATTTCTTTTTATTTATCTAATTAAAATGTTTTAATTACAAAATACTTCAACATACAGAAGATTCTATAACACATGATTATTTTATTATCTAATAATTCTTTCATCCTCCACTGTTTTTTTTAATGAAAAGTTTTAGATACAGCTAGAAAAAACCTCTATCCCTAACCCTTCATATTCCCCCAATCCCAGCAAGAGCCATTATCACAAATATATGTATTCATAAATAATATCTAAATTTGTTTTGTATAAATAGTAATAAAAAACAGGTTAAATTAAATAGATTTCCATGAAGTATGGTTAATAGATTTTAAAGCATAATGTTTAATTTAAAAAAATTCTTTCCTTATTAAAAAAGTAGAGGGGAAATGGCCTTTACTTTTCCATCACGAATACTTCAGTTAAATGGGACCAGGCTATATTAATGATGTCCATTTAAAATATTAATGAAATCACACACCATATCAGATAACAATTCATTGTGAAGGAAAGATACTCTATTCTCAAAAAAAGTGAAAAAAAAGGAATGAACTTTTCCTTGCTATCAAAGAAATGATGGCATGGCTAAGACATAATGACAGCTGTAAACGGTTGGAAAAGTGCTTCATCAGAAAGTGCCTCATAAGTTAGCAAATGTGGATTTGAGTTTGGGAAATCCAAAATGCATATTTGGAAAAACCCATCATCATGAAACAGTTTCCAGTTGCTTCATAATCTTAGTAGATTGCGAAACATGATGCTGAACAGATTAGCACATAAAATCTTCCCTTTGCCACTGGTAAAATTTTATTACTGTTAGGTAATGTAAAATATAGATAAAGTAATCCTGCAATAAATTAGAAGTACTTGCATGAGGAATAAGAAAGACTTGACAAGTGATTTGAGTTCATTCTGTTTCCTCTTCAATTTTTTTTCTAATTTCAAAGTGTATTTTTCATACAAAGTGTGGATGATATAGAATATATAACTATTTAGTTGCTACCTGGTGGATATTTTGCTTGTTACACCAACAAAATTGCAATGGACATCATATTTAACACTAAGGTTAATATCCTACCATAGAAATTTTCATGTGTACTTCTGAATATGTCTGTAAATTTCCAGATATCTCTGAACCAAAGACTAATTACTTTTATAGATGGATTTTGCCAAATTGCTCTCAATAAGAGATAAGAGGCCTTTTTCAAAATGGCCCCACCAAAGATAAGAAAGGCCACATTTAAAAATAATTGAACTATTGCTGACTTAGAATATTATATTGGTTTCAGGTATACATCATAGTGATTCACTATTTTCATAGACTAAATTTCATTAAAAGCTATTATGAGATAATGGCTATAGTTTCCTGTGCTATACAATATATCCATGTTGCTTATCTATTTTATACATAGTAGTTTGTATCTCTTAATCCCATACCCCTCATTTGCCCCTCCTTTCTTCTCCCATCTGGTCACCACTCATTTGTTTTATATATCCGTAAGTGTGTTTTTGTTTTGTTAATGTACTCATTTGTATTATTTTTTAGATGCCACATGTAAGTGATATCATAAAGTATTTGTCTTTCTCTGTCTAAGTTGGATGGCATCACTGACGTGATGGACATGAATTTGAGTAGGCTCCGGGAGTTGGTGATGGACAGGGAAGCCTGGTGTGCTGCAGTCCATGGGGTCACAAAGAGTCAGACACAATTGAGTGACTGAACTGAACTAGAGCATAACATGCTCTAGGTCCGTCTGTCACTGCAAATGACATAATTTCATTCTTCTTCATGACTGAGTGATAGATACTGCATTGTGTGTGTATGTGTGTCACATCACATCTTTTTAACCATTCATCTGTTAATGGCAATATGGTTGCCTTCCTATCTTAGCTGTTGTAAATAGTGCCGCTATGAACATTGGGGTGCATGTATCTTTTTGGTTTAGTGTTTTCATTTTTTCTGAAAAATACCCAGGAGTGAAATTACTAGATCACCTGGTAGTACTATTTTTAGTTTGTTTAACAACAACAACAAAAAAGAAACCTCCATACTCTTTTCCTAAGTGGCTGAGCCAGTATACATTCCTACCAACAATGTATAAAGATTCCTTTTTCTCTGCATCCTCTCCAGGATTTGTTATCTCTATTAATAGATTGTTTTTTTGATGATAGCCATTCTGACATGTTTGAGATGATATCTTGCTATTTTAATTTACAGTTATTTAATATTTAGTGATGTTGAGCATCTTTTCATTTGCTTACTAGCCATCTGTATATTGTCTTTGGAAAAGTGGCTGTTCAGGCCTTCTGCTCATGTTTTGATTTTTTTTTCTGATATTAAGATGTATGAACTGTTTATATATTTTGGATATTAATCCCCTGTTTATTATATCATTTGCAAATATTGTCTCACATTAATTAAGTTGCCCTTTCATTTTGTCAGTGGTTTCCTTTTTTGTACTAAAGCATTTAAGTTTAATTAGGTCCATTTGTTTCCTTTTGCTTTATTTCTCTTGCCTTTGGAGATAGATTGATAAAAATTACTGTTGTGATTTATGTCAGAGTCTTCTGCCTGTGTTCTTTTCTAGGAGTTTTAAGATTTCAGGTCTTAGCTTTATGTCTTTAATCCATTTTGAATTTATGTTTGTATATGGTGAGAGGAAATAGTTAAATCTCCTTGTTTTATCTGTTGTTGTTGTGCAGTTGCTCAGTCATGTCTGACTCTTTGCGACCCCATGGACTGCAGCATGCCAGACTTCCCTGTCCTTCACTATCTCCCAGAGCTTGCTCAAACTCATGTCCATTGAGTTGGTGATGCTATCCAACTATCTCATCCTCTGTCATCTCCTTCTCTTCCTGCCTTCAATCTTTCCCAGCATCAGGGTCTTTTCCAATGAGTCAGCTTTTTGCATCAAGTGGCCAAAGTACTGGAGCTTCAGCTTCAGTATCAGTCCTTCCAACGAATATTCAGGGTTGATTTCCTTTAGAATTGACTGGTTGGATCTCCTTGCTGTCCAAGGGACTCTCAATCGTCTTCTCCAACACCACAGTTCGAAAGTATCAATTTTTTGGTGTTCAGCCTTCTTTATGGTCCAACTCTTATATCCATACATGACCACAGGAAAAGCCATATCTTTGACTGTATGCACATTTGCTGACAAAGTAATGTCTCTGCTTTTTGTTATGCTGTCTAGGTTTGTCGTGGCTTTTCTTCCAAGAAGCATGCATCTTTTATTTGTTTATTTTTCTTTTTTTAAAATTTTATTTATTTATTTTTCTTTTTTTAAAATTTTATTTATTTATTTTTGGTTGCACTGGTTTCTTTATTTATTTTTAAAATTTCTTTTACTTTACAATATTGTATTGGTTTTGCCATACATCAACATGTATCCACAACAGGTATACATGTGTTCCCCATCCTGAACCCCCCTCCCTCTTCTCTCCCTGTACCATCCCTCTAGGTCGTCCCAGTGCACCAGCCCCAAGCATCCAGTATCATGCATTGAACCTGGGCTGGCGACTTGTTTCATATATGATATTATACATGTTTCAATGCCATTCTCCCAAATCATCCCACCCTCTTCCTCTCCCACAGAGTCCAAAAGACTGTTCTATCCATCTGTGTCTCTTTTGCTGTCTCGCATACAGGGTTATCGTTACCATCTTTCTAATTTCATGGCTGCAGGCACCATCTACAGTGGTTTTGGAGTCTAAGAAAATAAAGTCTTTCACTGTTTCCACTGTTTCCCCACCTATCTGTCATGGACTGATGGGATTGGATGTCATGATCTTTGCTGTTTGAATGTTGAGTTTTAAGCCAGCTTTTTGTAGCAGTCCAGTTTTCCCAGTTTCCCTTGTTGAGTGTTAGTTGCACAGTCGTGTCTGACTCTTTGAAGTTACATGGGCTGTAGCCCACCAGGTTCCTCTGTCCATAGAATTCTTCAGGCAAGAATACTGAAGTGGATAGCCATTCACTTCTCCAGGGGATCTTCCTGACCGAGTGATCGAACTGCAGTCCTCTGCATTGCAGGCTGATTCTTTACTGTCTGAGCCATCAGAGAAGCCTAATCTCATTGTTTGACATGTAATATATTCTTGCCTCCTTTGTCATAGATTAATCAGTCATGGGTGTGTGGATTTATTTTTGGCTCTATGTTCTGTTCCATTGACCTATGTGCCAGTACTATGCACAGTATTGTTTAGGTCATCTCTCTTTTCTTCTTGATGAGACTAGCTAAAGACTTACCAATTTTATCTTTTCAGAAAGCCAGCTCTTGATTTCATTGATCTTTTCTATTGCCTTCTAGATCTCTATTTTATTTATTTCCTCTCTGATCTTTATTATTTCCTTCCTTCTGCTGACTTTGGGATTTTTTTTTTTCTAATTCCTTTAGGTGGTATGTTAAATTGTTTATTTGAGATTTTTTGTTTGTTTGTTTCTTCAGGTAGTTCTGTTTCTCTATAAACTTTCCTCTTAGAACTGCTTTTGCTGAATCCCATATATTTTGGAGTGTTGTGTTTCCATTTTCATTTGTCTAAACGTGTTTTCTGATTTCCTCTTTGATTTCTGTGTTGACTCAATAGTTTTCTAGTATCATTTGTTTAGTCTCCATGTGTTTGTTCTTTTCCATTTTTCTTTCTCTTAGTGACTTCTAGTTTGCTACTGTTGTGGTCTGAAAAATACTTGATATGATTTTTCTCCTCTGAAGTATTTTGAGACTTGTTTATGGCTTAGCATGTGATCTATTCTGGAGAACACGTCATGTGCACTTGAAAAGAATGGGTGTTCTGCTGTTTGGGGATGGAGTATCATTGTGTGTGTGTGTGTGTGTGTGTGTGTGTGTGCACTCTCAGTCATGTCTGGCTCTTTTCGACCCCATGGACTGTAGCCCTCTAGATTCCTCTGTTCATGGAATTTTCCAGGCAAGTATATTGGAGTAGGTTGCCGTTTTCTTCTCCAGGGCATCTTGCCGACCCAGGGATCAAACCTGTATCTCTTGCATCTCCTGCATTGGCAGGCAGATTTTTTACCACTGCACCTCCTGGGAAGCCTGGAATATTGTGTTTGATTTCAGTTAAACTTAACTGACCTATTGTGCTATTTAAGATCATTTTGTCTTACCGATTTCCTCCCTGGATGATTTGTCCATTGATGTCAGTGTGTGTTAACGTTCCCTACAATTATTGTATTGCTGTTAATTTCTTCCTTTATATCTGTTAGTATTTGCTTTATATGTTAGGTGCTCCTATATTGTGTCCATATGTGTTACTGACTGTAACATCCTTTCCTTGTATTGATTCCTTTATCATTATATAATGACCATCTTTGTCTTTTGTTATAGCATGTGTTTTCATGTCTATATGATATATGAGTACTACAACTCTCACTTTTTTTGTCATTTCAGTTTGCATAAAACAGTTTTTTATATCTCATATTTTTCAGTCTTTGTGTATCTTTCCTCATGAAGTGAGTTTCTTGTAGGATGCATATTGAAGGGTTTTGTTTTCATTCCCAATCAGTCACTCTGTGTATTTTGAACGTTAAGTCTATTGACATGCAATGTAATTATTGATAGATGTGTACTTACTGCCATTTTACTACTTTTTTCTGACTGTTTTTGTAGTTCTTGTCTGTTCATTTCTTTTTGATTATTTCTTTGTGATTTGATGAGTTTCTTTAGTTGTGTTCTTGTGTCCCTTTCTTTTCAGTTTTTGTGTATCTATTGTAGATTTTTGGTTTGTGGTTGTTATGGGATTCATATATGTTGATCTATAATTATATTTTGTTTTAAACTGGTAGTCATTTAAGTTCAAGCATTTAAAAGATCTGTATTTTTTACTCTCCTCTCCCACATTTTGTTTTTGATATCATATTTTACATCTTCATGCTTATTCTTTAACTGTTTATTAGTTATAGATGCTTTTTGAAATTTTTTGGCTTTTGATCTACGAACTGGTTTATTTAAATGATTGATCATCAAACTGTACTATTGTACATATTTGTCTTTCTCAGTGGGATTTTCCCTTCACTTTAGCTTCTTACTTATTTTCTGTTTAGAGAAGACCCTTCAACATTTTTTTAGGGTAAGTTTAGCACTGATGAAAACTCTTAGTTTTTGTTTATCTGAGAAGTTCTTTGTCTCTCCTTCTATTCTAAATGATAATATTTCTGGCTACGGTATCATAGATTGAAGATTTTTTCTTTTTATATTTTGATTATATCATGTCACTCCCTTCAGACCTGCAAAGTTTCTGCACAGAAATTAGCTGATAGCCTTGTGGGGATTCCCATATATGTAACATTTTTCCTTTTTCTATCTTGCTTCTTTTAGAATTCTTTTTAACTTTTGCCATTTTAAATTATGTGTTTGTCTGGATCTGTTTGGGTTCATCTTTTTTGGGACCATCTGAGCTTCCTCCTTTACCTTCTTATCTGTTTCCTTCAAGTATGGGAAGTTTGAAGTCACAATTTCCTCAGATTTATTTTCTGTTCCTTTCTCTCTCTCTTCTCCTTCTGGAATACCTACAATGCAAATGTTGGAATGCTTAACGCTGTCTCAGAGATCTCTTAAATTACTATTATTTTTATTTGACTTCTTTCAGCTAGTTTGATTTGGTGATTTCTATTGTTATATCTTTCAGATCACTTATGTGTTCTTATGTATTACTTAGTCTCCTAAGAGTGCTTTTTATTTCAGCTGTTGAACCTTTCATTTTTGATTGGGTCTTTTTATATTTCCTAGTTCCATGTTAAAATGTTCATTGTTTAGATAAATTCTTTTCCCTAATCAAGATTTTTATTAGTAATGTTTTAAAGCTTTATTTGGTAAATTATTTGTTTTATTTTTTTAGGGATTTTATCTTGCTCTTTCAAGTGAGAGGATTTCCTATGCCTTTTTATTTTGCATAACTTTCCCTGCCTCTATGGATTTCTGTGAAACAGTTACCTAATGCTATCTTGAACAAATGTTCTTACATAGAACATTTCTGTACAGACTGTGTGTGAAAGTGAAGTCGCTCAGTCGCTCAGTCGTGTCCGACTCTTTGCAACCCCGTGGACTGTAGCTCACCCAGCTCCTCCGCCCATGGGATTCTCCAGGCAAGAATACTGCAGTGGGTTGCCATTTCCTTCTCCAACAGACTGTGTGTGCCTAGTGCCTAAGGTGAGAGAGCTGGATTTGACATGGATGCAAGTTACAGTTTTCCTCATGATGCTGGCAGGTAACTGCTTGGTAGGAGGTTGAACTGGAGACAGGGGCTTGAGCTGGCCCTAGGTGTGAAGAAGGACTTCCTCTCTGCTCAGTGGCTGTCACTTCCTTATCAGGGGTGTGGTTTGATCCTAAGTTGCTAAAGCAGAAGCCAAGCAGGTCATGCTTGAGCTGGCTCTGTTTCCTTTAAGTGTGTGTGTTTTCCCTCTCCCTACATTCTGTTCTTTGCCCCAGAGAAGGAAGTGCTGGAGGAGGTGGGGCCTGTGTGCACACAAAGATATAATATGCTGCCTGTACATGTGTTCATGGCTCCACCCAGACATAGTCTCAGACACAAATCTCTGTCTCTCACATCTGATCAGCCTACCACCTCTGCTGCCCCTCACCTTGCTGTGGAACTGCTTTGCAGGGCTGTTGGAGGCCTGTGTGGTCTCAATATGTATCAGGAAGCCAGCTGTGGTGAAGCAGCTGCTGTTTGAGATCTAGATAGCTCCCAAGGAGCTGCTTGAGTAAGTACCAACAGTGGCTGCTGCTGCCCAACCCAGGGCTCTGCCCCAGGACCAGGTGACTTCTGTGTCCCAAAGGCTAGTCTTTGTCCTGGTAATGGCCAGCACACATCCACTGTTATACTATGTCATTGAATGAGTGGGCTGGAACATTTGCTCAGTTCGAGCTGGGGCATGTTGACGATGTGGTCCAGGGAAACCAGGCAGCCTCTAGGGGTGGCCTCTCTCCTCCCTGTCTCAGGGGCTCCCCAGCATGCCCTTTCCTTAGGAGTGGAATCCAGGCTACTCCACCTTTTATTTATTATGTCCCAGAAGCCCTCCCAGCCGATGGGGCTTGTCTCCTCCATGGTGAACCCCAGGACTGGATGCCCAATCTGTGATTCAGCACACTCACTCCTCTTGGTAGATGTTCACTTGTGTAATCTCTCTTTTCCTCTGAGTCCCTTCCCAGTGGTGTAGGTTCTGATCCATTTACTTTCCTTCTCTTCCTACCCAATTACATGTGTATCTTTCTTACAATCTTTTTTGTATAGGAGTTCTGCCAGTTTCTAGTTAGTGTTAGGTAAGAATTGTTACATATGTAGATGTATCTTTGATGTGTTCAAGGGAGGAGGTGAGCTCCACATCCTTTCCCTCCATCAGCTTGATCCACTTCTAAGGAAGACCACATTTAATCACTGGCAATCACTTTGGACTGTGACCTGATTAACCAAGTTAATTACTTGGATTGAGAAGGTGGAGCTTAATTATAGATAGAAGGACAAACATTTTCATGTTCTGATGGAATGAAGATTTGTCCAAAATCAAGCATTGTTGTAGTTGAAATTTTGTTTGGTAATGTCTATTTAGAAAGGTGAAAGGATAGAGAACTTGTTGAAAGGATTGTGAACTTGGTGAAAGGATTATGAACTTGTGGAACTTCTTTCAGAATAGTTTAATATCTAGTTTATTTGAAGATGCATATAATCTTTGATCCAGAAGTTTACTTTAATTTACAACCTAGGGAAATTATGCTTCATTGACTATGCTAAAATCTTTGACTGTGTGGATCACAATAAACTGTGGAAAATCCTTCAAGTATTAGAGTACCAGACAACCTTACCTGACTCCTGAAAAACCTGTATGCAGGTCAAGAAGCAACAGTTAGAACTGAACATGGAACAATGGACGGGTTCCAAATTGGGAAAGGAGTACGTCAAGGCTGTATATTGTCACCCTGTTTACTTAACTTCTATGCAGAGTATATCATGCGAAATGCTGAGGTGGATGAATCACAAGTTGGAATCAAGATTGCCAGGAGAAATATCAATAACCTCAGATATGCAGATGACACCACCCTTATGGCAGAAGCAAAGAGGAACTAAAGATCCTCTTGATGAAGGTGAAAGAGGAGAGTGAAAAAACTGGCTAAAAACTCAATATTCAAAAAACGAAGATCATGGCATCTGGTTCCATCACTTCATTGCAAATAGATGGGGAAACAATGGAAACAGTGAAAGACTTTATTTTCTTGGGCTCCAAAATCACTGCAGATGGTGATTGCAGCCATGAAATTAAAAGATGCTTGCTCCTGGGAAGAAAAGCCATGACAAACCTAGACAGCATATTAAAAAGCAGTACATCGTAATGGTTTTTCCAGTAGTCATGTATGGATGTATGAGTTGGACCATAAAGAAGGCTGAGCACTGAAGAATTGATGCTTTCCAACTGTGGTGTTGAGGAAGACTCTCGAAAGTTCCTTGGACTTCATGGAGATCAAACCAGTCAGTCCTAAAGGAAATCAACCTTGATATTCATTGGAAGGATTGATGCTGAAGCTCCAATACTTAAGCCACTTGATGCAAAGAGCTGACTTATTGGAAAAGACCCTGATGCTGGGAAAGATTGAAGGCAGGAGGAGAAGGGAATGACAGAGGATGAGATGATTGGATGGCATCACCAACTCAGTGGACATGAGTTGAGCAACCTCCGAGAGATGGTAAAGGACAGGGAATCCAGGCATGCTGCAGTCCATGAGGTTGCAAAGAGTTGAACACAACTGAGCAACTGAACAATAACAACAAATGGAGTAAAAGTATAGATAATATATGGAAATAAGCCTAAAGTTAGAATGTTAGTTATATTATGAGGCAGTGAGGGGCATGAGATCAGGGATCAGGTTTCAGAAGCTACCAAAGTTTTGGTAATGTGTTATTTTTTCATGAATATGACATTAATGTTTTGTAATGTGGCATAGGTAAATGAAAATTTTTACATATCTCAGTATTTTCAGCATACTTGATGCAAATAGTCAATAATAAAAATTTCAAATGAAGAAAATTCATGGCATACACCTTGAGTTGTCATTTAATCACTGTACAACAAGGAAGGTATCAACAAATATCTTATGTAAGCTATTAAAACTGCTATCCAAAGTTAAATGAAATTGCAGTTTATCAGAGCAGCCCTGAGAAAATAAGATACTCTGTTCATGGCTCTTGATTAATACCAATTGTGATCAGCACAAGAGGATCCGTTAAGCTATATATCATGTGAGTAATGTAATATATTGTGTCTGCTCTTTGCTTTGATTTTGCAGTCTTGAGCCTCAGAGTTGTATCGCTGATACCACTGAATTCTACATAGAAACAATCCTTTAATTCTTCTATTATACATTTTCTATTATGCATACTTGTTTTTAGACATATTAAGTGCTTAATATAAATTATGTGTTTGGGGACAAAAATATATCTTGAATTGTTAATGGGTTTCCCTCACACTATGTATAGTAAAAGTTGTTAGGAAACCCTTCTGCTTTGAAACTTCTTTCTCCCATCCAAGTACTAACCAGGCCCGACCGTGGTTAGCTTAGCTTCCAAGATCAGATGAGATCGGGCACATTCAGGGTGGTATGGCCTTAGACTGGAACTTCTTTCTCTTAATCATAATTAATCTTAAAATCTGATGTGACTAAATGCTATAAAGAAAGCTGAATGCCAGTGAATTGATGCTTTTGAACTGTGGTGTTGGAGAAGACTCTTGAGAGTCCCTTGGACAGCAAGGAGATCCAACCAGTCCATTCTGAAGGATATCAGTCCTAAATATTCATTAGAAGGAGTGATGCTGAAGCTGAAACTCCAATACTTTGGCCACCTGATGTGAAGAACTGACTCATTTGAAAAGACACTGATGCTGGGAAAGATTGAAGGCAGGAGGAGAAGGGGATGACAGAGGATAAGATGGTTGGATGGCATCACCAACTCAATGGACATGAGTTTGAGTAAATTCCAGGAGTTGGTGATGGATAGGGAGGCCTGGTGTGCTGCAGTCCATGGGGTCACAAAGAACTGGACACGACTGAGTGACTGAACTGAAGTTGGGAGGGGAGTATTTGGCTATATACTGTTTTATTTTATATATATTTTATATGTTTTAAATATCCTATATATACATTTTTAAAAACTATGTTGAGAGGAAGATAAGGAGGAAGGTGGTGGGTGTTTTCTTGAGGAAAATAAAGGTGAAGAATAGGGAATCTCCTCTCATATGTACAATAATTTCTTTGGTGTCTGATCTCTGCTGACTGGTAAAAGAAGCCCCAGTATTTTGGAAATATTTAGTATATCAGAAAAGTTTCTCAGTGGATAGAACCTTTCTCACTTCCTTTAAAGTGCTTCCTAATGTCTCTGAATAATACAATGTATTTTTGACTCGTGAAAATAATCTTTGGGTCAGTCCTTCACCTTCCTATACAAGGAAATGGTAAAGGATAGTATGATGTAATGAACAGAAAATGAACTATGAAGTCAGATAATCTTAAAATCAGATTTTCTCCCATAAAACTGTATTGATCTGGGCAAAGGATAAATTTTTCAAGCTTTCTGATTTGTTGTGAGAATCAAATGAGATATCCTGTATACAGTGCCTCTATGTAGGACTCAGTCATATCCCTTTTTTTTTCTTAAGGCATTTACAATTTTTGCATCATTTTAATAATATGTGTAATCATAGAACTGAGTGATTATATTGAAAAACCAGATAAATTGAAAGTCATACATTGAAAACAAATCAGAGATTCTCAGAGTACTTGTATTTTCCTGGCTAAACATTAGAAGAGTATACAGAAAAAGTCAATTAGGCCACTTTTTGATCTTACTATTGTGTGAGCTGCTAGCATATACAGGGCTTCCTTTCCAGGTGGCTTAGTGGTAAAGAATCTGTCTGCCAATGCAGGAGAGGCCGGTTTGACCCCTAGGTTAGGAAGATCCTATGGAGAAGGAAATGGCAAGAACAACTCCAGTGTTCTTGCCTGGAGAATCCCAGGGACGAGGGAGCTTGGTGGGCTGCCATCTATGGGGTCTCACAGAGTTGGACACGACTGAAGCGATTTAGCAGCGGCAGCAGTAGCAGAGGGTTCTTTATTTATATTAGAGCAAAAAAGAGTACCTGTCTTGGTATTGTAATTTCTATTTGCCAATTTCTATTTATGATAAAGATTTTCTTTAACTGGAAAAATTATACCTTTTAAAGCAATCAGAATGTTAGATTTTAAGTGATCTTTAGAGGACATTCTAATCCTATTATTGCTACTGTGCCTTGGTCCTCTCCATAGTTTGTCAGGAACTAATCTGGGGAGGGTGATGCCTGGGGCTTGCTCACAAAGACTTGATCGTTCATCACCAGCAACATTCTTTTCCTGTCTTCCTTCCTCCTAACTGAGGAGCTCCCTAGAGACTGGGGCTCAGCTGGTAAAAAATCCGCCTGCAATGTGGGAGAGCTGGATTCAATGCCTGGGTTGGGAAGATTTCCTGGAGAAGGGCATGGCTACCCATTCTGGTATTTTGTCCTAGAGAATTCCATGAACTTCTCCATAGTCCATGGGGTTGCAAAGAGTTGAACACAACTGAGGGACTTTCACTTTCATTAGAGACTCATTCTGTAGCCATCAAACCATTATCTGTCTTCTTCATCTTGCTGTGGTTTTAAGACTTTTGGAAAGAGAAACTACTCTTTTGGGGGAGGAATTTAGACTCTTTACCCTTCAGCTTCTGCATCACTTTAGTCATTGTGTATCACCCTTCACAGCTGCTATTCTGCTTTGATCCTCTTTACAAACTTGTTTGATTTTAATTAATTGCCTCTACTAGCAAGAACTAGATAAATAGAAGTTTAATAGAACCCAAAGAAAGTTAGGCTTCTTTAGTCTTGAGAAATTTGAATGGCAATAAGGTTGAATTAATTGGTATTTTATATTAGCAGGGAGTTTTTACTAACAGAAAGGTTATGGCACTAAACCACTAAAGAAAACTGAGATAAAACAGAAGACAAAGCAACAAAAACAAGATTAAAAAACCAATGACAAACACAATTCCATTATTTTGATTTTCCTTCCAAAAATTATGGATGGCTAGCACATTTCTATCTGGCTTATAAACAAAGGAAATATATTTTGACATATCATAGCACACACTTTTTTCCATTTCTGTATCCTCTGGTTAGAATGTCATTGTGATTTATGCTTTCATTCTTCCTTGTTATTCTTTACATTTTATTTGATTACCTAAAGCTATGCCTTCCATTATGGTGAAAGTAAATGTTCCAGAGAAGGAAACTAATCATCAGATGATGTGAAAGCAAAATGGAAAGAAGAAATGACATAGGTGGCCTCTTCAGCAAAGTAATGACTAAAATGTTCACATATTTAATCTCAAAAACAATTGGTTTAACATAAAACATTTTTCAAAAAATTAAAGGTAACTGTTTTAAGCACATTAGTGAAAATGTTTATTATATCTTGAATACATGTGTCTTCATCATAGTATAAACATCCACGGAATGTTTTCTTAGTAATTTGAGGGAATATTTATGAATCTAATTTTCTGTTAGCTGTTCCTGAGGAGAAGCCACTGTACTAAATGTGCTAATGTGATTTTGGTTTTAGAACTCAATTCTACTTTTACAGATCTCCTCTTTCCTTTTAGTTTTCTCTCCAATATTTACAATATTCCCCACTTTGTAGAGGCTATACTGTGACATGTAACAGGTCTAACATATGCACCTGGTACACTAAGGGATTCAATAAATTTTAATTTCTGAGAAGCAGTTTACAATTGGATTTGGAGTAAAATGATGTTGAGGGTTGATGTTGATGGTTCTTGTATGGATAAAATACATAAATTTCATGCATAGATCTTTTTTGGTACCTCTTTTCACCCTTTTATTGCTCACTTTTTCAGTTAGAAAATAGGTGAAAGATAGGGAGTATATTTCCATAGGGAAGTATAACAAAGTTTTCAGAGTAGGTTTTCCTGAATTGAGTAAGCTTCTATGACAGTGTTAGATTGTGCCCTTGCCAAGACTCTCACTACCACAGTGATCCTCAATTAATGCAAAAAGTGTGTAGTTCAAATGAAGGAACTTGGGATAAATTAGATATTAAGTGTACATGTTCAGTTCAGTCCATGTGGTTTGACGAAAAAGAACAAACTTATTGCCAATTAAGGAAAGACTTAGAATTGAGAGTCCAGGAATTAGATTTATGTAACTTTATGTTTTGGGTTACTTCTAATTGCAATTCCACTCGGCTTAATCATTTGTGGTAGAAGTTAAGCATCTTTCAGAAAATGAGAAATAGCCAAAATGTCCAACAGTAAGACAATGAGTAGAAAATTTATGATATATACCTACATTGGAATATTATTAAAAATAATTAGTTTTAGACTAACATTTAGTGATGTCATAGAAAGTGGAAAAAGTGAGATAAAAATGGTGTGTGAACTTGGATATCAATTTAAGAAAATAAACATATATATGCACAGAAGAGCAAAAAGCAAAACAAAATAGTGAATAAACCTTGATGATGGCATTAATGGAAATTTAATAGTTTATATTCATTTTCATTTCCCAAACTTTTAAAAATACAGATTGTATATTTATTATATCTATCTCATTTATCTATCCAATGTATATGTGTCAGTTCAGTTCAGTTGCTCAGTCGTGTCCGACTCTTTGTGACCCCAGGAACTGCAGCATGCCAGGCTTCCCTGTCCATCACCAACTCTCAGAGCTTGTTCAATTCATAACCATTGAGTCAGTGATGCCATCCAGCCATCTCATCCTCTGTCGTCCCCTTCTCCTCCTGCCCCCAATCCCTCCCAGCATCAGAGTCTTTTCCAATGAGTCAACTCTTCACATGAGGTGGCCAAAGTATTGGAGTTTCAGCTTTAGCATCAGTCCTTCCAAAGAACACCCAGGACTGATCTCCTTTAGAATGGACTGGTTGGATCGCCTTGCTGTCCAAGGGACTCTCAAGAGTCTTCTCCAACACCACAGTTCAAAAACATCAATTCTTTGATGCACAGCTTTCTTCACAGTCCAACTCTCGCATCCATACATGACCACTGGAAAAACCATAGCCTTGACTAGATGGACGTTTGTTGGCAAAGTAATGTCTCTGCTTTTCAATATGCTATCTAGGTTGGTCATAACTTTCCTTCCAGGGAGTAAGCATCTTTTGATTTCATGGCTGCAATCACCATCTGTAGTGATTTTGGAGCCCCCCAAAATAAAGTCTGACACTGTTTCCACTGTTTCCCCATCTATTTCCCAGGAAGTGATGGGACCAGATGCCATGATCTTCGTTTTCTGAATGTTGAGCTTTAAGCCAACTTTTTCACTCTCCTCTTTCACTTTCATCAAGAGGCTTTTTAGTTCCTCTTCACTTTCTGCCATCAGGGTGGTGTCATCTGCATATCTGAGGTTATTGATGTTTCTCCCAGCAATCCTGATTCCAGCTTGTGCTTCTTCCAGTACAGTGTTTCTCATGATGTACTCTGCATGTAAGTTAAATAAGCAGGGTGACAATATACAGCCTTGATGGACTCCTTTTCCTATTTGGAACCAGTCTATTGTTCCATGTCCAGTTCTAACTGTTGCTTCCTGACCTGCTTATAGGTTTCTCAAGAGGCAGGTCAGATGGTCTGATATTCCCATCTCTTGAATAACTTTCCACAGTTTATTGTGATCCACACAATCAAAGGCTTTGGCATAGTCAATAAAGCAGAAGTAGATGTTTTTCTGGAACTCTCTTCCTTTTTCCATGATTCAGTGGATGTTGGCAATGTGATCTCTGGTTCCTCTGCCTTTTCTAAAACCAACTTGAACATCTGGAAGTTCACGATTGACGTATTGCTGAAGCCTGGCTTGGAGAATTTTGAGCATTACTTTACTAGCGTGTGAGATGAGTGCAATTGTGCGGTAGTTTGAGCATTCTTTGGCATTGTCTTTCTTTGGGATTGGAATGAAAACTGACCTTTTCCAGTCTTGTGGCCACTGCTAAATTTTCCAAATTTGCTGGCATATTGAGTGCAGCACTTTCACAGCATCGTCTTTCAGGATTTCAAATAGCTCCACTGGAATTCCATCACCTCCACTAGCTTTGTTCGTAGTGATGCTTTTTAAGGCCCACTTGACTTCACATTCCAGGATGTCTGGCTCTAGGTGAGTGATCACACCATCGTGATTATCTGGGTGGTGACGATCTTTTTTGTACAGTTCTTCTGTATATTCTTGCCACCTCTTCTTAATATCTTCTTCTTCTGTTAGGTCCATGCCATTTCTGTCCTTTATCGAGCCTATCTTTGCATGAAATGTTCCCTTGGTATCTTTAATTTTCTTGAAGAGATCTCTAGTCTTTCCCATTCTGTTGTTTTCTTCTATTTCTTCGCATTGATCGCTGAGGAAGGCTTTCTTATCTCTCCTTGCTATTCTTTGGAACTCTGCATTCAGATGCTTATATCTTTCCTTTTCTCCTTTGCTTTTCACTTCTCTTCTTTTCACAGCTATTTGTAAGGCCTCCCCAGATAGCCATTTTGCTTTTTTTGCATTTCTTTTCCATGGGGATGGTCTTGATCCCTGTCTCCTGTACAATGTCATGAACTTCTGTCCATAGTTCATCAGGCACACTGTCTATCAGTGTATCTAATTATATTGCACAATAGATACATACATATATATGTACATGCATATATATATGTACATACATATATATGTACATATATACATTATTGAGGGGCTACTTTAAAGAAATAGACAGCTAACATCCTTATACTACTACTAGTATTCCTGAGCCACCAGGGAAGCCCCTACTACTAATACTACTAACACTTACACAGAGTTATTACTCATCATAACACGTTGCATGTGTTGACTCATTTAACTCTTCCATGAACCTGTTGGACACAGTCCTCCATGGGACTCTTGCAATGTTACACATCTTGCTAGGAATGCCAAGAATGCAAGGCCCTGAGAGCTTTTTACCTGAGTCACTTTTCAGGATTGTTTGTAATGCTTGAGAGATGAGGTAATATACAGCTTTGAGACAAAGAGTAGCCTTGCTTATAGGCTGCTGTGAAGCAGAGTCTCCCCAGGCCCAGAATTCCTCTTCTGTAGCACAGTTCTGTGTGTGTGCAGACATCCATCTGGGCAAACCTACAGTGCTACTGGAAATTTTGTTTTGGGAAACTGACACAGCAAGGTTGACACTCTGGCCTCTGCTTTTGCTGTGAGTAAAGTCCTGTCTCAGATCCAGGAGTCTTGTGTTTTCTGTCAGTATGTGAAACTAGTAAGTTAATTTGTTAGCTTGCAGATGTGGTAAAAATCTAAGACTTTTCATAGTTCTTGAAAAAATTCCGTTATCTGCATTATATAGATGAAGAAAGAGAGACCCAGGTTAAGTATCTGGCTTAAGTTTAAGTTTTTGCCATCACTTCATGGCAAATAGGTGGGGAAATAATGGAAACAGTGACAGACTTTATTTTCTTGGGCTCCAAAATCACTGCAGATGGTTTCTGCAGCTATGAAATTAAAAGATGCTTACTCCTTGAAAGAAAAGCTGTGACCAACCTAGACAGCATATTAAAAAGCAGAGACATTACTTTGCCAATAAAGGTCTGTCTAGTCAAAGCTATGATTTTTCCAGTAGTCATGTATTGATGTGAGAATTGGACCATAAAGAAAGCTGAGCACTGAAGAATTGATGCTTTTGAACTGTGGTGTTGGAGAAGACTCTTGAGAGTTCCTTGGACTGCAAGGAGATCCAACTAGTCCATTCTAAAGGAAATCAGTCCTGAATATTCTTTGGAAGGACTGATGCTGAAGCTGAAGCTCCAATACTTTGGCCACCTGATGGGTAGAACTGACTTATTGGAAAAGACCCTGATGCTGGGAAAGAATGAAGGCAGGAGGAGAAGGGGAAAACAGAGGATAAGATGGTTCGATGGCATCACTGACTCAATGGTTATGAATTGAACAAGCTCTGAGAGTTGGTGATGGACAGGGAAGCCTGGCATGCTGCAGTCCATGGGATCACAAAGAGTCACACATAACCGAGTGACTGAAGTAAGTTTATATAGCTAGTAAGTGGTAAAGTCAATGTGAACCTATAGGCCCCAATATCCAGGCTTTTAATTACTACCTTATGCTATCATTTATAGCAGCTGAAACTAGGTACTTTGATCGTATGTTTACCAACTGCCTATATAGTTGACACTCCTATAAAATAGGGCTGAGTGGTTTGTGCAAAGTGGAAGTTGCTCAATCGTGTCTGACTGTTTGCGACCCCATGGACTATACACTACATGGAATTCTCCAGGCCAGAATACTGGAGTGGGTAACTGTTCCATTCTCAAGGGGATCTTCCCCACCCAGGAATTGAACCCAGATTTCCTGAATTTCAGGTGGATTCTTTACCAGCTGAGCTACCAGGGAAGCCCAAGAATATTGGAGTCAGTAGCCTACCTCTTCTCCAGCAGATCTTCCCAACCCAAGAATCGAACTGGGATCTCTTGCATTGCAGGAGATTCTTTAACTGCTAAGCTACCAGGGAACCCCCTAAGAGTTGCCTTATGATGGTGCTTTCTTCATCTGCAGACATATGAATGTGGCAGATTATCAGTATAAAAGTCTGTAAAAGCAAGTCATAGGTCCCTCTATACCTATAAGATAAATTAAATGTAAAAACAAGGAGGCAAGATAAAAGCAGGTGCTTTCTATCATCTTAATATCTTATATTGTTTTATCATATGCTTGCTATAAATGTATCTGTTAGTGACTAGAAGAAGCCCTCTTCAAAGAGAAAGGAAGTTTTGTTTGAACATTGTCACTGTCAGTATCTCAGCTATCAAAAATGGAGGTGGGTCTCCTTATTACTTTGATGCAATCCCGAGGTTCATTTTTCAGAGTTTGACTCAGAAGGAATCTCTGGTTGCGCTTGGATCCAGGGCTGCTGCTGTATATAATTCTTGAGGGCATCATTCACATGCACACAACATTAATGGTCCTTTTTAGAGTTGTATGATGCCATTGTTGTTTAGTCGCTAAGTCATGTCTGACTCTTTTGTAACCCCATGGACTGTAGCCCACAGGGCTTCTCTGTCCATGGGATTTCCCAGGCAAGAATACTGAAGCAGGTTGCCATTTCCTTCTCCAGGGATCTTCCTGACCCAAGGATTGAACCCACATCTCCTTCATTGGCAGGTGAAATCTTTACCATTGAGCCACCAGGGAAGCCCCTTTGTGTGATATAGATAGTATTTAAGCTTTGATACAATTCACAAAGAGGGACATCACTGTAGTGGGCTTAGAACAAAAGCAGTGAAAGTAAAATCTCATGTTTATTAATATCATCTTGACTTTGAAATAAAAGGATTTTTTTAGAGAGTACTTCTGAGTGAGCTGTTTTAGACTTCTTTCTTCCTGTCTGATTATCAGATTAAATTTTTTCATATAATACAAGCTGTTCATAGTAAAGTATTAGAGGCAGATTCACTGGGTCTAAGCAGGGGACTGAGATACTACATTTTTTAACAAGTTCTCAGGTGATGTAGCCACCACTGGTCCAAGGAACCCACATTGAACAGAACCCACACTGAAAACCCACATTTCACAAAGCTTTTTGCTGGTAAGAAACTAATGCTGGGCAACTAATGTTTTAAAATGTTCTCAAGTTCCACCCTTAGAGATTCTAATTAGGTTGTTCTTGGGGGTGACCTAAGTCTTTTTTAATAGGCAAGACTGGTGATGAGTTATCATCAGGAAAGTTTGAATATGCTCTTCTAGATTCAGTTCAGTTCAGTTCAGTCGCTCAGTCGTGTCCGACTCTGCGACCCCATGAATTGCAGCATGCCAGGCCTCCCTGTCCATCATCAACTCCCGGAGTTCACTCAAACTCATGTCCATCGAGTCAGTGATGCCATCCGGCCATCTCATTCTCTGTCGTCCCCTTCTCCTCCTGCCCCCAATCCCTCCCAGCATGAGAGTCTTTTCCAATGAGTCAACTCTTCGCATGAGGTGGCCAAAGTATTGGAGTTTCAGCTTTAGCATCAGTCCTTCCAATGAACGCCCAGGACTGATCTCCTTTAGAATGGACTGGTTGGATCTCCTGGCAGTCCAAGGGACTCTCAAGAGTCTTCTCCAACACCACAGTTCAAAAGCATCAATTCTTCAGTGCTCAGCTTTCTTCACAGTCCAACTCTCACATCCATACATGACCATAGCCTTGACTAGATGGACCTTTGTTGGCAAAGTAATGTCTCTGCTTTTGAATATGCTATCTAGGTTGGTCATAACTTTCCTTCCAAGGAGTAAGTGTCTTTTAATTTCACGGCTGAAATCACCATCTGTAGTGATTTTCGAGCCCCCCAAAATAAAGTCTGACATTGTTTCCACTGTTTCCCCATCTATTTGCCAGGAAGTGATGGGACCAGATGCGATGATCTTAGTTTTCTGAATGTTGAGCTTTAAGCCAACTCTTTCACTTTCCTCTTCACTTTCATCAAGAGGCTCTTTAATTCTCTTCACTTTCTGCCATAAGGGTGGTGTCATCTGCATATCTGAAGTTAATTAATATTTCTTCTGGCAATCTTGATTCCAGCTTGTGCTTCTTCCAGCCCAGCATTTCTCATGATGTACTTTGCATGTAAGTTAAATAAGCAGGGTGATAATATACAGCCTTGACGTACTCCTTTTTGATTAGTGGTTGCCAAATCTATCTGAGCTTTACTGTCAAAATAGGGCTTAAAAAAAAACAAAAAAACAGATGTCTATAACCAGGAATAAGGTTCAGGGCTCAGGTATCTGTTAGGGACTTAAGAAATTGTTACCTCTGTGAAGGCAGGAACAAAAGTTGTTTTGTTCATCATAATGAAGGACTTAGCACTGTGTCTAACAAAGTGAATACTCATAAAAATATTTTTCAGTTGCCTTATTATAGGCTCCCCATAATCTAGACTTACATTATTCAGAGCTCTTATGATTTCAAGTGACAAAAACTCTTCTTAAACCAGCCTTTGCCAAACAAGGGATTTTGGAGTCTATAAAACAGAATAGTTCAAGGTTGTTCCCCTGGCATAGATGGATTCAGCTGTTTAAATATTCTTTTCGGCTATCAAGTTTTCCTCCTCCACTTTCTTCATTCCTTCTTTTCTCTCTTTCCCCATCTCCCTCTCTTTCCTTCTGCCTTTTTTTCTCCTCCCTCCCCTCCCCTCTTTATTCTTCCTTCCTCCCTTCTTCTTCTCTCTCTCTCCTTTTCCTTTCTTCCTTCCTTCTTTTCTCTTCCTTCTACCTACTCAATTTCCTTTTCCATTTCCACTCTTATTTATTCTGATTTTTCAATAGGATTCTCTGTGGGAAAAGATGTCTAGGTTCATCTACAGGTTGACATGATGTTTAAATTTTAAATGTCTAGGGAAGACAGAGTCTCTTTCCTGATAGCAGAAATGCAATATTAGTTGCTTGGTCATGTCTGACTCTTTGTGACCCTGTGGACTCCTCTGTCTATGGAATTCTCCAGGCAAGAATACTGGAGTGGATAACCATTCCCTACTCCAGGGCATCTTCCTGACCCAGGGGTCGAACCTGTGTCTCCTGTATTGCAGGCAGACTCTTTACTGCCTGAGCCACCAGGGAAGTCCCTCTTTCTTGATAGTTCCTACAGAATCCTAGAGAGGAATGTAAATGCTCCATTTCTGTATATTTATATATACATTTGAGGGAGGGGATACCCTTATTATTGAAATCTGAGGTTAAGTCTACCCAAACCATATGGATTGAGGAAGATTAAATGAAAGAGGGGGGCAAGTCATGCACAGGTGAGAGGTGGTATTGTGCAGACAAATAAATGTCCACCGTAGGCTCAAATCTTCATTTCCAGTTGCATCATTCAGCTTAGTAGTAAATGGAATATGACCCACCCTAAACTAGTTGCTGGTCTGTGACTATTCTGTATCTTCCCAATTCTATCCTTTCCCCAAGGTGTTCTCTTGGTTTAAGATTCCCTAGAATTGTCCCCCCTTCCACCAGCTTATTGTAATTACTCATGTTATTGTTTAATTCAAAACAATTAAACAATTGTTTCTTTCTGAAGACCTTTCTCTCTGAAGACTTCTTTCTTTGAAGTTGTGGTAAAAAAAAAAATCAGCCACATGCAGTGTATCATCTTAATCAAAATCAGCCACCTGCAGTGTATCATCTCAATCATATCTACATGTTCAGTTCAGGAATGATAAATTTATTTGCGTTGTTGTGAAGCACCAATCTCCAGAACTTTTATGTCTTGTAAATAGAAAATTCTGTATCTGTTAAACAACTCTCCATTTCACTCTGCTCCCAGCCCCTGGCAACCAGCAGTCTACTTTCTGTTTTTAAGATTTGACTATTCTAGATATCTCATAACAGTATTTGGGTTTTTGTGACCAGCTTGGTTTTCCTAGCCTAATGTCTTCAAGGTTCATTCATGTTGCAGCATGTGATAGAATTTCCTTCCTTTTTAAAATCACCTCAGATGGTGACTGCGGCCATGGAATTAGAAGATGCTTGCTCCTTGGAAGAAAAGCTGTGACAAACCTAGACAGCAAATTAAAAAGCAGAGGCATCACTTTGCCAACAAAGGTCCATATAGTCGAAGCTATGTTTTTTCCAATAGTCATGTATGGATTTGAGGCTTGGACTATAAGGAAGGCTGAGTGCCAAACAATTGATGCTTTCAAATTGTGTTGCTGCAGAAGACTCTTGAGATTCTTTTGGGCAGCAAGAAATCAAACCAGTCAATCCTAAAGGAAATCAACCCTGAATAATCATTGAAAGAACTGATGCTGAAGCTCCAATACTTTGGCCACTTGATGCTAAGAGCCTATGAAGAAGACCCTGATGCTGGAAAGGATTGAAGGTAAGAGGAGAAGGGGACAACAGAGGACAAGATGGCTGGATGGCATCGTCAACTCAATGGACATGAGTTTGAGCAAACTCCGTGAGATAGGGAAGGACAGGGAGACCTGGCATGCTAGAGTCCATAGGGTCGCAAGGAGTCAGACATGACTTAACAATTGAACAACAACAAATATTCCACTACATGTATTTGAAAGAAAGTGAAAGTGTTAGTCTCTCAGTCATGTCCGACTCTTTGTGATCCCATAGACTGTAGGCTTCTCTGTCCCTGGGATTTTCCAGACAAGAATACTGAAGTGGGTTGCCATTTCCTTCTCCAGGGGACCTTCCCAACTAAGGGATTGAACCCTGGTCTCCTGCATTGCAGGCAGATTCTTTACCATCTGAACCACCAGGGAAGCCCCAATATGTGTTTATCACATTTTGTTTATCCATTCAACTGTTGATGGTACTTGGGTTTCTTTCACCCCTTGGCTATTGTGAATAGTGCTGCTGTAACATGGGTGTACATGAAGCCTTCTTTAATTCCTTCTTCTTCTCTCTCCTCCAGAGAATGAATTTCTCCCATTTTTATAAGGATTCTGGTTCTTTTCATGCCATGTACCACATCCTGCCAATAGTACTCTGTCCTCTATGGTACAAAAATAATGTTTAAGGTGAGGCATGAACTCTGTATTGCTTTCTATTGATTTGAAATCTCTATTGCTCTTGATATATTCATTCACACTCATTATTATGTATGGTTAACTAGTTGTAAGATTCCACAAAAGAACAGTGCTCCAACTAGGTAAAAGTCAGTTTCATTATTTTCCATTTTGTTGTAAATTTAGACACCAGTTTTTTTGAAAAATAGAAATGAGAAATTGAAAACTGTGAGGTGAATGTTTAAGCCAGATGGTCATCTAAGGAAGAGAAATGTTTAGGACCATCTGCCAAAATTACTTCTCCATGTTGCATGTTTGAAGTAGAACATCTGATGTGTGAGATGTGTGTGTGTGTGTGTGAGTGTGTGTAGAAATTGTTTTACAAATTTCATGTTTCTGCCCAGATTAATTGTTATAACTAAAGAATAATCATTGTTTATGTATATCATTTATAGTTAACAAAGTAATTTTCAGAGATATATTACCAGAGAATTGCAAACCCCATGTGGGAGAAGACATAGTCATCTTCATGGAAGTTAATGTTTTTTGTTTTTTTAAATAATTTTAGTCCTAACAAGTCTTATTTGAAAGTTTTGGCAACTATCTGAAATTGCATGTAAGGGTAAGCCCTTAAGAGTAAGAGTCGTCTCTCCAATCTTGCTTGCTTTCAAAAGCTGATTTAAATTTTAAGATTTTCAAGGACTGCCCAGGCGGTTCTGTGGCTAAGTCTCTGCTTCCAATGCAGATGGCCCAGCTTCAATCCCTGCTCAGGGAACTAAATCCCACACGCCACAACTAAACATCTTGCATGTGGCAGCTAAGACCGGGTACAGCCAAACAAATTTAGACAATTTCCCATAAATATATATATATATATATTTTTTTTTTAAGGAGAGAAGCAAAATAATACTATTTGAATTAGGTTAGATACTTTTAGTTTGTAAAACTTGAATAAATGCAAGCATGAAACTTTATGTTATAAGCATATAGTGTTTATCTTAATTTGTAACAGAATTATTAAGTTAAAAGGAAAAGGATTAGTGATATGTAATGCCATATCTGCTTCAGTAGGTAGGAACTAAATCATGCAATATGAAATACAGGCATTATATAACCTAAAAGACATTCAGTACTGCAGAAGGCCTTTGCTTAGTGTTGCTTCATATATTTCAACAATAGATAATTTTTTCCTGCCTTTTACTCTTAATATCTGTGAGGGGTATTTGTATATTTCTTATGAAAAGACTCTGTATGAAAGTGGACAAGTTCTATAAGGTTCAAAATATCTCCTGAAGTCCGGTCCGATGTGGAGCCCCTTATTGAATATCAAAAGGCATCTCTTTTCTCTTAAGACTTTCATATACCATGTGATAATCAGAATTAAGAAGCAGGTTTATGGCAAATTTCCATCACTCTTGGAAGAATTCAGTTGTGACAAATTGAGGACAGTGCTTGAATCACACAATTGCTTATTTCCCAGGTGGCACTAGTGGTAAAGAACCTGCCTGCTAATGCAGGAGACAAAAGACACATGGATTCAACCCTTGGGTTGGGAAGATCCCCTGGAGAAGGGCATGGCAACCAGTATTCTTGCCTGGAGAATCCCATGAACAGAGGAGCCTGGAGGTTACAGTCCATAGGGTTGCAAAGAGTCAGACACAACTGAAGCAACTTAGCATGCACATAAGCTCGTATCAAAACTGTAATTCAAATTCAGATAGCCTGTGTCTGTAGCCAACAGAGAATGAGAATACAGCATAAAGCTTCAATCATGTCCTTGTCTGAAAAGAGTGACTATCTGGGGCCCATCAGATATCTGCTTAAAAAAAATATTTATAGACAATCATTCTTGGCATAAGCAGCTCATCTTGAAGGTAAGCTCTAAGAGGGCAGGGGCTGTTATGAATTACTCAGTGCTCCATCCCCAGAAAATAGCACAATATCTTTTTACAAAGTATCTGAACAAAAAGAAATATTGAGTAAATGAATACGTTCAAGTGTTGTGAATTATTACGTCACTCCTTGGAGATCTCACTCCCAGGACAATCATGATTTAGTCCTCTCAGTCTTAGTTCCTAAGTTACTCCTCAGTCTGTCCAGAGCTTTGCATATTGACCCTACCATGTCCAAAACCCTCTCCCTTTGTTCTCCTTGTCTCCACTCTGGTCCGTGCTATGGTAGGTAGACCCTCAAATGTCCACGTCCTAATCTCTGGAAACTATGACTGTGTTAGGTTATAAGGCAAAGAGGTATTAAGGCTGCAAATGGAATTAACTCTCTACAGCCCCATGGACTATAGCCCACCAGCCTCCTCTGTCTGTGAAATTCTCCAGGCAAGAATACTGGAGTAGGTAGCCATTCCCCTGTTGAGGGCATCATACCAACTCAGGGATCGAACCCAGGTTTCCTGCATTTCAGGCAGATTCTTTACCATCTGAGCCACCAAAGAAGCCCTAAATTTTCTAATTAGCTAATACTGAGATTGGGGAGATTATCCTGGGTAGTCTGAGTGAGCCCAGTGTGATCAAAAAGGTACTTATGTGTCGAAGAGGGATGCACATTAGTCTTTGGCAGAGCAGTGTGCTATGAGACTCTACTAGCCATTGCTAGCTTTGAAGATGGAAGAGAGCCGTAAGCCAAGGATTGTGGGTAGTCTCTAGAAGCTTGCAAAGGCAAGAAAACAGATTCTGTCCTAGAGCCCCCGGAGAGGAATGAACCCCTTTGGCAACTTGATTTTAGCACAGTGACACTCATTACAAACTTCAGAACAACAAAATTTAAAGTAATAAATTTGTATGCTTTAAGCACCAAATTTGTGCTAATTTATTATAGCAACCATAGAGAACTAATAATCTTCCAAATGAGTCTTACAAGCAGTTTCTCCTCACTCAGCACCTTCTTATGAGCACTACCTCCACACTCCAACACTTGAATGGTTTTCCTATTCCTCTCAAGATGAAGACCACATTCCATAATGTAACTTATAAGGTTCTGCCTGGGTTGCTTTTCCCTACTGCTGTCGTTTTATCTTCTTTCAAGTTTGCCCTCAGCATCTGCCTGTGCTTGTAGGCAAACCAGCCTTCTTGGTGCTCTGTGGTCCGTTCTAATGCTGAGTCTGTTGCCCTTTTCTGCTACAATTGGCTAGCTCCTACTCTGCCTTCACCTTTCAGAAAAATAACAGCTTCCTTGGTGAAGCATCTCTGACCTTCACAACCAGGTCAGTTTTCACTGTTAGAAGCTTTGATAACACTGGAGAGTGAGCATCTCTTGTGTATAATTTTAAGATGTGATTTCACATTTGTGCTCACTCCAGTACTCTTGCCTGGAAAATCCCATGGTGGGAGGAGCCTGAAAGGCTATAGTCCACGGGGTCGCTAAGAGTCAGAGAAGACTGAGCTACTTCACTTTCACTTTTCCCTTTCCTGCATTGGAGAAGGAAATGGCAACCCACTCCAGTGTTCTTGCCTGGAGAATCCCAGGGACGGGGGAGCCTGGTGGGCTGCCATCTCTGGGGTCGCACAGAGTTGGACACGACTGAAGCGACTTAGCAGCAGCAGCAGCAGCATTATGTGATTCTTTGATTAAAGTCTGCAATTTTGGATCTTTCTCCCATTTCATAATTTTTCTTGTGTCTAGCAAAGTGCTTTGTACACAGTAGGAACTCAGTAAATATTTCTTGAATAGAGGGACAAATGAATGAATGATGAAGCTAGATCACCAGCTGGTCCCAGGATTGTGATTCACCATTACAGAATCTCATGGAGAGGCATATTAGTGTCATTCCCTTATCAAGAAAACTGTGGAAAACAATCCCATGAAATCTGTTAACCATGTTTCCTGTAGGGCGATTGGTGAGAATTTTTTCTATCATATTACTCTGTTTTATGTATACCAAGTAATGAAAATAATTTATTTTTCATCCTGTTTTGGAATAACTTTGCTTTCCCAGAGAGAGTAATCTGTTTTCTTTCTTTTGTAAGTAAACAGTACGGTGCAACCAAAACCATGACCTTCAGGATTGAAGCGCACATAACAAATCTCCTGGGAGAATTGACAGCTGATGACTTGCAGCTAAGGCCCTTCCCATCTACCCTCATTGCACTCTGTTGAAGCAAGCCACCTGGCCTAACTTTACTCCACTTCCCAGAAACAGCTTGCATCAGTGACAGCCCAGTCTGAGGGGGTGGAGTGAGAGGTATAAAGCCTGTGTTATCCAATTGGAACTCTGAAGAGCCACCCCAGCTTCAGTGCTCCCCATAGGAGAGTCTATGTTTGTTGGCTTCACAGTCCAACTTCTCTCTTGGTCCACTGGCCTTCCCTCACTCCCCCGTAGGTGCTAATCCCAAGAGTGCCCACCTCTGTCATTAAACTTCCTAAATACAAATCTTAGCCTGGAAGTCTCCTTCCTAGAGAACCTGACTTGTGACCTTCTCTTACTCTGAGGTGAGCACTGAGTGATTATATTATTCTTTTATTTTACCTCGAAACTCAGAAGCCAACTAAGGGAACTAAGGTTGCTTATTGGTCTGGATTGTCTATTTGCATGCTTGTCTGTGTAGATTTTCTCTTTTCATTCATACTGTATAAGTATTCTTGTTGGGTGTACTCCGGCTTTAAAGTGTTCCAACTCCTTTGATGAACAAGGCAGGACTTCATGAGCAAATAAACCAAATAAATAGGAATAGTGTCTGTTGGGGAGGTGAAATAAACATGAAGAACAAAGATTTAGGTTTACCAAGGGCATGTTGAAATTTCTTACTCTAAAGGGAGGTAAGTATGCCCCAAAATTGATCATCTTGTTTGTTTTCCCTCCAGTATTCTGCCATTGAAAGTGAAAGTGAAATTTGCTCAGTTGTGTCTGACTCTTTGTGACCCCATGGACTACAGAGTCCATGAAATTTTCTAGGCCAGAATACTGGAGTGGGTATGCTTTTCCTTCTTCAGGGGATCTTCCCAACCCAGGGATTGAACCCCGGTCTCCCACATTGCAGGTGGATTCTTTACCAGCTGAGCAACAAGGGAAGCCCAAGAATACTGAAGTGGGTAGCTTATCCCTTCTCCAACAGTCTTCCTGACCCAGGAATTGAACCGGGGTCTCCTGCATTGCAGGCGGATTCTTTACCAACTGAGCTACAGTTATGACTATTTGAAGTAAAAGTTAGCTGGGCAGAAAAAGAAGGTGTGAGTGCACTTGTCTTTTCCTGAAAATTTACCTCTTGTCTAAGAAGCAAGCTGGGAAGAAAGAAAAGCTAGCTGTGAATGAGAAGACACATGGTCCATGCTTTAGTCAATCTTCCACATTCTCTTCCTCTTAGACAGTTATCCTTAAATAACTACTTCAAGCGATTCATCTCCTAAGAAATGAAGCAATATGCAATGTTAAATAGTTTCTATAAAGTTGGTATGACTCTGCTTCTCAGTTCCTCATTTTTCAAACCCTTGGTGTAAGTGAAGTTACTAGACACAAAAATGGAGTGAGAATTAAATGACAAACATTTCCTGACACAGTTGTTAAATTCATTTACATGAATCACATAGGTTCATCATTTTTAGATTCTTAGAAAACAAAACTTTTGACACTGGGTTTTGGCTTGGGTAAGTGAACTGTGTGGTCCTGCTAACATTCGTGATAGACTGCTCCTTGTGTCCATATCAAAGACATTTACATTCTCTGATCCTATTCTACATGGAAGGTTTTTTGGTCATTTACTTTTTTGAAATTTCATCTTAAAAAATAAAATCAGAAAAATGAACTTCCTTGATAATGGTAGGGGAAATGCCAGGATTTCTCTGTTTATTCTTGCAGTTAGAATCTTCCTTGAGAACACTATTTGATAAGGGAACCTTTTACATAGCCTAAAGAACTTCGAATCTCATGCATTTCCCATCAATGGCAAATTACTTCTTGTAGCCAGGAGTTCATATATGATATTTCATGTGGACCTCAGATGCTATTGTAACTTGAATACTTTCCTAAGTAATATCTGAGTGTCCTAGAAGAGAAAAGAGATGGAGTAATTCTAGAGGTTCATTATACTATTGCTATTTGTTTATTACTGTATATTATTGATACAAATTAAGATCCATTTATTAAAATAATAGTATAGTTAAACATTTCTTTTAGCTGTCAAGCAGAAGAATTTCTCCTTTGAAATAGAGCTGATCTAATAAATTAGCAAAAAATGCTAAATCATAGGAAAAAATTTTCTTTTAAATCAGTTTATTTGATAATCATCATAAGAAATCATGATTAGAAGCTTCTTTTAGAAGTACAGGTTTTCTCGGTGTGTATGCCCAGCAGTGGGATTGCTGGGTCATAAGGCAGTTCTATTTGTAGTTTTTAAAGGAATCTCCACACTGTTCTCCATAGTGGCTGTACTAGTTTGCATTCTCACCAACAGTGTAAGAGGGTTCCCTTTTCTCCACACCCTCTCCAGCATTTATTGCTTGTGGACTTTTGGATTGCAGCCATTCTGACTGGTGTGAAATGGTACCTCATTGTGGTCTTGATTTGCATTTCTCTGATAATGAGTGATGTTGAGCATCTTTTCATGTGTTTGTTAGCCATCTGTATGTCTTCTTTGGAGAAATGTCTGTTTAGTTCTTTGGCCCCTTTTTTGATTGGGTCATTTATTTTTCTGGAATTGAGCTGCATAGGTTGCTTGTATATTTTTGAGATTAGTTGTTGAAAGAGACACGTGTACCCCAGTGTTCATCACAGCACTGTTTATAATAGCCAGGACATGGAAGCAACCTAGATGTCCATCAGCAGATGAATGGATAAGAAAGCTGTGGTACATATACATAATGGAGTATTACTCAGTCATTAAAAAGAATACATTTGAATCAGTTCTAATGGGGTGGATGAAACTGGAGCCAATTATACAGAGTGAAGTAAGCCAGAAAGAAAAACACCAATACAGTATACTAACACATATATATGGAATTTAGAAAGATGGTAATGATAACCCTATATGCGAGACAGCAAAAGAGACACAGATGTAAAGAACAGACTTTTGGACTCTGTGGGAGAGGGAGAGGGTGGGATGATTTGGGAGAATGGCATTGAAACATGTATACTATCATGTAAGAAACAAATTGCTAGTCTAGGTTCGATACAGGATACAGGATGCTTGGGGCTGGTGCACTGGGATGACCCAGAGAGATGATATGGGGAGGGAGGTGGGAGGGGGCTTCAGGGTTGGGAACTCATGTACACCTGTGGTGGATTCATGTCAATGTATGGCAAAACCAATACAGTATTGTAAAGTAAAAAAAATAAAATTTAAATTAAAAAAATCAGAAAAAAAAAGAAGTAAAGGTTTTCTAAAAAATTAAGATTAAAAAGCTATCTTTAGGGGATTGAGATAGTTACTTAGTTAAGATGCTGTGTAGAAACATGGCTTAGATAAATTAATCTTGATGTAAGAATATCACCCCACCACCTAGGAAGAAAATAGACAAAGGTAACAGTACCATTTGTGACCTTCTTAACCCAATTATACTTTAAAAAAACCCCACTATCTTCAGTCTTACAGTTGGCTATTAAATCACTAATAGAAGAAAGAAAGCAAAGAAGAAAAGACATTAAGAATTTAGAATATAAGTAGAATGTGACATGATTTTAATTTAAAAAGGACTGCAATGGATTCTGATACCAACCAGGCCTAACTTCACAGATTAGGAGCATGCTGCTGCTGCTGCTAAGTCGCTTCAGTCGTGTCCGACTCTGTACGACCTCATAGACGGCAGCCCACCAGGCTCCCCGTCCCTGGGATCTCCAAGCAAGAACACTGGAGTGGGTTGCCATTTCCTTCTCCAATGCATGAAAGTGAAAAGTGAAAGTGAAGTCGCTCAGTCGTGTCTGACCCTTAGCGACCCCAAGGACAGCAGCCTACCAAGCTCTTCTGTCCATGGGATTTTCCAGGCAAGAGTACTGGAGTGGCGTGGGTCTCATGAAGTGAAGTGAAGTGAAGTCGCTTAGTCATGCCCAACTCTTTGTGACCCCATGGACAGTAGCCTGCACCAAGCTCCTCCATCCATGGGATAGTCCTCTTTAAAAACTACCCTAATCTCAGACATAGACTACAAAGGAATTCTAGACCACCTTCACTTCTGATCTGCTAGATATCAATTTAGGGATTCTCACTTCCTCTCTCCTCCCAGCATTTGATAATTTGCTAGAATGACTTATAGAACACAGGGAAAGTGCTATACTTATTATTATAGTTTTATTACAGCAAAGGATACATATCACATCCAACCAAAGGGAGACATCTTAAGGGTAAGGTCTGGGAGGTTTTCAAACACAATACTTCAGTTGTCCTTTCCCTGAGGAGTCAGGACATGTTACTTTAACAGCACAGTAGCGTATGACAATGTATGTATTGCCACCTAGCAAAGTTCACCCTAGTTTTGTCTAGTATTTTCATTTCAGTTTCAGTATATAGGAATGATTGACTGAACCACTGTTCACATGACTAAACTCAGTCTTTAGTCCCTCTCTTTTCTTCAGTGGCCGAGATGGTGTCACCTGGCTAAAAACCCTAACCCTCTAATCATATTGTTTGTCTTTCTGGCATGGCCAACCCAAGTCATCTTGTTGGCATAAACTATCAAAGGGTCTACCAAGAGTCACCTAGTTAGTGTAAACTTGAGTGTGGTTTTAAAGGCCCACCATGAATAGCAAAAATACCCCTATAACTGAAAAAATCCAAAGCTTTAGAGGATACCTCCTAGTAACCAGGGATGAAGGACAGACAATTCATTATTAAATGAAAGGAAACCAAAATATTATAGAATAGTAGCCTTATAAAGAAAAGGTTTTAAAATGTGATACTACACTTGAGTTTTTATTTTTTTTTAAATGATTTTTTATTATTTAATTTTTCATTGGAGTATAATTGCTTTACAATGCTGTGTTAGTTTCTACTGTAAAACAACATGACTTGAGTTTTTAGATTAATTGTGTAATCACAATTGTGAAAGTTATTCTGGAGCACTTAATGAGTTCAACCACAAGGTGAAGGTATTGCTAGGCATTTATTGCACTGACTGGTAGGGAAAAAAAATTAAATAGCTCTGTTATTTTTGAGAGTTTCCAGTATCCAAAGTCCATTTTCATTATACAAAGAGTGACTTGCATTACTAAAATAGCACAACATACTGAAAGTGTTAGATGCCTTTATGTGATTAGAGAATATGGCAAATTTTTTTCAGTAAAATATATTTAAAAGAGATTTTGATTTGAAATTGGCTTCATTGTGTAAGTTAATTTGAGTTTTTTGAAAGAAAGTCAGAATTCAAACTCTGACTTATTTTGTGTTCATCAACATTTTTCATAAGAACTCTGATCCATTGAAAGTTAAAAATGAATATATTTAAATTATGATTTAATGATATTTTTTCACTGAGTTTTATATTTAAATATTTGTAATTAAATATTTAAGACAATATTTCATATGCTGTGTCTAATAAACTATTCTTTAATATATGGGATTTTAAGGGCTTGACTTTGCTGAATAAAAACATACAGACAGTGTTAACTTGGTTCCAATTAAGAAATATGTGCTTCTACCTTTACATTTTAGGACTTTCTATTTTCTGTTTAGTGATTTCCAAAACATTAGACTGTTAATCTTATTTCATTTACCAAAAAGACAATAATTAAAGCTAGTCCTGAATAATTTTGGAAAATCTTAGTTTACTTGGTCTAAAAACAAGTTTTCCATGTCAGTCATTTCACACACAAAGGCTTTACATTTTCTAAAGGTGATAACTTTCTCAGACTTTTTTTAGCTTTCAGAATGGTACTTCCATCTGGAGAATCCCCAGAGTAATTTTTCCTCAGAGATATTCAGGAAGATGTCTTACAGAAAGGCATACTGATTAAAGGAAAATAAAATGCAAAAATGAGAATTATATCTAATTTTTTCATTGAAAAAAATCACTTGAATTACTGGTTATATAAGAATTTCTTCCATTTTTTTTCTTTCTTCCCTCCCTCCTTTCCTTCCATCGTTATTTTCAATCAAATAGTGCTTAGTAAGAGAAGTTTTGAATTTGCAAATAGAGACTTTCTTCCTTCTAGTCATTTACAGTTAGTTAAAATGCTGCTAAAATTCTACCTAAAGGTATCTCTTTGTAAGTTAAATTTCCGTACTTTTTGAAAAAAATACTCAATAGTTAGTATTCTTGAGTAAAAATAATGAAGCTGTTTTTTAATCTCTTTATTTTTTATGCCTAGCATACTTCCAGAAGCCTAGCAAAATGCTTTATAATCTAGCTGTGTAATAATCAAATCCAGAATTTTATACTCTTCATATCCCAAGCATGCAGCCCAAGGCAGTTCAGAGAATGTGTGGGTATTGAGCCAAGCTCCTTGTGAAAGCAATTCTTGCTCTGTTCTTTCTTGTCATCAAATGGAGTGAAAACAGTAGCTAGATGGAGACCTGGACAGGGGCCAGATTGAAAAGTGGGCCGGCCACTGGAGATCAGAGCCTTGCCTCATTATCATTGTAGAAGACAGAACAGATTTGTTTGGTATTTCCCCAGCCAACATTAATTAGGTTTGTTCATATCTACCTCCATGGGCTTAAAACAGCCCCAGCCTTTTTTTTTTTTTAATACTGGTATATTTTCTTCTTTTTCCTTTAATACATTATCTCAATTAAATATCCTCCTATAAAGGATCTGACTAGTAAATTAACACTAATAAACTGATACTGATTTTAATAAGACCCAAATAAGTTCTTACTATCCCAGAAGGATATTACTCCTTAGAGACACTGCTTTGATTCAAAGAAATAAACAATGATAGAATTTTTTGTAGGTGGAAGATGATAATTTTTACATATGATTTGGTTATAACCTAGTGAAGCACAAGAAAATAATAAAAAAATGCTTAGAATTAAAAAGATAGATTGGGTAAAATAAGAGGAAGTTTTAAAAATCAATGACTTTCTTATATGCAGCTTTATACCTAACTAAAAGATATAATAAAGAGAGGGTATGGGATATTCTTTACTGAATAGCAAAAAAGAAAGCCATATAGCATATCCAGAAATAATCCTCCAAAACATTTGTGTGTCCTGTGAATAAAGCTACAACAATATGTTGAGAGGCATAAAAAAAGAGCTGAATTTGCAGATTTGCACAGGAAGACTGATTTTGTCCCTTAAGAGGTTAATTCTTACTAAATTCATTTTTTAAAAAAAAAATCCTAATATATAATCCCTAACAGGATTTCTGTCTTTGATGGGTGTGGGACTTGAGGCAAAAAATCTGATTTTCATTTGGAAGAATGAAATTAACTAACAACATTCTGAAGAAAAATATAAAAAGGAAGGATTTGTCCTAAAATACCTAACAGTTGTAGTTAAAATATCAAAGTAGTACAAGAGTTGATTGACAGAGTGATAGAATAAGTAATCACCCTAGAATAGATATATTGGGTAAAGTAGATGGATAGATCATACAGAAAAGTAGTCATATTTCTGTCACTGCATTCACAAGGGACTAATTCCTAAAGGTTTCTCATAATTCAGTAACTCATTTAAGATGAACGCTGACTAATGGCATTTTTATTTAGCAGTGGAGCAGAAAGAAGCCCGAAGTCCCTATCCCAATTCCCCAAGCTTCCTATTGTAGTGCACCCTACATTCTCTCTGCAGTCATCTGGCTGCTGGAGCCACGTCTGCCTCCAGAGGCATCTGGACTTACTGAAGTGATACCACTGCCAGTAGATTTTAACTCCAGACTGGTGAGACCTGCTGCATAAAATGTCCAGGTCCCTCATCCTTAGGGTAGACATTTCCAAGGAGTGAGGTCTACCGTGACTTAGGCCGAAACTTTGCCCATAGCAATAGAGTTTTATAAGGCACTCTTCCTTGGTCATTTTCCATTTTTCTTTTAATTCCCCATTTGCCTACCAGTGATTTGTCAGGTTACCTCTCAAATAAACCACCTCCATTTGAATTTTGAGGAGAGAGGGTGGTGTCTTCTAGGGGAGCCCAAACTAACCAGTTGCTGTTTACAGGGCTTCACAGACCAGAGTTGCACAGGCCAGGGTCATCATTTACTAGAATACACAGCGCTGTGCTATAGGCACCCTGCAACATGGGGACATAGATGGTCTATCATTTTTTCCTACTTTTCTTTTTGCAATTAACCATATTCTTCTGAGATTTTAAAGTGTAGGTATTGAATTTTTTGCTCAAATGATGCTTTGCTAATGTTTTCATAGTAGAATATGTTTTCATAGTCCTGTAATTCAAATTTATAAAGAAAAATTTACCTTCAGTTTGTGTGATTACAGTGAATTCACATATTAGTAAAAGAAAGAATTATGTGATAAATGGTACTGGGAAAATTCGTTAATTATTTGGAGGTGAAGATCAAGTTATCCCTAACCTCATATTAAAAACATAAATACCAATTGATCAATGAATTAAATGTGGTTTATAAACACTCTAAAGCAACTAGAAAATATTGCAGAATATCTTATCTTGGGGTGGAAAGTGACTTTCTAATCATAAAAACAATGAAAGAAATGACAAAACATTGTTAGACCTTACTACATAAAATGAAACATTTGTGTGTCATAATTAAGGAAAGCTAAATAAATAAATAAGGAAAGCTAAAAGGACAGGGAAGCCTGGTGTGCTGCGATTCATGGGGTCGCAAAGAGTCGGATACGACTGAGTGACTGAACTGAACTGAACTGAACTGAAAAGGCAAATTATATAGAGTGTGAAATATTTAAGAAGTTTGATAGGGACCTCTCTGTTGGTTCAGTGGTTAAGTGTATTGCAGGGGACATGGGTCTGATCCCTGTTCAGGGAACTGAATTCCACATGCTATGCGGTGCCTCCACACACAGACATAAAAATGTTTTGACAAAGGGCACTAAACACAATATTAATACTATGAACTTTAGAGACAGAAGTTGATAAATTCATTGGTGTAAGACATCTTTATTTTCCAGTTTTGAGGCCTTGGGGAAACTAATTGAACATGATAAATCTCCATTTTCTTATCTGTTAAAGTGACATAATAACATATCTACTCATAAGGTGGTTTTGAGTTTTAAATAAGATTACCTATATAAAGTACTTTGCAAAATGCCTGGGAAATGGCAAGAGTTCAATAAAGTCTAATTCTAAGTATTATTATTTTTATAAAGTTTATATCTTTTATAAATGTTTAATGCTTAGCGTTATTTTAAAAAATAAACATGTCTAGAGAAATCATAAAAGGATAGGAACAATTTACAAAAGAAAAGATTCAAATGATTAAGTACTAAGCATTTATTCTAAGCACTTTATGTGTATTAGTTATTTTAATACTTATAACAACCTTATGAGATAGGTACTATCAGTATATTCATTTTTAAGAAATGAGGAAACTGAGGCACATAGGGGTTAAGGAACTTGATCACACATCTAGTATTACTATATTTCTATCTCAAGGAGTTTCAATGATTATCAAAACATAATTTGAAAATTCCTTTACATGATGCAAAGTACCAAAAAGCCACTTTTAACTATTTCTATAATAATAAAATGCTTTAAATGTTTTTTGGTATAAATTGGTTAAATTATTTCCTTTTTTCCTCTCTAGACTTTGGAATAATGTAAAAATTAAGTTTGGTTGAGTGATTTGGGTCGTTCTTTTTGGTCTACTTTCTCCTACTCAAAAAACTGAAAATATTTGGTGTTTGTGGAGGAGGAAACTGTGTGACTAGAAATAGGAGTGGGAGAAAGACTCTCAATAATTAATAAAAGTTTTTTTCAAATAATGATCTAAAATATTTAAAAAATATTTATGACAAAACTAATAAAATGGAAAACTGGCAACCTAAACCTCAGAAAGAAATGGGAGATTATGGAAGGAAAATTAATCTACTTACATAAAAAGTGCCTCAAGTATAGGAAAGTGCTTTGTTATTTAGGTGCAGATGACAGCAAGAGGGTCTAAGGCAAGAGCTCAACAGCATCAACAAGAACTTCCTGGACTCCTTAAATGCCTGTCGTATTCTACACCAAACATTGGAGGGGGTGGGGATGAGGTGTCATATGGGAAAATTACCTTGATTCAATGGAAGCCTGCAAGTATACAAGAGAAGCTTTCCCAGAGGTCACATAGCAGAAAGACTCGGAGAGTAAACTCAAATCATCAAAGCTTATGATTTGTTGAATCAGCTTAAAACGAAGAGTGAGAAATGAGAGAGAGAGATTGGGCAGGTTTATACATTAATGAAGGGGTAGAGAGCTGGAAGGACCACTTTATATGAATTCTGTGCTCTACATTTTTTTCTATGTCTTATCTTTCTCTCTGCCTTATCAGTCATACCCGCTGTTAGGGTAATTACAAGGACCAGAGTTGAGAGTGAACAAGGAACTCAGCCAATGAAAAGGGCCTGAAGTCAATAAATTCTTATGTTATAGTAGAGACACAGGGGCAAATATTTCTGGCCACAACTATAACTTGCCCAATAGCTGGCTGAGCAGTTGTAGATTTTATCTGCAGAGGTGTTGTGAGCCAGAATGAATGTCACCAGTGGGTGGGGAGCAATTTTAAATCCCATGAGCATTGAGTATCTCATAAATATTTGGTTTCTCTTTTGCCTCATAAATATTAGATAGAGTATTAAGTTTTATTGTTTCATGTGCCATATGAATATTTGGTATTTTGTTCTTTATATCTCTACCTGTATTTATCATTATGTCCTTCTTATTTTATCTGTGTCTAATGTATCTCACAGGTTACTAACTTACAATCTATGCTTAATCCTGTCTCTCACAGCTACTTTTATACTTACTGTCTATATTTAATAGTTCTCATGAGTTTCATTGATTCCATTTGCTTTCCTTGTCTTCCATAGAAGAATTGAATATTCTTAAACAATACACTAAACATACCTAACAAGCACACCTTGCAGGAATGAATCAAAGGTTATATTTAGGGAAGACAGCATTTGTGGAGATCATTTCCTCCTCAGCTTGGTATGGCTCTGCAGGAGCTGGCAAAGGGTGAATAAGGTATTCCTCTTTCTTGTGGGTGATTCCTCTATTCCCTCTCAGCTCAAATACTCTGAACTCTCTATACTGGTTTTCATGGATGACTTATAGATAGTCACTGAAGAGGACTCTACATAGCTTAGGCTTTTGAACCATTCCTTTTATAAACTGTTTTATGTTATTTCTTCTTTTGCCATATCTTAACTATAACTAATGAATTATTTACTTCAAGTTGATAAGTCTTAACTAGACAAACATGGCGGAAAATCAGAGTGTCAGGGGATAGAAGAAAGTATGTTCACACAGACTTTTCATGCAGATGATTCCTAAATTATTCAAGGTAGAATTAAGACTTCCACACAAAATTTGATAATGAGTAATGTGTAAAGCTGGGATTCATCCAGGATCCTGGTCGGTAACTAACTCAATGCAGTTGACTTCTGTTTGTAGTTCAAATCATGCGTTTGATTTTGACCATTGAGTACTGTAAATTCCAGCCGAACTTTAATTAGTGGAGCCTTAATATAAAGGAGAAAAATCCCCACTATCATTTACAGTATCAGACTTTCTTCTTTGTTTTTCATCTTGGATCATGGAAATCACCAAAGTTTTACTGTTGTGTCTTGAGATACTGATCTGAGGGGGTAGTGCTAATCCAGCATTTGGCAATATTTGTTTGCTCAGGCAGTTACTCTGTACTATGTTTGTCACACTAAGACAAATAAATTTTAAAAATAAATATTTAACAATTTGCAGTTCCTTATCCAGGTAATTTAATAATCATCTGGAGACTCTTATTAAGGCCAGAACTGCAAATGTCCAAAAGCTAAGTGGCAAAATACTTCCATGAAAACAGGTGCCAGTTTCATCACAGGGAATCCTGACAGAGCCAAAAGCTGCATTATCAGAGCTCCCATATGGTTTTAATTCTAAAAGCTGGCTTTAAACAAGGTTCTTTTTATTTTTAATTTTTATTAAAAACAGTTTGCTAAGTTTTAAGTGGATTTTCCATTCAAAGATTATGACAAAATATTCAAAATGATTTTTAAAGTTTAAGGATTATATCTCACAATTGTTTGATAATAAAACTGGCTTTGTAAACCTATGCAAAATAGATGTTAATAATGTGTTATGTGATAATACATTTTAGTATTTTTATACTAAATATATTAGGTGGGAGGAAGCTGTGTGTTTCTGGGGTGGTGAAACTACAGAGGAATAGATATTTCAACACAAGAAAGAATAAGTAAACATAAGTATACATAAATTGCATTATGTGTAATTTAAATTCAGAGATGTCAAACAGTTTTTATCTTTGTTTCCCCTACAAAATTTAACACAGTGTTTCACACGAGGTACTGCTGGACATTTATTGAATAAATAAATGCAGTATTTTATCTTTATTTTATCCATATTTTTACAGAAGATTTTCAGAGAAACAGGAGGTTTTCTTTGTCTTTACAGTTCTATCAAAAAAAAAAAAGCAAATGAGCACAATCTTTCAGAATTTCTCCAAGAACAGTGAGGGTGGGAGGAGGATTATCTATGAGCATAACATGACTGGAATCTCCCCAGAACTAGAACTAGAAATTCCCTGTATTATTGTACGAGGAGAAAAATGCCAATTGTGATACTCAGATATTATTCTACCCTACTCTCTTCTACTGACATTTATCTCCATTACTGACCCCCAGCAATTTTTCTTTCTTCTTGATATTGCTTCTTGCCAATAAAACATTTGGAGGAGTGCTCATGTTCAAATAATTAGCCCATGGAGAGAGAGCTTAGATAACTGGAGAAAGGCTCATGGAGAAGCTGGAATTGAACTGGACCTTGAAGGGAGACAGGGATCCAGATAGGTGAAGGAAAAAGAAGATTATGAGTCGGGGTGAGCAGCAGTTGATCAGGATAGGGAGGTCCCACAGCTTAGGATTTGTGATCGCAGCTTCTGCAAAATTTGGCTGAATATATACAGAGTAAGGCTATATTGTGGAGGGTCTTTACAAACAGCTGGGTTAGTTAACATTCAAAAAATCAGTAAATGTAAATAACCATATTGATAAGCTGGAAGAAAAAAAATCTGATCATGTCAATAGATGAGGTAGACATTTGAAAAAGTCAACAACCATCATGAGGGAACTCTTAGCAAATGTGGAACAGAAGGGAATTTCCTCAAGTTGATAAAGAGCATAAATATAAATGTCTACAGCTCATAACTTACTTAATAGTGAAAGACAAATGCCTTTGCCCAAAAGTTGGAAACAGCAAAGTGCATGTTCTCATTATTCAACATTGTTCTGAAGGTCCAAACCAGTACAGTTGGGTAGATAAATAAATTAAAGCCATACAAATTAGAAAGGAATAAATACTATCTTTATTTATAGGTGACATGATTGCCTAAATGGAAAATCACAAAAAATCTTAAAAAATGCAAAAACTAAGAAGTAAGCTTAGAAAAGTCACAGGATAAAAGGTGAATGTACAAAAATCAATTGCATTTTTCTAAACTGAGAATGGAAAATTAAAACCTAATTTTAAAAATCTTTAAAATTGAATTAAAATATAAAATGCATAGGGATAAAAAGTCTACAAGCAATAAATGCTGGAGAGGGTGTAGAGAAAAGGGAACCCTCTTACACTGTTGGTGGGAATGCAAACTAGTATAGCCATTATGGAGAACAGTGTGGAGATTCCTTTAAAAACTGGAAATAGAACTGCCTTATGACCCAGCAATCTCACTTCTGGGCATACACACTGAGGAAACCAGAATTGAAAGAGACATGTGTACCCCAGTGTTCATTGCAGCACTGTTTATAATAGCCAGGACATGGAAGCAACCTAGATGTCCATCAGCAGATGAATGGATAAGAAAGCTGTGGTACATATACACAATGGAGTATTACTCAGCCATTAAAAAATACATTTGAATCAGTTCTAATGAGGTGGGTGAAACTGGAGCCTATTATACAGAGTGAAGTAAGCCAGAAAGAAAAACACCAATACAGTATACTAACGCATATATATGGAATTTAAAAAGATGGTAACAATAACTCTGTATGTGAGACAGCAAAAGAGACACAGATATATAGATCAGTCTTTTGGACTCTGTGGGAGAGGAAGAGGGTGGGATGATTTGGGAGAATGGCATTAAAACATGTATAATATCATATATGAAACAAATTGCCAGTCCAGGTTCAATGCATGATACAGGATGCACTGGGATGACCCAGAGGGATGGTACGGGGAAGGATGTGGGAGGGGGGTTCAGGATGGGGAATATGTGTATACCCGTGGCAGATTCATGTTGATGTATGGCAAAACCAATAGAATATTGTAAAGTAATTAACCTCCAATTAAAATAAATAAATTTATAAAGAATTTGCAAACTTAAAAAAAAATAAATAAATTTATAATAAATTTAAAAAATGCATAGGGATAAATCTAATAAAATATGTGTAGGATTTTTATTTTGAAAAATAAAAATCATTGAGAAAAATCAAAGACCATCTAAATAAGTGGAGAGATGTATATTGTTCACGTACTAGAGGAATCAAGATTGTAAAGATTTCAATTCACCCCACATTGACCTATATATTTAATAGAGTCCTGATTAAAGCTTCATCGGGCTTTTTTACAGAAACTGAAAAATGTATGTTATAAAATTCACCTGGAAAACAAAGTACTAAAAATAGCTAAAGAACTTTTGATAAAGAAAAACAAAGTTGGAAAATCCATAGTGATTTCAAGATTTATACTCTAAAGCTAGAGTAATAAAATATTGGTAAAGGATATACAAATAGACCAACAAAATAGATTAGAGACTAGAAATAGAACCACATCCATGTATGGTTGACCCTAGAACAACATTTGGGTTTGAACTGCTCAGGTCCACTTACACATAGACTTTTTTCTGTAGTAAATACTGTAGTGTTTCATGATCCATGTTTGGTTGAATATGCAGATACCGAATCACAGACAAGGAGGAATCATGCACAATGAGGGCTGACTATAAATTATGCCCAAATTTTGGACTGTGCAACTGATCAGTTCCCATAACCCCTGCATTGTTTGAGAGTCTACTGCAGTCAATTGATTATTATTTTTTTTTACAAAGATACCAAATTTATTTAAGGGATAAAGAATAGTCTTTCTAAGAAATGTTGCTAGAATAATTAGATTGAAAAAAAATGAGCTCTGTATTTTTCTAGAATTTAAAAATGGATTGTATATCTAAAAGTAAGACCTAAATTTATGAAAATTCCAGAAAGAAATATGAGAAAACTGTTTTGACCTTTCATAGGGTGATTTCTTAGCTATGACACCAAAAACATGAACCACAAAATAAAAATGTAGACAAATTAGGCTTCATCAAAATATGAAATTTATTTTCTTGAAAGAGTCTCTTAAGAAAATGAAAGAAAGCAAGCCAAAATGCTGGGAGAAAACATTTGATAAACACCTGTCTTAAAAAGGATTTACACCCAAAGGATATATGTAAAGAAATCTTTTAACTCATTAACAAGAAGACAGCCCATTAAAAACAATAGACTGAAGGCACAAGCATGCATTTTAGCAAAGAAAAGATATAGGAATGGTGTGTTAATTATCTATTATCACATAATAATTTACTAAATAACTTGATTTCTTAAAATAATAATAAAAATTTGTCTCACAGCTTTTGTAGATCAAGGAGTTAATTTAACTGGTGGTGTTTAACTGGTGTTTCACTGGTGCAGTTTAACTGGTGGTGTTCTTTTTTTTTTTTTTGACTGGGGCTGCAGTTATCTGAATCCTTAACTGGGGTTTGAGGATCTGCCTTCAGAATGACTCACATGGCTGGCAAATTGGTGCTGGGTAATTTAGTTTCTACAGGCCTGAGTTCTTTATCAGGTGGGACTCTCCATAGGGTTTTCTCTTTAAGCTTTCTTTTTTTCTTTTTTTTTTAGCCTCTATGTCCACTGTGTGGGAACTTAGTTTCACCACCAGGGATTGAACCTTTGGCATCTGCAGTGGAAGTAAAGTCCCTCCATAGGGTTTTCTGAATGTCCTCATTATATGGCAGCTGGCTTACCTCAAAGTCTGTTAGCTAAGAGCAATCAAGGAGGAGGCAACAGTGGCATTTATGACTTAGCCTCAGAAGTCACCTTGAATCATTTTCATGATATCCTATTTGCTACAAAGCCCTATTGAATTTAGGAAAGTACATAGAGATGTGAATACCAGTATCTCAGGATCATGTGGTAGGGGGTCGACTTGGGTGCTGACCACTGCAGATAGCAAAGAAGCACTTGGAAAGAAGTTCTGCACCTTTAAAGATTAGGGAAGTACAAATTAAAACCACCAAGATAGAGCAGTACACAACTACTAGAAGGATTTTGAAAAACCTGACACTTTCCAACATTGTATAGTTTTGCCTCCTTTGTCATAGATTATTTAACCATAGGTGCATGGGCTTATTTCTGGGTTTTCTAGTTTTCTATCCTGTTCCTTTGGTCTATATTTCTATTTTTGTGCCAGTACCATAGTTTTGATGACTGCAGCTTTGTAGTATAGTTGGAAGTCAGGGAGCCTGATTCCTCTAGCTCCATTTTTCTTGCTAAAGAATGCTTTGACTCTTTGGGGTCTTTTGTGTCTCCATACAAACTTTGAGATTTTTTGTTATTCTAGTTCTGTGAAAAATGCCATCTGTAATTTGATAGGGATTGCATTGAATCTGTAGATTGCCTTGTGTAGTATAGTCATTTTGCTAATATTGATTCTTCCAGTTCACAAACATCGTATATCTTTCCATCTGTTTATGTCTTCTATATCTTTCATCAGCATCTTACAGTTTTCAAAGGACAGCTCTTTTGTCTCTTAGGTAGGCTTATTCCTCAGTATTGTATTTTCTCAATGTGTTATTAAATGGAATTGCTTCTTGAATTTCTTCTGATCTTTTGTTGTTTGTGTATAGAAATGCAATAGATTTCTGTGTATTAATTTTATAACCTGCAACTTTACCAAATTCATTGATGAGTTCTAGTAGTTTTCTGGTAGCATTGTTAGGATCTTCTACGTATAGTATCATGTCATATGCAAACAGTGACAGTTTAACTTCTTTTTTTTCCAATTTGAATTTCCTTTACTAATTTTTCTTCTCTGATTGCTGTAGCTAGAACTTCAAAAAATATGTTGATAAAAGTGGTGAGAGTGGAAATCCTTGTCTTGTTCCTAATCTTAGAGGGAATACTTTCAGCTTTTCACTATTGAGTATGATGCTAGCTGTATGTTTGTCTTTTATGGCCTTTATTATGTTGAGGTGTGTACCCTCTATGTCCATTTTGTGGAGAGTTTTTATTATCAGTAGGTGCTGAATTCTGTCAAAAGCTTTTTTAATGCATCTATTGAGATGATCATGTGGTTTTTATCCTTCAGTTTGTTGATATGGTATATCACATAGATTGAATTGGGGATGTCGAAAAATCCTTGCATCCCTGGGATGAATCCCACTTGATCACGGTATATTTTAATGTATTGTTGAATGCAGATTGCTAGTGTTTTGTTGAGGATTTTTGCTTCTATATTCATCAGTCGTACTGGCCTGTAGTTTTCTTTTTATGTGATATCTTTGTCTGGTTTTGGTAACAGGGTGATAGCGGCCTCATTAACATGAGTTTGGAAGTTTTCCTTCATCTGCATCTTTTTGGAATAGTTTCAGAAGGATAAACGTTAACTCTTCTTTAAATGTTTGATGAAATTCGCCTGTGAAGCCATCAGACCCTGGACTTTTATTTGTTGGGAGATTTTTAATCATGGTTTCAGTTTCAGTACTTGTGATTGATCTGTTCATATTTTCTATTTCTTTCCTATTCAGTCTAAGGAGACTATAAGAATTTTGCCTATTTCTTCCAGGTTGTCCATTTTATTGGGATACAGTTGTTCATAGTAGTCTCCTATGATCCTTGGTATTTGTATGGAATCAGTTGTAACTTCTCTTTTTTCGTTTCTAATTTTATTGATTTGAGTCCTCTCCCTTTTTTCCTTGATGAGTCTGGCTAAAGGTTTATCAATTTTGTTTATTTTTCCAAAGAACCAGCTTTTAGTTTCATTGATCTTTTTTTAAATTAATGAATTTTTTATTGAAGGATAATTGCTTCACAGAATTTTGTTGTTTTCTGTCAATAGTTTCATTGATCTTTGTGATTGATTTCTTTGTCTTTATTTTATTTATTTCTGTTCTAATATTTATGATTTTCTTCCTTCTAGTAACTTTAGGTTTTATTTGTTCTTCTTTTGCTAGTTGTTTTAAGTGTAAAGTTAAGTTGTTTATTTGAGGTTTTTCTTGTTTCTTGAGGTAAGATTATATTGCTACAAACTTCCCTCTTAGAACTGCTTTTTATGCATCCTGTAAGTTTTGGATCATTGTACTTTTGTTTCCATTTGTCTCTAGCTATTTTTTAATTTCCTCTTTGATTTCTTCAGTGATCCAGTGGCTGTTTAGTCGCATATTGTTTAGCTGCCACATGTTTGTGTTTCTTAGAGTTTTTTTTCTTATTTATTTTTAATCTCATAGTATTTATTTCTAATCTCATAGCCTTGTAATCAGAAAAGATGCTTGATATGATTTCAGTTTTCTTAAATTTACCATGGCTTGCCTTGTGGCCCAGAATGTGGTCAGTCCTGGAGAATGTTCTGTGTGCACTTGAGAAGGATAGGTATACAGTCTGCTGCTTTTGGATGTAATGCTCTATAAAATATCAGTTAAGTCCCACTCATCTAAAGTGTCGTTTAAGGCCTGTGTTACATGTAAAAAAATGAAATTAGATCATTCCTTAACTCCATGTGCAAAAATAAGGTCAAAGTGGATTAAAGGCTTAAATGTGACACCAATAATTAAAAACTCCTAGAGGAAAACACAGACAGAACACTCTCTGACATAAACCACAGCAACATCTTTTTTTGACCCATCTTCCAGAATAATGGAAATAAAAACAAAAATAAACAAATGGGTCCTATTTAAACTCAAAAGCTTTTGCATAGCAAAGGAAACAATAAACAAAATGAAAAGACAACCCAAAGATTGAGAGAAAATATTTGCAAATAATGTGATTGATAAAGGATTAGTCTCCAAAATTTACAAATAGCTTATGATGCTTAATAGCATCGAAACAAAGAACCCACTCACCAAATGAGCAGAAGACCTGAATAGACATTGCTCCAAAGAGGACATACAGATGGCAAATAGGCACATGAAAAGATGTTCAACCTCACTAGTTGTTAGAGAAATGCAAATCAAAGCTATGGTGAGGTATCACCTTACACTGATCAGCATCATTAAAAAGTCCATGGACAACAAATGCTGGAGAGGGTGTGGGCAAAAGGGAACCCTCCTACACTGTTGGTGGGAATGTAAATTGGTACAACCACTATCTAGGACAGTATGGAGGTTCCTTAGAAAACTAAAACTAGAGCTATGTATGACCCTGCAATCCCACTCCTGGGCATTTATCCAGGAAAAAACATGATCCAAAAGGATACGTGCGCCCCAGTGTTCATTACAGCACTGTGTGCAATAGCTAAGACATGGAAGCAACCTAAATGTCCACTGACAGAAAAATGGGTAAAGAAGGTGTGGTACATGTATACAATGGACTATTACTCAGACACTTAAAAGAATGAAATAATGCCGTTTGCAGCAACATGGGTGATCTAGAGTGTCATACCAAGTGAAGTAAGTCAGACAGAGAAGGAGAAATATTGTATGACATTCCTTTTATATGGAATCTTAAATGATACAAATGAGCTTATAAAACAGAAAGAGACAGATTTGGAAGACAAGTTTTTTTGGGGGGAAAGGATAGTTAGGGACTTTGGGAAGGTCATGTATGCACTGCAATATTTAAAATGGATAACCAACAAGGACCTATTATATAGCACATGGAACTCTGCTCAATGTTATATGCTGGCCTGGATGGAAGGAGGGTTTAGAGGAGAATGGATACATGGATACATGTACATGCAATGCTGAGTCCCTTTGCTGTTCAGCTGAAACTACCTCAGCATTATTAATAGGCTATACTCCAGTACAAAATGGAAAGTTTTAAGTTTTGAAAAAAAAAAAAAAGAGACACCTGACACTACAAACTCCTAAAATCACTGCAGAGCAACTGAAATACTCATCTATTGCAGCTGGGAATGTAAAGTGGTATAGTTAGTTAATTAAATCGCTCAGTCGTGTCTGACTCTTTGAGACCCCATGGACTGTAGCCTACAAGGCTCCTCCATCCATGGGATTTTCCACGCAAGAGTACTGGAGTGGGTTGCCATTTCCTTCTCCAGAGGATCTTCCTGACCCAGGGATCAGACCCGGGTCTCCTGCATTGTAAGTGGACGCTTTACTGTCTGAGCCACCAGGGAAGTTATAAAGTGGTATAACCACTTTGCAAACCAAATTGGTTGTTTCTGAAAACAACTGTACCACTTTGCAAACCAAATTGGTTGTTTATGAAAGCAACTGTACACTAACCATTTGACCTAACAGTTCTACTCCTAAGTGTGTGTGTGTGTGTGTAAGGGCTGGTAGGTAAGTGATGGAGATTTTTCCTGCTGTGATTTTTCTTCACCATTTGTCTCTCTTTTATTCTTGAACCACCTACACCCATCATAAAGATTCACTGATACCTTTACCCACCATCATTTTAAAGAATGCATTTACTTTCTCCTCATATCTTGGAAGTGTGTGGGTTTTTTCCTTCTATTGGCTTTTGGTTTCAAATGACTTACTGACTAATTAGGTCATTTTCTACTCATTACCAGAATAGAGAGTTAAGATATATGCTTATTATTACTAACTGACTAAAGAGCTAGGAAGAAGCTTAAATTGCATATATTTCTTTGATTAATAAAGGAAATTTAAAAGCTGACATAAATAGCTACCATTCTGGTTAAACAATTTTGACTTAAAGAGCCCTAAATATTTTTCTTTACCCAAATAGAGTCAGTGTCATTAAAGGACAAAATAATGAAGCTTAATAACTGGCCTGTTCACAAATTCTCCACAGACAAAAGAGAACTGTGGTCTCTAAATGTTGAATAATATTCTGTATTTGTAATTTTGAAAACAATAAAAACCTTAGTCAAACCAAAGGAAGTGAGAAAATTGCCAAGTGAAAAGTAACCAATATTTGCAAAATCAATTTTAGATTAAGGCGAATATTTTTTATGCACAGTAACCTCATACATATTAAATGTCCTAAAAATGAACTCAAATAGTTATAAAATATAATAAACATTATTGCAAATGTTTTCAATACATGTTTTTTTGTTGTTTTCAGATTCTCTGGTCAGGGGAGAGAGAGTTTAAGTTATATATAAAATCATTTTTGAGCAGAGTCTGATAGTATTGTTTTGATATTTGAAAGGAAAGAAAATGGCACTGTTTCAAATTATATATGAATGTATGCATGCATGCATATATATATAAGTATACACACACACACCTCTAGAGTGAGAATCACACTTTGTTTGAATTAAGACCAACATACCTCGTACTAGTCATTGGTCCCCTCTGATTTTCCTGGCAGCAGATAAGACTCAGGCCGTAGCCTTATGTGTTATGAGCACTAATCTATGATGAAGCCTGTTTCTGGCATAAGCCAGGCATTAGACTTCTGTGTCTCCCAGGTATAGGGACTACATTTAAAAGGTCCTGAGGGTTCTCTTGAAATCCCACTAGGCTGTTAGTTGGAGGGAGTATGCTATCCTAGCCCCCAAAGAGAGCTGAAGTGGAGATTCAAATACGGGTCTCTCAGAAATTATTTTTAACAATAACCATTTCTTCCTGTCTCTGCCTTCTTTTATATCCTAATTGGCCTGAGGGGTCCGGAGTCCCAGAATATGTTCTCAGTACCACGTTTTTTTATACTTGGGTCTATCTGACTCCTATATACATGTACATGTGTTTTCTTTCCTTTTTTCTATTCATTGGTACTGTACAGTTTGTTTTCCCTTGCCCAAGTCAACACTAAAGCAGAAGTACTACCGAACTAAGTTAAAAATTTAGAGGACTAGAGGTAAATTTGAACACATGACTATAAAGCTACTTTGTTTTTTTTTAAGATGAGATGAAACTAGATCTGGGGTAAGGGAGAAAGGAGTGACATAGATGTTTTTCCAGAGTATGCTGTGATTCCTCAAAGTAAGAGGGAGCAGAAGGGTTTTCTACTCCAGTGACCAGGGTTTGGAATGGAAAGGATGCTATGCCTAGTTGTCTTTGATAGACAGCCAACAGACCTGGATACTTGCAAATGTCTCTGGACAAAGAGAGAGAAGAGAAATTGTATACTTCGGTGGACATGAGAATGTGAGGAGAAGATTTAGTCCTCTGACCAAGATGCAACTCCACAGACCATGTTAGGAATCTTCCAATTAATTAGGGCTGTGGTAGAGATTCTCTGCTATCTCGTATACCCACACATATATCTACATGCATTTAACTTTTGAAGAGAATAGAGAGTGTTTGCTGTGCTTAGTCGCTCAGTTGTGTCCAACTCTTTGTGACCCCCGAGGAATATAGCCTGCCAGGCTCCTCTTTCCACAGGGATTCTCCAGGCAAGAAAACTGGAGTGGGTTGCCATGCCCTGCTCCAGGAGATCTTCCCAACCTAGGGATTGAACCCAGGTCTCCTGCATTGCAGGTGGAATCTTTACCATCTGATCCACCAGGGAAGCCCAAGAATACTGGAGTGGATAGCCTGTCCTTTCTCCAGGAGAACTTCCCAACCCAGGAATCAAACTAGGGTCTTCTGCATTGTAGGCAGGTTCTTTACCGGGCGAGGTACCAGGGAAGCCCAGCGAGTGTTTAAGTGACAGAAAAAAAAGAGAACTATAGATGGATAACAGGAACAGGTAATAACAATTTCTAATGTGAGCTTCTTCTACATATACTGAATATGTTAGACTTGTTTGAAAGAGTGATTGAGGTCAATTTTGTGTTTTAAACAATATGCCAGACAATATTACTTTGATTTTAACTATTAATGTAACAAATGACAGACAGATTTTAAGCACAGTCTTTTCAAAGGGGCATTTCTGAAGGGCTCAAAGAAAACAGAACATTACTGACTCACTCAGCACTTAATAAGTAAGTACTTGGACAGAGTTTTCAGTATTAGGTACTGACCGCTGTACAAGAGAAAGTATAATTTATAGCTTTTGGTTTCCTGATGCTTACTTACACTGTTTATGAAAATTGATTCTTAAATTTTGGCAGGTATCAGGATTACTTACAGAATTTGTTAAAACTGCTGGGCCATTTCAGATTCAGAAGATTTGGTGTAGAAACTAAAAATCTACATTTCTAACAAGTTTTCATGTGACATTGATGCTATTGGTCAAGGAACTACTCTTTGAAAATCCTGGGCTGATAAAGATTATCCTTAATTTAACTGAATGTTAAAAATATGATGTTAATGGCAAATTAAGATTTTCTTTAGTGGATAATTATTATTCATGACTTTAATGATGGTAAGAATGTATTTTGTAGTCATAACAATGGAAAATTAGCACGAAGTATGACAAAGCCCAATAAAGAAAGTGTTTTCCTCTCATTATTATGGACAGACTTTTTTCCTTTTCTTTTTTTTCCTTTAGCAAACTTTAAGCAATTCATTGGAAGAAGTCTAAACAACACTGTGCCCTAAACAATGCACCAGTCCAAATAAGTGCTAAAGGAGTGCAAAGTTGAAAGTCAAGGTGCCATTTGTTTTTCTTGTGCAGCCTGACACTGCTTCTAATTATGATAAAAATATTCATACATAAATAACAAGATTAGAAGGAAAAATGCCAATATTGCATTTGGGCTTATTTTGATAATACTGAAAGCATTACTACCATTGACATGGTTTAAAATTTTGCAGCTTTAGTTTTGTCTGGCCAAATATTTTGATAAAGTTGGAATTTAGTCTAAAAGTCATGGAATGGCAAAAACAATGTGGTTTGTGAGACCAGATTTGGGGTTTTTATCCAATTTTGGTGGACATCTGTAGTGACTTTTACACTATCCATCAGAATTCTCTTCAACTTAATTCTTTCCTTGTCAGCTGTATCTAGTCAGTCTCCATGTTCTCGCTAATCTTCCTTATAACGGTAGCTCTCGTTCCCTTTTGTCTACTTTTGTCTAAACCATTATTTCCTCATGAAAATTCTCCAAGCTCATTTCACTGATTCTTCTTTGTCATAATTTGAAATACTCCCCTATTGTACCTTCAGTTCAGTTCAGTCGCCCAGTCGTGTCCGACTCTTTGTGACCCCATGAATCGCAGCACGCCAGGCCTCCCTGTCCATCACCAACTCTCCTGGAGTTCACTCAGACTCGCGTCCATTGAGTCAGTGATGCCATCCAGCCATCTCATCTTTGGTCATCCCCTTCTTCTCCTGCCCCCAATCCCTCCCAACATCAAAGTCTTTTCCAATGAGTCAACTCTTCGCATGAGGTGGCCAAAGTACTGGAGTTTCAGCTTTAGCATCATTCCTTCCAAAGAAATCCCAGGGTTGATCTCCTTCAGAATGGACTGGTTGGATCTCCTCGCAGTCCAAGGGACTCTCAAGAGTCTTCTCCAACACCACAGTTCAAAAGCATCAATTCTTTGGCGTTCAGCCTTCTTCACAGTCCAACTCTCACATCCATACATGACCACAGGAAAAACCATAGCCTTGACTAGAGGGACCTTAATGCAAACCTTCCCAATATAAACGTTTCTTTTTGTTGGCCCCTTCTCATCTGCCATTATAAATGTGAAGATCTCTCACATTCAAAAATAGTTTACTTAACTGATCTCCTCCTATTGAACACTAAAGTTGTTGCCCATTGTTTCATGTTTGGTATCATTTCCTGGTCATTCATTTTCTCACTGAACATAAGAGCTATGATTGTGGCACATTCTTGGATGGGATAATATCCACCTATTAAAACTATAGTTTAAATCTTGACATGGAAAAATGTTTGAAATGTTTTTGAAGAAAAAGTATGTTTATACCATACTATTTATGACATAGTTCTTTCTTAATTACAAACACACACACATAATATATGTCAGTGGTCAACTCTGGGTGGTTGGATTGGAAAAATATTTTAATTTTAATGTCTAGGTATTTTTGGATATTTTACAACAAATATGTATTATCTGCATAATGAGTTATAAAGGGCATAGAAAAATAAAATGAAAATATGCCTATGTTTAAGAGTGATTGCTGTTAGGAAGTTGGATTTTCAATTTTTTCTCCTTTTGTATACTTCAGTTTTAGTACTAAATAGTATTTAAATTGATTATTAAATAGCATTTAAAAATTGAATAGCTTAAAAAATCAATATTTAATATTATTATGTAGTATTTATATTTAGTATTAGAAGGGATAAATTAATGTTTAATTAAAGATTATATTTAATTTATGTTAGTATATGCCAAACCATGTGTAATTCCAATAATACTACTTCTCTGTGCAAAAACTTTAGAGCTTGCTTTTTCCTTGTAACCGAATTTCAAATTGCTTAACCACAGAAGCAAGCTTTCCATAGACCATTACCTGCAGATCATTGTTTTTCATTATCCAATGCTGCATCTCAACAAGCTTTCAGTGTCCTTGGATAGAATCCCCAATCTTTTCTACTTTACCATTTCTTTATGGCTCCCTGACCTTGCTTTTCTGCATGTCTACACTCACCTTTTCTGCAAGGCCTAGGCCAAATGCTATCTCCATGGACCTACGTCAGTCTAATTACAACATCTGAGTGCACTTAACATTTTGTTTTTCATTTTTAGATTCCATTCAATTCTTTCTGTGCAGTTTTTCTGCACATATATTAGCTCTTCAACTTTATTTACTGTACATGTTTTTTCGTTCATAAGGACATAGTTAAACCAGTAAAACTAGTTAATTTAGTAAAATCTGTCCTTACAAAGCATATCATCAGTAGTTTATGGAGTGAAAAACAAATCTGTTTGTGAATCTGGCCTCGGCTGCCTATAGGCTGTGCACATTTAGGCATGATGCTTAACCTCTTGTGCCTTCATTTCCCTTGAAAAATTGACAGAAATGATATTTAGTATTGCTGAAGAATTAGTGAGATAGTTTTATAAATAGCACATTATTAGAGTACAGATTATCTGCTATAACATCAAATGCTATGGTTTAGCTGAAAAAGATTGTTTTCCCTACCAGGGTTCAGTTGAGGACAGCAATTGTTGGCTCAAGAGGAAGCTCTGAATATTTCAGCACAGGGTTTCCTTTGCCAAGATAGCTCCAGTTGTCCAGATAACAAACATGAAGTGAGATGAGGTGAAGTGAGATCCTAGGTTCCTCTCCCATCTGTCACACTGGCCAACATTTAGTCCTGTAACCACATTTAGCTGCAAAGGAGTCTGGATGGTTAAGTCTCAGCTGTATGCTCTATTCAGACTCAGGGGGTGGGTCCTTTTGCTAAGGAGGGAAGACAAGAATGAGGCCAAATAGCACTCCTAACAAAACCAGTATTCTGAGCCTAAAAGACTGTAGCCCAAACCCAAATGAGATGAATACTCAAAAACAAAGGCCTTGTTAAACCTGATGGCTTCCATTTGATCTTTCCAGTGAAACCTGTCTATCTATGCTACACATGCTTCCCTAGAAGCTCAGCTGGTAAAGACTCTGCCTGCAATGCAGGAGACCCTGTTTTGATTCTCGGGTTGGAAAGATGCGCTGGAGGAGGGATAGGCTACCCATGCCAGTATTCTTGGGCTTCCCTGATGGCTCAGCTGGTAAAGAATCTGCCTGCAATGCAGGAGACCTGGGTTTGATCCCTGAGTTGAGAAGATCCCCTGGAGAAGGGAAAGGCTAGGCACTTCAGTATTCTGGCTTGGAGAATTCCATGGACTGTATAGTCCATGGGGTCACAAAGAGCTAGACACGACTGAGCGACTTTCACTTTCACGCTACACATACCCTTTTCTTTAAACTCTTACAACTTTTTAAAGATAGGGAATTTGTGTACATAACTTATTTAGCTGTCAGTGTATTCCCTCATCTGCTTTACTTTCTTTTATTATTTTTTACTTAAAAGACTATTGGAATATAGTTGCTTTACAATGTTGTATTAGTTTTTAGTGTACAGCAAAGTGAATCAACCATACATATACCTATGTCATTTGGTTGCATCTGGCTTTTTGTGACCCACTGGAGTGCAGCATGCCACACTTCCCTGTCCTTCAGTATCTCCCAGAGCTTGCTCAAATTCATGTCCGTTGAGTCAATGGTACTGTCCAACCATCTCATCCTCTGTCACCAGCTTCTCCTCCTGCCCTCAATCTTTCCCAGCATCAGGGTCTTTTCCAGTGAGTCAGCTCTTCATATCAGGTGGCCAAAGTATTGGAGCTTCAGCATCAGTCTTTCCAATGAATAGTCAGGGTTTTCATTTCCTTTTAGGACTGACTGATTTGATCTCCTTGTAGTCCAACAGACTGTCAAGAGTCTTCTCCAGGAGCACAGTTCAAATGCAGCCCCTCTTTTCTGGATTTCTTTCTGATTTAGGGCTTCCCTGGTACTCAGACTTTAAAAAATCTGCCTACAATGTGGGAGATCTTGGTTCGATCCCTGGGTCAGTAAGAACCCCTGGAGAAGGGAATGGTACCCACTGTAGTATTCTTGTCTGGAGATTTCCATGGATAGAGGAGTCTGGCGAGCTACAGTCCATAGGGTTGCAAAGATCTGGACACGACTGAGTGACTAACACTTTTGCTTTCACTAGGTCACCACAGAGCATTGAGTAGAGTTTCCTGGGTTGTACAGTATCCTCTCTTTGGCTGTCTATCTTATATGTGTGCTTAGTCACTCAGTTGTGTCCAGCTGTTTGTGACCCCATGGACCGTAGCCTGCCAGGCTCCTCTGTCCATGGGGATTCTCCAGGCAAGAATACTGGAGTGGGTTGCCATGTCCTTCTCCAGAGGATATTCCCAACCCAGGGATCAGACCCAGTTCTCCCTCATTGTAGGTGGATTCTTTACCATCTGAGACCATCTGAGCCACCAGGAAAGCCCATCTATTTTATACATAGTATCAGTAATGTATACATGTCAGTCTCAGTCTCCCAATTCATCCCATTCCTCTTCCCCCAGTTGGTATCCATAGGTTTCTTCTCTACCTCTGTGACTGTATTTCTGCTTTGTAAGTAAGATCATCTGTAACATTTTTTTTTTCAGATTCTACATATATGTGTTAGTATCTGTTTTTTTTTTCTCTTTCTGACTTACTTCACTGTATATGACAGTCTCCAAGTCCATCTACGTGTCTATAAATGAGCCATTTCTTTCCTTTATATGACTGAGTAATATACCATTCTGGGGCTTCCTAGGTGGTACAGTGGTAAATAATCCACCTGCCAGTGCGGGAGATGCAAGAGATGCGGATTTGATCTCTGGGTTAGGAGGATCTCCTAGAGAAGGAAATGGCAACCTGTTTCAGTATTCTTGCCTGGGAAATCTCATAGACAGAGGAGACTCTCCATGGGGTTCCAAAGAGTTGGACATGACTGAGCAACCAAGCACACATACACCCCCACACAGTCAAATGTTCCATTGTGTATATACCACATCTTTTTTATTCATTCCTCTGCTGATGGACACTTAGGTTGTTTCCACGTCCTGGCTATTATAAATAGAGCCTTCTCCACCAGATTAAACAAAGAAAAGTCACAATACAAGGGTATCCCATAAATTTCACTTGTTTAAATGTGGCTCTGGAGCATGTGCAGTTAAAGATTATAAACATGTTATGTTTGTATCAAGGTGATGGTAGAAGCCTTTGGTTGCTAAAAAAAAAAAAAAGCCCAATTTGTCTTTTAGCTAATTTTTCAGTTCTTTGTAATTAGGATATTTCTTCTGCTTTCACCATTGGGCAGCTATGGAAGGAAAACAGATCAATGAGAATGACTTTACATCTTTATCATTGACTCTACAGTTTTCCAGTAATAGGAGCTTTTTGGAATTATATAATGTCCTCTACTGATGACAATATATGAATGTTACTACATTTCCTTGTGTAACAATGTGCTATTTCCTGGCAGTGCTGAGGGTCATGTAGCACACAATGATAAATAAAGAAACATCCTGTGCATTCTTAGATCTTCACATTTTTATTTTGAAACATAGAATTTCATATTGGTTAACACCTACTTTTAAACAAAATGATGCATTAATTAAATGCCTTGTCATAACTATTATAAGCTCTGTTAGAAAAATAAACATCTCACAACAAACTACAGTATCAGCTTTTTAATAAATACATAAACCAAAGTTAGTAGTCAATAGAATTATATGAACAGGCTCATAGTATCTAAGTGAAATTATTGTATTCCCAATTTTCTATGTCATTTAAGGCAATTTAAATTTCTGTATAATTCAGAGTCAGAAATAGAAATTTGTTTAATGAGAATTTGTTTCTTTCTTAGAACTATTTTGATTTCAAATACTTTAATTTAAAAATACACTCTATATAAAATGTTTTCTACAGAGGCAGGAGTTGTTAAATGAAACACATAGGTTATATTACTGATAATTTAAAAACATTACTAATTTTTTACAGATTTAAAAAACTTTAATGAAGTAACTGGTAAATGTAAAATAGTTTTAAACTTATGTTAAATATATACAAAAAGAATTTCTATATTAACATGTGCAAATTTATATTTAATTATAATTTAGAATTAAAATATTTTATATTCAGTATTTTAATGAAATTCTATGTGCCATATTTGTCATTGTATGGAATTGTTATAAAAATCACATTTATCTGTGGTACAGTGTAAAGTTAGTAAAGGCTTTTTACACAAATCATACATTTCCATCCTTGATGACGGCATTTTTTTTTTTTAATTGTTGGATAGATGATTTTAACTGAAATAGGTTATGGAGCTTAGAAGCCTGATTAGTAGAGTTAGTTTATGAAGGTAAGTTTCTGTGGAAAGAAATCCAGGCAGATAAAGGAGTAGTGTTGTTACTCTCAGGTATTTCATTGACAGCTGCCCAGATAGCTGAACAGTTGTTTCATGTAAGTCAAATAATTTAAATATGCAGTTTTATGAGTCATAACATGGGCTTAAGGTGAATTTATGAAAGCCAAAGGGAAAAATCAAACAAAAGAACAGAAAGGATATAGAAAAATAAAAATGGAGGAGGACTTTAAGGGAAAATTCCCTTACAACACTGCTTGGTTGTATGATACTTTTCTCCTGTCATTGACATAAGACACATAAAATGCTTCAAAATCTTAAAATTGCAAAAATCTAAATCTAAATGTGATGATTTTATGTAATATTTTTCCAGTTAATTCTGTTTAAGAGTGAGATGATCACATGAAAGTATTCTTTAGAGTAATAGAAAGAATAAACATTTGTTAACAAACCTGGGAGAAACTCACTCATTCTTGTCAGTTAGGTTAGGGTTTGTTGAAGCATAAAGTATAAACAGAGGTTGAAGGAGCTTTTATAACTTAAAGGTCTGCAGGATCTAAACTCATAATCAGATGGTTAGGCTCCATGTTAAGTGGTAATGTGATTCAGATGTACTGAAAACTGACTTCACATGTATCATACGTGTGTTCTTAAATATTTATATAGAAATGAATGTCTCTATACCCGTGAACATTTAGTTAAAGATGAATTCGTGTACTATTTATTTAAGTAAAATTATAAAACTGCATCTTACAGGCCAATAATCACAAGATATATTTCAGAGATGTTAAATTGAAAAGTAGATATCTTAGACTTAATGAAATATGAACATGTATAACCCATAATAAATTGGCCATTGAAGAATTATAAGAAAAAAAGGGAATGATCTGAAAAAATGCTAGTTTCATATTTATTTGAAAATATGTCTCAACTTGCAATGCATTAAGTGGAGTTCTTAAGGTCAGTATAAATAAGGATAGTTGTAAATTAAATGTTAAGAGTAAATAAAACAATATAATATGCACAAGATTGAACTCCCAAGTACCTGTATTTCATTAGATACTTTTATTAAAATATATGGATCTCAAATCCCTTAAAATTGAAATAAGCATGAACAGTTGTAAACATTTAAAATTCTCAGTTTTAATGGGTCTTTGTTTAGGTACATAGATTCAAATGACTTTTAAAATCATTAAGAGATGTTTGGAAATGAAGAACTTCATTATATTATTATAGGCAGTTATTTTTCACAATTAGGTTAATAAAACTTGAAGTTTTGGGGCAATCTCTTAGGAAAAGTGAGTAGAAAAAAGGAGTAAGAAAAGGAAGGAAAAGCCATTGAGTTTAACTTACTATAAGGGTATCATAGGAATATAGTTCTATGGAGAAAAATTTTCATAATCCATCATAATTTTCAACATTGTATGGGTCCATTGTCATGCATAAGAATATCTTTTAATAGAGATTAAGTCTATATTCGAAATTTTTGAAATTTATTCTTTAGTAGAGTATTGCATCTGATGCATCCACTAATTTTAATTTTGAGTTTTCACAAATTTTCCTCTAGAGAAATCTATTCTATGTAATCTTAGATTTTTGTATTTGTTTAAACCAAACTAAATTGAACATTTAGGACATAATCAGAGTTTTAGTGAATTTTTGAGTCTGTACATAAATGTTAATAAATTAAAAAAAGATGCTTATAAATCCACACATATTGCAGTTTAAAGATATCCTCAGAGAAGTAAAATTCATACAGTTATATTGTAGTGTATATATGGCCTATTTCTAAATCATGACATACTTTAGGGCACAGAAATGCTGTCGTACCAAAAGAGTTGTTCAAGTTCTTAACTTCATTAACCATTTAAAGTTTCATTACTTGTGTTTAATATCAGTGAATCTCAAAAGGCTCCTGTGATCATATTAGTTGAAATAGGCTTTGTTTACATAAATTATTTAATCTAAGAATACCCTGTTTTCCCTTAACTTTTCATTAATTCTAACTAATCAAATATTAATTATCTTCTCACAAGGAAAATATCAATTATTCAAGTAAATATAAGCTTAAAATCTTTAAGAATTAGATCTTTAAATAAAAAAGGAAAGGACAAGACATCACAAACATAACTGCAATCACCATCTAGCATCAAACTGCCTATCAGGAAGCTTGTCCCTTCCTATGAGAAGAGCCTTGTTTCATTATAAATTAGTGCAAACTAATGAGAGTGTCCAAATATCCATCCCTTTATTTTAAGGATTTCATTTTATTATCCTCTTTTGGATAATTCCGCCCACATAGACATTAGTTAATGAACGTATTGTTTAAAAAATTTTAAATGTGTCAAAGTTTTCAGTATTTCAATGAATGGATATTTTCCACTTTTTCCTTTGGAGGCTGACAGGTATTCATTTATTTCCTTTTTTAAAAGGATACAATGTGTGACAGGCAAGCTGCTAAAACAATTTTTATGTTATCCTTGGTGATCAAAGGTATTTTACATAAGTGAGTCACAATACTGAATTATGTCAATGCTGCCGATCACTCATTTGGGGAAGGAAATACTGCTCAACTTAGCATCGTAATTGCCTGGCTTCAGAGGACAGCTGATGGAACTACTGTGTTTTTTGGCTCTAGAACAACTTATTAAACATTTTTGAATCTTCTTTAGGGTGGATGGGATATAGTCTTCATCGAAATGTAGATATCTGGCACTTTGATTAACTCAAGTGCTGGAAGACAGAAAATCGGTGAAGCTGATTGTAAAAGGACATTTAAAAGGAATTTAAAATAACTTCCTTTGTGGTCATAGGCAAAGCTCTGTGCTGTACACAGGACTATTTGACTTCTAGCCAATAAAATCAGAGTGAATAAATCTGTAAGGATATGGTAGTTGTGATGAAGTTCCTGTTATGAAAGATAAAAGTTCACCTCTGTATCAAGCTCTTGGACTGAGCACTGCACGACCCCAGGGGAAATGCTGTCCACACAGCCTGTGTGAATGGACTTCCCTCTGCTGCTGCTAAGTCACTTCAGTCATGTCCAACTCTGTGCGACCCCATAGACGGCAGACCACCAGGCTCCCCCGTCCCTGGGATTCTCCAGGCAAGAACACTGGAGTGGGTTGCCATTTCCTTCTCCAATGCATGAAAGTGAAAAGTGAAAGTGAAGTCCCTCAGTCGTGTCTAACACTTAGCGACCCCATGGACTGCAGCCCACCAGGCTCTTCCGTCCATGGGATTTTCTAGGCAAGAGTACTGGAGTGGGGTGCCATTGCCTTCTCCACTAGTTAGGACATTTTGCAGTCTCTTAGAAGCTGATTAGCAGAAAGACTGTACTCCAACCATGGACAATTCGGTTTGAATTACTTTTTTCTGCTTTGTTTTAGAATTGTCTCATGCTCATTCACTTAAGACTTCAGTAAATCACATTTACAAATACTTGCCAATTGACTATTTTAAAGATTCAAGAGGTAGTATGACATTGTTCAGTGAGCACTGGCCTGGCAATAAAATAGTTCTCTTTAAGTGCTGCCACTTGGTCACTGAGGGGTCTTTGAAAAATCATTTGAACTTTCTGAGCCTCAGTTCCCCTTTACAACCACAAGGGTGAATTAGCTTATTTCTAAATATATTGTCTATTCTTCTCTAATTGTGTATTTTTAGAATTCTGGTGAGTTGGATTGAGGTGATTCAGGGAAAGAATGTCCTTAGACTGCTTCAAAGGGCAAAGGTAATACAGCTTAATTTAGTTTTAATTTGAAAAATATTACTATCTGCTTTGAATAAATATTGGAGAAAACACATTCAAAAGTGTGGCACTTTGCTTGAGGCAGAGTTTCTAAATATTTTGTGAATTTCAACCTGATGATTAGACAAATGAAGTGGTGAAATAATCCATCCAGTTTACCAGGTAAGAAGATCTAAAACTCTACATCAGCAAACAATGAAGCTGTTCAGATTTTGATGTTACTTGAAGTGTCCCTTATTAAACGTTGAACTTTGAAAAATATTCTAATAAAGTGACATTGTGTTATTATTTTTTTCATGGCAGTAGTAACTTAGCACTTATTAATCCAGTCATCTGTGACATATATAAACTTATCCTGTAAGAAAGAAAACCAAAATATAAAGGCAAAGAGGAAAGAATGTTAGAATTAGTATCCATTTTTTCAAAGAAAACAAACACACATGCATAAAACTACTATTTCAAAAGCAGTATCCCTCAAGATTAAGGTTTTATCTGTTTGTCTCTTGAACGAATGAAACACTAATCATTTATTCATCTGTCTGGTCTGGTCTGTTCACTGCTGCCAGTTGTTGAAGTGTTTGGCAACATTAGTATAACTACATTATTTGTTTGTCTGCGTGTTTGGTGCAGGGATTACTGTATCCTTGTAGTGACACAATGCCAAAACTATCTCACAGCATTGTCTCTCTGGGAAGTGTACAAATGGTGGGTACCTGTAAAGTGTAGTCAGTGCTCTTCAGATAATCTACATTCTATGCTGATCTAAATAAGTTATATATTACAGTAAAGTGCTACAATGACACTAGTATCAAACAGTAGTAAGACACATTTTTCTCTGAAAAATTCAGCAGCAGTGTGAGTCACATGATGATGAGGATGCTTGTCAGTCTTCATTTGAGTAGACAACCAGCAACTGGCATGATCTAGCACATTTGTCTCCTCCTGTGACTTCTAAAATAGTAAATTTTAGGAGCAATTATTTAAAATCCAGTTTCCCATAAGGTACTTTTAAAAAAATCATTTTAGAAGTTGCACCTGAAAGTCTCATGAGCATTTAATTTGCTAATGTCCATTTTTATCTCTTCAGGCTTTTCACGGCGGTAGGTTACTGCTCTCGTGCAAACGCTTTGCAGAATCAACTTGTCCTTGATAAGGAAGAAATGTTATCATTAATTAAGGGCCTAAATATTGAAAGTAGACAATAACACACTGATAGTAATTCATTTTTAGAATTCACTGACCTTTTTTGAGGCTGACACCCTGTAATCTGCCGAGGACTTAATTTTATTATTATTCCATTGTAGTATCACCTGTCTAATGATCAGGACTTTAAGCAACCCAATCAAGAATGTGACTATGAAAATGATGAAAAATATTCTCAAGTAGCTTGGACTAGAGAAGCATTCTGTAAAGAAGCAAATAAATACATGGTTTAAAAAACTGGAATGAGTAAATCAAAGGATTCTAACAGTAATATTAGAAATAAATAATGTTTATCATCTCAATTAAGAGAATGAGAGATATTTGCAAATCTACATCTTCAAAACAAAGGACTTCCATTGTTGTTGATTCAAAAGTAAACTAATTATTATTACACATTTATTATTCAAGTATTTTCACCAAAAAACTCTCCTTCAGAGAATAGCCACAATTGAGGTATTCAATAAGATTATTTCTTTTCAGCTTGATTCTTGTAGTAACTAGAATATTTCCAAATCCTTAACTAAATATGATTTCAACTATGACAGAGAGAAGGACAGTTTTTGTGGTATGATGTGGATCACTAAGTGGAAAATAGGATTTAAGAATTATTTAACAGCTCCATGCATTAACATATGTTTTTCTTGTTATGCTTACTCCTCATTTGTTACACATCAGTAATGGAAAATAAAGTAAACATCTGCAGAAGCTAAAATCAGTACTACTCTAATAGATGAATAAATATTTCCTTTGAAACTGTAGTGTAAGTTTTCATTATTATTACACATAGCTTCTCCAGGAAATGGGAGTGTACAATTTGGGACAATACTCAAATCTCTTTCCTCAATTTTTATTAATTTATTTTTTACTTGTCTGTTAACTAAATCTATCATATTCTGCTTCTAAAAATACCACTTTTTGTTTTTTCAAGAGCAGATAATTACTAGCTGGAAAAGGAAATGCTGTATTAAGAGGGGCATGCTAGGTCTCCGTTTTAGCACTAGACCTTTGGCAAGCTCTAGTTGGAAAGTCTACAGCCTCTGTGGCTGCCAGAGGTATTACCCTAATCTAAGAGGAACATGGTTGCATAATACACAAGTATTCCACAGAATTCATCAGCTGCCCCACACTCACAGAATTACCTCCCAGCCTAAAGTGCCATGTGTTTTTCTGCACATTCTCCAGACTTCGGGGACTTCATCTAACTGTCTGAAAGTCTCCTTGAGAAGGCCTTTCAGGAGGGGACCTGCCAAGACTTAGAAAAGCAGTCACCCAGTCATGAGTGATTTCTGTTTGAATTCCCCTGGATGACCAAGCATGCTCTTAAACAGCCAAGAATTCAGTAAAAAGGGCAAGGGCTCATCTCCAAGTGGGAAGACTTAGAGCCAGTTTTTTTTTTTGTTGTTGTTACAATGTTAAGGTTCCTTGAAAGAAACACTAAAAGGAGACTGGAGGACCACTAACTGGAGTAGAAGCACCAAATCCAATTGTATAGTCCCCCGTGTTATAGTCTCATAGATAGAGAGAATCCAAGATGCTCTGTTAAAAGGTGTTACCGTTGGTAGTGCCCGGGTTTGTGACATGCACGCCTTTCATCTCCCTTGGCCGACTTAGAATAGTAATCAGCTAAGGGGGCGCGTGGCTTGATCTCACTTTCTGGCTTCTTGCCTAGTAGGAGTTTAGCCAGGAAAAGCCAAATAACCCTTTAAGTGTGATCAAGTGGATAGATAATAGAGGTGGTTAACAAATGCCCTTTTTCCTCTCCTTGCACAAGAGTTGTGAAGGGGAGGGGAGCCCTCTAGCTATTAATACTAATACATTTTATAAATATTTCTAATGGTTTAGGATGGAAGACCTTTTCAGGATTCAAATCTGTATGCATTTAAAAAATTTTAATTTTGGAGAACCAAAAATTTAGCTCCAGCCATGCCTCTTTTCTTAGTTTACGTCAAGCAAGGGATTTTCCTAAGGAGCTTTAAGGGAATACATTTTGTTAGCCACACTTAGGTCAAAATAGGTTTATTTACTTAACATAATAAATTACATGTTGACAATCAGTGCTCTATTTATTAGAAAAGGCAATTGGTTTTGGGGTGTGATTGTTGCAGCCCCATCTGGCAGCACATGGGCTCTTTTCAAATCTAAATTTATTATGGGCTAAGGTTAGTATGGATATGAGGGGAGAGGAAACAAACTGGAGAAAGTTTATTCTTCTGTGCAATCTCTCTAAGACCTAGAATTATTCTTACAGGTTGGAAGAGAGACCAGAAATAACAGTAGCAGTAGGAATGTTCTCAATGAACACATAATTTCAGGCTTAATTTCAAATTCTTATATAGTTTAACATCTTAAAGCTAAACAAAAGGAGGGCGCTGGCATTTGGGTTCTAGTGAACTTTTGTCCAAAATGGTCTTTGAAGACAGAGTTCACATGCTTCTTTCATTCATATATCATCTTTTAATTTTTTTTAATGTTCCCTGACTTAATTCACACAACTGTTTGAGGTTGATATTAGAAATAATATTTTATAGATGAGAAAACTGAGGCTCAGGGAAATTTTGTAAGATGGTTAATACTGTTTAGCTACTATTAAGAGTATCAATAAACATGCTTAAGCTAAGGTCTTCAGACTAAAATTTCCATAGCATTTTCATTGTGCCATCTTTATATTTATTCACCCTGGAAAAAAGCTGTACTCTGCTTTGTTGTGTCTGACTCTCTGCAGCCCCATGGACTGTAGCCTACCAGGCTCCTCTGTCCATGGAATTTTCCAGGAAAGAATACTGGAGCAGGTTGCTATTTCTTACTCCAGGGGATCTTCCCAACCCAGGGATGGAACCCATATCTCTTGCATCTCCTGCATTGGCAGGAAGATTCTTTACCACTAGGGCCACCTAGGATGCCTGCATTCAACTCTAGATTATATCTGCATCAGAATGAAAATTATTGCCTTTTGAAGGAAGGAATTGCCTTTTGAAGTTATGTACTTCTCAAAAGCAGATCATAACTACCTAGAATTTTTTTTTTTTTTTTGCATCACCTGAAACATGAAAGTAAATGTTAGTTTCACATGAGGAAGCTTATGACTGGAAGCAGGTTTGGGTTGTGAAGGATAACTATGGCTCCATAGACCTTATCTTTAAAGGTGAAATGGACTCAACATAGGAAACGCCTATTCTTGGCTCATGAGGTCTTTCAAGAAAATCTCTTTGGTGTAATTCCATGGAGTTGCATAGCATGTGAATTTAGCTGGGTAGTTGAGATGAGAGATCTAACAGTTTAGTCATACCATGGCAAATATCCTCAGGTTTTATAGAGTACCATTTCTGGGAGACTGTAAACATTGAAGCAGTTATTTCTTTTTTTTAGCATTGAGCTTTTAGGGGAACATGGTTCTCTACAGATACTCTTCAGGACTTTGATTATTAAACTTTTGTCTACCTGATGTTTGGTCTGCATAATGCTGTTCCTTGAGAGCACATGAAGTTTTACACCGATCAAGTATAGCTTGAGACAGATTGTGAGAGTGAAGGCATTGCACACAATTCCTGTAAGGGGGGAACAGAAGTGAAAACATTTAATTCTTTAAAAGGTTGTAGCTTGTAGTATTTTCTGTAAACAATAAAATGACAAAATAGGGTACTTTTTCAGGACAGCAGACTTGTTAAACTGGGAAAGAAACCTGTGACATTTATTTGTAATCTTGGCTGAATTTAATACCAAGCAAAATTGCATTCTAGCCACTTAAAATATTGTAATGTATAAAATCAACATAATGATATTTTTTGTATTGAAAATAAAATTTCTAGGAAATGAATAAGATAGTCTTACTATAAAATCAAAAACAAAACCAGCTAGCACAGCTGTTTTAGAAGATGAATATTATGATACTACTAGAAAAACTTTGCAATGAATATACAGTTCAAATTTTGATTGAGTTGACTAGAAATACCTCCATCATTATCCTCCTAATGAGTTATATAACCTCTTATGCATAATTGTGAAAACTGGAGAATATCTTTTAAAGGAATAAAACAAATTGTAAGCCGTAGTGATATTTTGAGTAGTTGTCTTTGAGCAGTGAATTACTGGCACAAAACAACAATGCTGCCATTATTTAATGTAACCTTTTACTTATCCATCATTTCTTTCTAGAGTGCTTCATAGCTACTACTCTTTTATCTTTAAAAGAATAAAAATAAAACAATAATAACAGGTAACATTTATTCTATGATTACTGTGCGCCAAGTACAAAAGTTTACGGCTTTTTTACATGAACATCTAATTTAATTATTTCACAGAATTATAGCACAGCATTATTATTATCTGCATTTCTGATATCATGAAACTAAGGTGCAGATAATTTAAACAATTTTGTCCTAGATCAAAAAGCTAATTAATAGTAAGCTGGGAAGCAGCCAGCTCCTAAATCATAACATTGTACATCTTAAATTTACACAAGATTATACATCAATTACATCTCAAGAAAGCTGGGGGGACAGTCCCACTGAATCTTTATCAACACTGAATATTGTTCTTTTTTTTTAAAAAAAAAAAAACTGTTTCAAAAAGGCAGTGAATACCTAGATAAATTCTCATGCATGACCCAAGATTGGAGTCTAAGTCTTCTAATTCCTAAATTCCTCATTCGGTTCTTTTTTAGCATGATGATAATTTGTCTGGAGAAGATCCAGCAACTTTTTGGTTAAGATAGGCAAAATAGCAAAGATTAAACATGGCTAAATGAAGGACTGCTTTACAATAGGTTTGGAACCAGAAAACACATACCAGTTTTCACTGCAGCCTGTGTGACATGTGGGACAGTGTTCACAGAAACGGCCGATGCTCCTGGGATCAGTGCACTCACACCTGCCACATACACATGTGCCTCTCCCACTACACACTTGGCCCTTTGGACTGACACAGAGCTGAGCAGATGCAGATGGGCACTGGCAGCGATCCCCTTCCCAGCCCCTGAAGCACTGGCATCTGCCCGCCTCACACTCTCCATGCCCTGCAACAAAGATACTCCGAGATCTAAGTTACCGAGATCACTGACTTTGTGAAGCATTTCCAAACATGAATTTCCCTTCCATCCCATGGAAACACACTGACAGTCAAGTGAATGGAAACAGCATCATTTTCTATTTGTTTGACATAAACAATCCCAGGACTTAGGAGTGACTATTTTTAAAGCTGTCCTATTGTAGATAATCTCCCCATGCTAATCTATTGTGCTGACAACTGTGTATTCTGCCCTGCTGCAGTGGCTGCCCAGCTACTTGAAGGTCACTGGACATTCAGTTCTAAAGTCAAAAGACACAGATATAAAGAAGTAACAGAGGCTGAAGTAATGTTGTCTGATTTGGAATTTGAAAGAAAGGAGTCTTCTATGAATAGCTTCTATAATTTTCTCTCCTAGTCGTTCATTATTGCTAAGGGCCTGGGATAACTTTGAATGTCCATTGGGCAAAGTCTTCTAAGAGCTTCAGTTCTGCTAGTGCCTTGATTAAAGATGAGATCTCCAGGGAAGTTAAGTAGTCCTTTCACATCTTCAGCACATTATGTAGCAGGTTAGTGGTGCATGTCTTAATAAGGTATGTTGTGAAATGTTATTAGGTGGTAAATGAGAGAAAGCAAGAGAGAAATCAGGGTGGTATGTTTGTGCATGTTGGAGTTGGGGAAGAACACTGATTATACTTAGTTAAGTGAGTTTTAGCCTGTAGAAAGTAGCCAAAATTTAATATGATAATATGAACTAGAAATTTTCAAGAGAGGGTACATTTTCAGGGCTATATAATGTTTTTCAAGTTTATCTAACCAAAGACATTTCCTTTCTTTCTTCTTTCCTTCCTTTCTTCTCCCTCCCTCCTCCTCCTCTTCCTTTTCTTTGTTCCCTCAATTTCTGGCTTATGTCCTCTCTCCTTTTATTGTGGAGCACCTCACAGTGTAACTGTTCCATAGCTTCTACTGTTGGATCAGCTCAATTTGTTAACTGTAAAATTGATGATATCCAGGCCAAGCAAATGCCTGCCAGACTCGATTCTCTGTATATGGGCTACATGCCTAATACTAGCCTGCAGATCTGTGAACATGTGTTATTATTTTCAAAGGACCTTAGTGAAGAAAATACTTGTCAGCCTACAGTTTGTGGTTATAATTTATATACAAATAATTCAAAGCAGATTCTCAATTGCCTGTGGAACAGTAGTTATCATAGTCATGTAGAAGGACCAGTACATTGATTTTTAATATTTTACTGTTAACAGAGACTGGGATTCTGTGTCTCAATATTTCAGACTTCATTGGGAGCTTGACAGCTATAGGAAATGATGACCTCAGAATTCTTTCTCTTCCCTGTCCCAAGCAGTTTTAGCTCTAAAAAACTTAGACGATAATTGTGGGTTTATTCTAAAGTCATCTATAACCCTTTCTACCTAGATGCCAAGTACAGCTGAATAAATGTTCAGAATATAAAATATTATGTGCATGAGATATAAAGGAAATTTTCCATCCCATATTTAGGGCACATTTTTAATTTATACAAGAATAAAAACTTATTTTGTATATGTTTATTACTTTCCTAAAGCTTATTACAGTGAAATATTTCATGTTATCAATAATTTAACATTTAGTTACCAAAATGCAAACATTAAAAAGGTACTTTAACAATAAATGGATTTAGTTCACTACGATCGAAAAATTAATTTAAAAAGTATTTTGCATTAATTTTCAAATGTTGCATATATTTTCTAGAATTTAACCTCTAGGTGGCAGTAAACTGAATTAGCCAAAACATACTTTAGATATTTTTTTTTGAAATTATTTTATTTTAAATTTCGGTCTGTATGTGGCCTCTGGGACTAATCTTCATTTCTTATGAAACCTGTATTTTCTTGAAGAGTACTATCTTTTGACAATTCTATTGCTGGTGTTGTTCCAAAAATAAAGTAGACAGGTTTATATTACTATATATTTATAATGCCATCTCTAATAACACATTAAGAATTTTACAGTGAATTGAAAGTATATTTTAATAGCTAACTATCCTCTGAACAAGATGAAGGGAGTGACCATTTATGAGGATAAATTAGAGTCTTCTAGAAGAATACCCAGATTATAGAATATCTGTCAGACATTGTCAGTAATTTCCTTTTCTGGTATATGTCTTTACAAGGTCACAGCATACTTGTAAATAAGAATTAATTTTAGGTTTTAAATAAGTATTTCCTGTACAAAATAATTTAAACTATAAACACCAGAATCATGTGCAGTATATTTGTGGCTATGTCCTAATTTCACAGACTTTGAAAGTTTAAATATCAAATTCAGATTCAGGGTTGGTAATTATAAAGATGTGATTTAAAGATACTTTAACATATATGCTAGCTTAATATACAACTATATAAATAACTGTATGTACATATTTATACTCACCAGCACACAGATTTCCATGATGATATGGACAAGAGAAGTCATCCTTTTCACAGTATTTTCCATACACTTTTCCAAACTTAATTTTGTGACATAAACATTTCCCACAAATGCAAACTCCTCTACCGCTGCAAACAGGTTGATCCTTGTGTGACTTGCAACTTTCAGAAGGAAATGTATCCTCATCAATATGACATTTATTCTCATCACACTGGAAGCACTTGACATCTAGAAAAGTTTCTTCTACACACTTTCTTTTAGGTCCTGTGCTGTCATCACACTGACAGCTGCAGTTTCTGTGTATATGAATTTTAGTGGTTTCATTGAAACCAATAGGTTTGATGATTGCATAGCTCTTTCCTCCTGTGACATCACATTTTTCCATTGTAACTGTTACATTGAAAAGAACCTAAATTTGTGGGTGAGAGGGAAGAAAATACATTTATATACTTTGATTGTTTTTATTACTAATATTATATATGTTAATGATATTTTAAGTCAATACTATACCATCTATAAGAAATTAATATTTATAAATTACACATGCATTCTTTTTTCATATGTAGATATAACATTACCTTTTAATTTCATTTCCTTATTAAGGAACTGGAGAGTTAAAGGATACAATGACTGAGACTTGCCTATCATGCACCATTAAATGGACATGGATTCAAACCTATTTGAAAGGTATCTACTTCTAATCATTCATTTATATCCTCAGATGATTTCTTAGCAAACTTGAGAGAGAAAAGACCATTTTCTAGATCCAGTCCTTAACTTGCGGAGTTATGGCAAATATTTGGCACTAGAGATAGATCAAATAAACTAAAGTCAAGGGCTTCTGCTCTACTGGTTTAAAACCCTGAAATGAACAATTGTCAAATGAACAATTTTTATTTTGTTTCTGTTTTCCTAGAGCCCAAGTAAAGTTTTGGAGTTAAATTTTAGTTTATACATAATGTTAAGAGGAAAACATGGGGCTTTCCCTGATGTTACTCAAGGGAAAAAGATTTAGGACTCTCAACTTTAAAGTCCTAAGATCTCAAACAAGGTCATACATTTTTCTCAGTGGAGATGTTAGTCTGCAATAATGATCTGGCCTGGCAGGAATTGGTTTCCCCCATGAAACTACATAATTGCTTTCTCTTGCCAAATTCTTCTCAATTTTTTCTCCACAACACAATTGGCTTAGTGTGTGTATTTATATTTGTTAACTCATCTTATAATCTTCAGGTAACTTGGCAAACAAGGTTTATAGTTTTCTTCCATGTTAGACTGAGATATATTACAATTTAAAAATAATTTGTGCTAAGCTTTTTGGTTGGGATGGAGATAGATTAGGTAAATAGATATGGATGGATATATATATGTGTATATATATATGGATGGATATATATATATGAATATATAGAGATTTCCTCTTTCTTATGTATATAGATTATAGATATCCATCTCAACCAAAAAGCCTAACACAAATACATACACACACAAGCACAAACATAGACACACAAGCACAAACACACACACACAATAAGAAAGATCTAAATTTAGGTTTATATGTTATCTATATCCATGCAGAATTAGAATTAGTCTCATAATATTAAAATCAGTACAATTGATGTCAGACTTGAAATGTTTTTTTTTTCTCTTTAAAATATCAAGGAGTAACAGATTGTAAGATAATGTGGTCACTGCAAAAATTAAGTAGAGCAAAACTTGGGATTTCTATAATTAAGAGGTCAAATGACTCTTCTTGACAGTCAAACTGTTTATACCACTTGGTTGAAAGTGACGGGAAAAAAAAGGATGTAGACAAAGAAAAAGAAATAAGCTAAACCATTCTGCCAAAATTGATTTTGAAAGAAAGAGCTTCTTCTAAGAAGGTAATCCTTTCTCAAAAAGTAATAACTGCATTATTTTTTACAAGCACAAAAGAAAAAGTTTCTCTATATTCAGTGTAAATAAAATATATTTTTTGTAAACTGGTATAAAATGTCTTTTGGACAAAATTCAAGGAGTGATTATGGAGAAGCCAACAGAACTTGAATTTGAAATAATTAATTTCAAATATACACTTTGTTGGAGCAACTATACTGTCTGTAGATTCTAAACTTCCCAAGAGGGAAAAGTATCTTCTAATCAGAAAGAAAGGAAGATTCTCCTTTATTCAATCTTATTAACAGAATAGTAGGATTTTTAATCTTTCAATAGCTCTTTCTGTATAGCATGATATTAAAATAATAACATCATAGAACCTTAGAGATGGATGGAAGAGTGATTAGAAGTATTCTAGTTCAAGTTATTTATTTAAAAATGAAGCAACTTATGCCTCACTGAGGTAAATGACTCACTGAAAATCACTTTGTTCTACAAGAATTTCTTTTTAAAGTATATTTCTGTGTGTTTACTCTCTCTTGTGCCAATCCTGGGAGAATCCTTATCTCCCATGGTCCTATTTCCTCATGCTGCTATAATCTGAATCTCTTTTCCATATTTCATTCCTTTTTAGTTAAATGATGACACTTCTTTTTATTGTTGCTGTCCTTAACAAATTTCCCTACTTCCTAGATCATTTTATTGAGATAATATAAGTGTCCTGGGACAATCACAAAGTGAAAGATTCTGTCCATGGGATTTTCAAGGCAAGAGTACTGGAGTGGGTTGCCATTTCCTTCTCCAGGGAATCTTCCCAACCCAGGGATTGAACCCAGGTCTCTCACGTTGTAGACTGATGCTTTAGCATCTGAGCCACCAGAGAAGTTTATAATTCTTAATCCTTATCAACAGCTCCATCACTCGCATTCTTCTGTATTGCTTTTACCCTCAGCTTTCACATTTACTCTGAAAATTTTCAGATTTGAAACAAAAAGGTATTATCATCATCATAAGAACAGACACTTCTTGTTTGAGGAGATGTGATTTCCTAACATATACTGGCTGTGTCATCAATAATAAGTTATTATTAGTAAATAAGTATTTAATATGATACATATTTATTTTAAAATAATTACTAGAGAATTTGAGAGAACAGTCAATGGAGTTACAACTAGTAGGAATGTTAGGAATAGACAATGAAAGTTACTTTGAAGTGTAAATGAGATTCTTAAGGTCAGTAGTAAGCAAAGTTTTCAGAATGGTTTGAGTTTTCTGTGAGAAAGCATGCCAAACAAGTTAAATTACTTTAAATCGGAAAAATGCACACCCACATACTTCATCATTGCTTGTCACATTTCCGCATCCGTCTGTGCCTGGCTTTCTGGTCCCATCTGGACAAATGGCAGTAATGTTAAAGTAGATGCCTTTTACCTGGTTTTCCACCTGAACTTTCACTTCTGAAATGAGTTTCTGCAGAGATGACATTTTTTAGTTGTATACTATAGCAGTTTCAAATGTAAGCAACTAAACGAAGTCAAGTTTATCATGTCATTCTTAATTTAATTTTTTAACTAAATCAAAGAGTCTGTCTTTATAAAATCTTGATTAAAAACAGTATTTCCACATAATGACCTAGCTACATTTGAAATACATAAAAAATACTAAAGGATTAGATTATCTGTGTTTAAATTGCTCTATTTTTTTCACGTATTTCCATGACTGCATTTTGATCACTTCAGAGACACTTCTCACTCAGCCTGTGTTACAGAAATGATCATTTTAATCCAATAATATTTATATTTTGTGATAAAATTTGAAGAAAGCATTGAGAATACATACACAGTACGATACATCATAGCACTTAAATCTTAACAGCTTAAAATCTGGAACACGCTTCTGACATGTACTGCTACTGAAGAAACATTTCAGTTTCAGATACTTAAGACTATCATGGAAACTAAAATGTCTTTTGATACAGAATTGAAAGGTAAATTTTGTGGAGGCCATTTCTATACTGTAGGTATAAGAAATACCTGCTAGTTATGGCCTTGTAAATTCTCCAAGAATGGCCTAGAATTTTTGCCAAATCCCTGAAGCTTGCTTATTGTTTCAATTCTTAATACTGAAATAGGGCCTCTTACTGGGCAGAAAATAATTCACTCATTTATTCACTTATATATACACAGTCATTCAAAAAACATGTATGTATTGCCAATTATTCTGATTATGTGTATCAAGCACATCCTAATTTCTTCCCATCTCAGTTCCCAAAGTTACAGGTATATTAAATATATTCTGCAGATCTGTGTGAATTTCATCTGATAAAATTAAGAGTCTACCACATGCAAAAATCCTTATTTTTGTAAACAAAAGGAAAGGGAAAAGATGAAATATGTAAGAAAAGAGAGTGAGCAACATGGTATGAAGGAAAAAGATATCCCCATGGGTTCTAATTCTTTACTTGAGTAATTTTTCTTTTTCAACTGTATAGTCAACAAAGAAATTAATAACTGATCATGGAATTATGGTAATAAATCTTGAGTAAGATAACTTCCTCAAATTAGTAAATTCTATTTGAATTAGGTAAGACTATATCAGTCACATTTTTTATCAACCAGAGATTCTATACATTGTAATCACTTAATTAAACAGTTTCAGGAAAAAATAGAAACTTCTGCTCAGTCATATCTGACTCCTTGCTTGTCACCTGATGGACTGTAGCCCAGCAGGCTCCTCTGTCCATGGGGATTCTCTAGGCAAGAATACAGCAGTGGGCTGCCATTTCCTTCTCCAGAGGATCTTCCCAGCCCAGGGATTAACCTATATCTCTTGTGTTACAGGTGGAGTCTTTACCACTGAGCCACCTGGGGTTCCCAGGTGGATGGTATACTAATGGTGTTGATATGGTGATGATTTGACAAATCAGAAGGAAATACCAGAATACCATCAGTGTTCTTTTTGCCCTTTTGAAATTCTGTTTCCCTTAAAACGTTAAGCTAGTTATATCTGTTTTTTCAAGCATGATATGAAGACAAATACCTAAAATTTTACCCAGTTTTGAGATTAAGAAATTGTTTCAGACAGTCTTTTTTTTAAAATGAATTTATTTATTTTAGTTGGAGGCTAATTAATTTACAATATTGTGGTTGTTTTTGCCATACATTGGCATGAATCGGCCATGGGTATACATGTGTCCACCATCCCGAAACCCCTCTCCGCTCCCTCCCCAAGTTTCAGACAGTCTAAGCTTGCCTTTTAATATCTAACAGGTACAGAGAGAATTTACTTTTTATGAAGTATAATTCCTTTTATTCAATATAATTTATTTTTAATTTCAGTTAAATTAAGATTAATTATATACTTTATTATAGTTTTAATATAGTTTTAATTTATATAGTTTTTATTTTTATATAGTTTTAATTTTGATGGCAATGTAAATAAAAAATAAAATTCAATCATATTCACCATGTACTAAATTTGTATGTAATTTTACAAAAGTCTTAAAAATGAAATGCAAAGAATTACAAAGTAGAATAAAATATTAGTTTTTTCTTCAATGAATTATGAATTATGAATTTCTTGTAGACTGTGAAGACGAAATGAATTTTCAGAAAAAATTTTAAAGTACAGACATATAAAATTATAACAGAATCCCAGCTTAAGGATATTGGTTAGTCAGAGTTTTTGTTGATTTTGTTAGTATTTTCAAAATTGTTTAAGGTTCATCAGAACTACAATTAGATAATGCATCACAGACCTAACCTAGCAAATAAAGAACATAAAAATAAAGCTATTGTTTCCTTTTCCATGGGTGTAATTTGATACGTAGGAAAGTTTATCAACTTCTGTTTTTTCTAAGGGGTAATTTGTGGGTTCATGTTATGAAAACTAGGGTGACTTCTAATACTGTACGATCCTTTCTTGTTTTGAATATCCTTGGGAACAAACTCCTGTTGGAAATGAGTTACACACAGGTCTGATTTTCCTTGATGAGACGTCTCTCTAGTCCTATTAGTGCTTTCTTTTTGGTAACAGTGAGAAAGAAACTGTAATTAAAGATGCTTTTCCTATTTTATCCAACAGAGTCTTGAGACATAGAATACTTCCTTGGCAAAACAAACAAACAAACAAAAACCTTTGCAAGATTTGTTTTCCTTTTAAGGAAAGAAAGTTTAAACAAGTCCTTCACTTTCTCTCCTGTATCCCCTTCTGTCTTTTTCTTTTGTATCTGAGTTGAAAGCAGATGTTCCACGAAGAAAATGAGAAGCCTGAGATTTCTAACAATACTTGGGCTACTGTTAATACCGTTCAACTCTACTGTGTCAGGAAGGCAATAAGAGCATTTGAAGAAGTGAGAGTTTGTCAACGGCACATAAATTCAAGATAGAACCAAGCATATCTTTGAACACTATGGTAAAAAAAAAAAAAAAAAAAAAGAAAACAGACTGTATAATACAGAAGGAAGCACCTGAAAGCTAGAATTTAGGAAAACCTAGGTTCTGGTTCTTCTTCTTTTGCTTGTTAGCTGTTTGACCTTTGGTTAATTTGCTTAACTTCTTTGAAATTCTACAAATACACAAAAGGAGTACTAATACCTGCCTTATAGGTCAGTTGAATGGATTGAATGAGGTCATGTATGGAAAATAACTAGTTCATAGTGGTATTAAAATGACAGTTATTGTTTTTACAGTGTCCTAAAAGAGACTATTCTATCCAGGAATGACCTAGGTTGAGAGAGCAGATATTTCTTTAACTTTGTATTTAGCACCTACTCTTCACAACCTGGGAACAGCGTACAACTGTCATCTCAATAAAATAGTATATCTCTTAAAGTAATTAAGAGAATTACTTAAGGTAATTCTTTGAATCAAACAACTGAACAACCTAGTGATGATCTAGGAGACCCCAACAAAATTCTCCTAGTAGTCTCCATATCTCAGTTCATTTTTTTTCTGGAAAGTTGCTGTTTAAATTACACAGTGGATTCATTATCTTTATGGCACTGGAAATTATGATATTTCTTGGTAATAAAGTATATTCTATGGCTGTGACTTGGTGACTCTCTGAACATTTAATAAGGAAGGAAATTTAGTAGTCTCTAGCTCAACCTGAATTTAGTAAACTGTGTCAAAGGACATAGTGAAACACAGAAAGCTGAAATGACTTTACCAAGGTTCTGTAACTAGTTAGTGGTAGAGCCAGGGCTACATCAGGTTCCTAATTCCTAATCTGATGTTTTTCCATCACTCCTTTCAAGATGATAGAGCATTAGTTTGTACCTTGCTATAGAAATTGGGGTTAAAAGTTTATTTGAAAAAAAAAATGTGTACAATATATACATACCTGATAGGCTTCTACAACCAGATTATTGAGGTTTGCAGCCTTTGATTCTATTTCACCAGCAATGGTGCCAGGCAAGAGGGGTAGAAGGTCCTAGAAAACATACCAATAGCATTCAGTAAATTACAACTATGTACAGTGGCATCTTACTATGTACAGATGGCATCACCGACTCGATGGACGTGAGTCTGAGTGAACTCCGGGAGTTGGTGATGTACAGGGAGGCCTGGCGTGCTGCGATTCATGGGGTCGCAGAGTCGGACACGACTGAGTGACTGAACTGAACTGAACTGGACAGTGGCTTAGCAATCAAGAAATATTTGAAAATCTTATAGGTATCAATGGAAGATGAGTCATTACATGAATAAAAAAGTTAAAACACAAGAAAAAATATAAGCAACTAACTAAAGCAGCTAAAACATATATACCTAAAATGATATGTATTTCTGTGTGCATGAGTGTGTGTGAGTACCCAAGTTACATGCTGACTTAAACCTTAAAGTAGAGACCACAGAACCTGGTCCCAAGAGATTTTAAAATGAAAACGGTTCTGAGGGCAAATGAATTTGATAAGTTCTGCATATGGTTTCTTCCACATAGAGACTCAAAATGTATACCCCTGCAGTTCAGAAATAATTTAGCATTATTATAATAACTGCCACATTCTCTAACATTTACTTAATTACAAAACTGTTTTCTCATGTAACATAAATATTTTGCAGAACTGCTTTTCCATGGAGCGGTCTTTAGGACATGTTTGTCCAAACAGGAGAAAAAAAAAAAATCAAAGTCACAAATGGAAGTTTCATCGAACAGGTGTTCTGATGGTCCATTAAAAATGGACTCTAGGTATTCCTAGTGAGAAAATGAAAATTAGTAAAGGCTTAAAGGTTTACCAAAGTTGTAGATTAACTAAGAATAGAGAAGTAACTAGTTTTAATAGAGTGAATGGTGCATATTTATATGGAATCAGATTATGAAAAGTCTTGAAATGCATTTATATATTCATTTTATCATTCACAAGTATCACTGAGTTCTTGCTGTATGCCAGCTACTACTTGAACAAGAAGCTACTACAAATAATTTAGTACCTCAGGTAAAAGGGAAATATATTTGTCAGACATTTTAAAAATTCATTTATATAACTTTTATTAAGTAGCATCATATGCCACTTTGAAAATGCTAAATTATTAAGCCACATAGTTTCTACCCTTAAGGATCTCATAGGAATGTAAATGACAGTTTCAAAAAATGATGTTCCCATGAAGCAATAGTCATATATGCTTACTCCTTGGAAGAAAAGTTATGACCAACCTAGATAGCATATTCAAAAGCAGAGATATTACTTTGCTGACTAAGGTCCGTCTAGTCAAGGCTATGGTTTTTCCAGTAGTCATGTATGGATGTGAGAGTTGGACTGTGAAGAAGGCTGAGTGCCGAAGAATTGATGCTTTTGAACTGTGGTGTTGGAGAAGACTCTTGAGAGTCCCTTGGACTGCAAGGATATCCAACCAGTCCATTCTGAAGGAGATCAACCCTGGGATTTCTTTGGAAGGAATGATGCTAAAGCTGAAACTCCAGTACCTTTGGCCACCTCATGCGAAGAGTTGATTGATTGGAAAAGACTCTGATGCTGGGAGGGATTGGGGGCAGGAGGAAAAGGGGACGACCAAGGATGAGATGGCTGGATGGCATCACTGACTCGATGGACGTGAGTCTGAGTGAACTCTGGGAGTTGGTGATGGACAGGGAGGCCTGGTGTGCTGTGATTCATGGGGTCGCAAATAGTCGGACACGACTGAGCGACTGAACTGAACTGAACTGAATGCAAGGGATACTGAGCAGGCATTTGAGAGATGGGGAAGTCTGTCAGGGACTGTTTCCTGGAGGAGGTGATTCATGAGTTGTGTCTTCAAGGATGAGTAAGAGTTAATCAACTAATAATGGAGAAACGCTTCCAGGGATGGGAGATAAATAGCAAGAACAGAGTTACAAAGGAAAGAAAGAGCCTGGTGAGTGTGTTCACAGGAGAATTAGAAGCATGACTGGAGGGACAAGTTTAAGGCAGACAGCTTTGGGGGATGAGGTCAGAGAGGCAAGCAGGGACCCACTAGCCTCATGTGCCATAATAATCAGAGGAAACCACTGGAGCACTTTACTCAAAGTGTGATTCAAATAGCTCATCCTGCAGCCAGGTGAAAGGTGGATTTGGGAGATGGGTTAGGAAGCTGTTACAACTCAGACAAAGGTGATTAATAAAAATGTCTGTGAGCAACCAAATTGGGTGACTGGATGGCATACACAGGACTCAGCAGAGCTTGTTACGCTTTTAGAACCTGTTGATTTTCACTTTGCATGCAATTCAATTAATAATAAACCTGGTTTTATGGTTTAATAGTCAGTGGAAATTCTCTTAAAGGAGTAGGAAGAAACTGCTAGAGCCAATATCACCATCAAGAAGTAATAAATAGCAGAGAAAAAGGAGCCAAACAATAAAAAGCTGCTCAGTGAGTTGAAATTCAATTTGAAATTTGAGCTTAGAGGTTAAGAACACAGGACTTAGGCTGTTAGGAAAGTATATAACCTCCCTAAATGCATTTGTTTCCTTCATCTTTAAAGTGGGCATATTAGTAATATTATCCTTCTTGTTATGAGTTTAAAGAATATCAAATGAATTAATGTTAATAAACTCAGTGCTTGACAACAGTAAGTACTCAAAAAGTGGAAGCTGTTACTATTGTTAATAAAGTGATTTGGGCATTTAATTTGAGTCCGAGCTCTACTTCTGTGGATATAACAGCTGTTTCCTTAAAATGAATTCCATGGTATGTAAATTTTGGAAAAGAGGGAATTACATCTTCACTGTATGGAAAAAATGATACAATTGCTCAGGGATTAAATGATATAATTAAAGTAGCACTTTCAGATGATAAATGTAGTAGTCAGATATTAGGGAAACTGGTGACAGGAACACCAGCTTTGAGGCAGATGCAAATGAATTCAAGTAGCTGTTGAAACCAAAAGAAAAAATAGTTTCTCTGAAATAGTAAAAAAAAAAAAAAAAAAAGGAGTAAAGGACATTGTGGGTACAAGGTAAAAGCAAAGACAAAAAGGGAGATGAAGATCCAGTGAACAGACATGTATAAAGAAAATTAGGGTATCACACCATTGTAGAAATGAAGAAAAGAGAGTTTCCTGGAAAAAATAATCTAAAAGACTGTGCAAAGAAAGCTATAGCAGGATCACAGAAGTTCTATATTGAGGGTGACAGGAGGAATCCCATGGGGTGCTGCCAGAGTGACACAGGTGTCAAATGTCTATTCTGCTTGTAGGACTCACCTGGCTGAAAAGATTCTGACAAAACCAAAAGCATTCTTATGTAGGAAGGCTTTGACTGAATCAGCCGCTTCCATGGCTCCTCTTATTCTTTTATTAGATGACCTAGAGAAAATCTAGGTATGTTGGTGCTAGATTTGTTGAAAAATACTGATGCTCCCCAATCTAATCTATTATAAAGATATGCCCAAGGACTAGAATAAGCAGAAATGTGGACATGGTATAGTTGGGGTGTGCACTACGTTTCACCTGATAAAAGTCTTCTCCAATATTGTCACAGTCAGTACCAAGTCTGTCTACAATGCAGGAGACCCAGGTTCGATCCCTGGGTCAGCAAGATCCTCTGGAGAAGGCAATGGCACCCCACTCCAGTACTCTTGCCTGGAAAATCCCATGGACGGAGGAGCCCGGTAGGCTACAGTCCATGGGGTCGCAAAGAGTTGGACACGACTGAGCGACTTCACTTCACTTCCCTTCAGTACCAAGTACTATCAGTGCCCTCACTTGATTCTAATTTTAGGTTTGCAAACATAGAATTTGCATTTATTTATACTTAAATGTTAACTTAGGACACTGTGTAGTATACATTAGTTAATATAGTATTAAAAATACATTGTACAAAGTATAAGAACCCTAGAATCCTTACCTGGGGTTCTGAGAAGTATTCTAATTTTAAATATAGATGCAAACATTTTAATTTTTACATTTTGGGAGTTAACATACCTTATACCAATGAAACTGTTTTCCTTGAACTGCAAAGATAACATTAATATTGTTGTCTATTAACTTTTCTGAAAGTTGGCCTAGTGAGGGATGTTCCTGTAATGAGAAATGAGAAAATGAGACAAAGAAGGGAGTGAAATTTAGTGCATCAGTTCCATACACTTCCAAACATCTGTTATAAGTAGAACTGTATGATTAACATAAAAATGTATTGGGTTGGGAAGGATTATTGTTTTACTAGAGGCATTTAAATTACTAAAAAAAAAATAAGGTTAACATCAAAGTATTAAGGATATTTTAAAGACAAAAGTGCCATAAAAATATCAGAAGCTCTGAAAAATGAAGAGGGTTGCATTCAACATAGAACAAAGTCTTTAGCATCTTTTAGGTTAACAATGGACTCCAAGTGACATAATTAAAAGATTACCTAATATTCAGAAACAGAGACATATTAGTGACAATCACATTCTAAGGTGAAATTCAGTAACAAGTTTTGAAATGCAAATATATTAATGTATATATGCATATATATTTGATGGGCTTCCCAGGTGGCGCTAGTGGTAAAGAACCTGCCTGCCAATGCAGGAGACACAAGAGACCCAGGTTCAGTCTCTGGGTGGGAAAGATCCCCTGGAGGAGGGCCCAGCAACCCACTCCAGTATTCTTGCCTGGAGAATTCCAGGGACAGAGGAGCCTGGTGGGCTACAGTCCACAAGGTTGCAAAGAGTCGGACACAACTGAAGCATCTTAGCATGCATGCATGCAACAGAATTTGCTATGTCACATGGTGTAGTACAAAGTCTATTTAAAAGAAGAAAATCCTATATTCAAGTCCTGGGTTGTCAGTTTATGATAAAAATGTATCTAGCTGTACTGGGAATATTTTCTAATGGCAACAACTGCTTTTCAAATATTTTTGCTTTGACAAAAAATAATCAGAGTTTGCCAAGCATTCCCCCTTCTTAATTTTTAAAACCATTCATATTTTATGGAAAAATTAATCCACATGTTTTTGACCAGCTTATACTTAACACACATAAAACCAATATTTAAAAAGCCGTCCAAAATGTAAGCAGTTTTTGGAGCCTTCTTAATCTCTTTCTCCTTCTCAAAAACAGGAAGTAACACTGACTGAAAATATACAAAATTTAAATCCAGAAAATTATTTTTTCTCAGAAGATCATTAAGAAGGTCAGTATAGTTTTAAGCTTAAAAGAACACATTTTTTAACCCTAGAAAGAACTGTTTTAAAAGAAAATTCTAAGTACCTCGAGGCCAATTTGTTAAAGTTACAAATGCTTTACAGATGTTTAAATAAACCATTGTTAAGAGGAGAGTTGTGGATTAATGGCCATTGTTGAACCCTTTCCCCTTTCCCCCATGAAGCACAGTATCTTTTAAGTATTAAGTATTTTACCTTTTATGTCTTGTATTTCACTAGTAGAAATACTCCCTCTCAGCCAGCTGTCCTGGTTTGGTGACGTCGCTACTCCTCAGCCTTAACTCCCCCTCTATCTAACCTATTACATATTGTTTCTCTAAACATTGAAAATAATTAATAGAGATAACAAAAATTTCATGGCCAAAGGGGAGAAGAGAAAGCAATGTGCCAAAGCAGCACCTAAGTAGTTAAGGGCAAAAGGATTCCTTTTACATTTTTCTTCTTCACCAACACCTTCACTGTGATTTGTGAGAAATAACTTAAAATGTCAGAAGGAAAGAGGAGGTGAGAAAGATTAAATGGAAACAGTTTTGGTTAAAGAAATAACTGTGTAGAGATGTATGAATTTTAATAATGTACCTATGTAGTGATAAAAAATAAGCATTTAAGATTCTCTGTAAAAGAGATTCATTATAAAAAGTTATATGTTAATATAGAATTTGAAGTATTGCATATCATACTAAGATATGAAAAAAATGTCTTGGTTAAGTGAAAGCACTCAATTATCTGGATTATTTTTCCATTATTTTTTATAAATCAATTTTTAGATGACAGAGCATGAAAAAATCTGATAGCACAGATTTATTTAAAGATGAAGACTTATGTGTTGTCAGTCTCCATCTCTCCCATTGGCCTATTTTTCTATCTATATGGCTGCACAGTAATAATATCATAGGCCTGTGTTTCTCATCAGTGGCACTATTTACATTTTGTGTTGTGGTGTGGGACTGTCCTGTGTGTTGTAAGATACTCAGCGATGTCCCTAGTCTCTACCTATTAGATGCCAATATGTCCCTCCTCCCCTAGTTGTAACAACCAAAATATCTCTGGACATTGAAATATCTTCATGGAGGCAGGATACAAAATTGTTCTGGCTGAGAGCCATACCATGAGCAGGGGCCCTGGAAACAGACCACCTGGGGCTTTAACTCTTGGTTCTGCAATTATTAGCTCCATGACACTGGGAATCTGTCTTTACCTCTCTGTGATATAGTTTTTCTATATGTAAAATAGGTATAAATACTAGTATCTAGTATCTACTTCTCAGAGTTACGATGGGGATTAAATGGGTTAACACATGTTTAAGTTACCATTTTCTAATTATTAAACCCAAATTAATGATTAGTAGGGGCTCGTGAGTTTGGGTAGACTCTGAGAGTTGGTGATGGACAGGGAGGCCTGGCGTGCTGTGGTTCATGGGGTCGCAAAGAGTCAGACATGCCTGAGCGACTGAGCTGAACTGAACTGAGGGGCTCATGTCCTGATGTCACATCGCTTGTCATTTACCTAGACTCTGCTATGTTGGGCTGTGTGACCACAGACACGTTCCTGATTCTTTTAGTGCTTCCATCTTCTCACTTATAAAATGGAGGTAATAGCAATATCTATACTTCACTGGGATATTGGATGGTGCTCCCTAAGTGTAAAGGAGCAAATACCATAGCTGCTTAATAAAAGACAGCTTTCAGTAAAAGACATTTGGAGACCATTACTAAAGGCTAGATGCTGGGCTGTTGGATATGCTTTGACTTGCCTCATGTATTTACCATTTCCACCTGGCTCCTGAAGTGTTTGAATTTGTGGCTCCTGTCAACATGGTGTCCGCTGCATTCTTGATATCCTTAGTTAGTGAATAAGGGGCATGGACTAATCATTTTTTGTAAGCTGTTTAATGAGAATGGTAATAAAAAATTTTCTGCTTAAACATGATTTAACCAAACATAATTTATTTAGAACATTCTATTTCATAAATATTTTCATCAGTTTTTGTTTTTGTTGAGTTACTTTGGAAAATCATTATTTTTTCTCATTTTTAGGGGCATTAGAAGCAGTGTGAGTCTACTTTGAGCCTAGCCCAGGTGATTCTATGTGCAACTTTGCTTTCACTTTTTAGGAAAAAACAAACAAACACCTAAATACTGTTCGCAGAAATAATTTCCTGGATAGTTTTCTGCAAGCATGAGAAGCATTCAAATTAGGTCTACTCTAAAGTTATTATTGACGTCCTTATTGTTCACGTGGCATTTGCAGTTCTAAACAGATCATAGAGTAGCAAGCTAAAATCAGGCATTTCAATAATTTTAAAATCTGTTATATATATATATATATACATATATATACATACACATGTACATATTATTTTAACTGAAGTGTAGTTGCTTTACAATATTATATTAGTTTCAGGTGTACAACATAGTGATTCACTGTTTCTATAGATTATAAGCAATTAGCTATAATAGCCTAGCCTACAAAATATTAGCTATATTCCCTGTGTTGTATGTTACATCTTTGTATCTTATTTTATACCTAATAATCTGTACCTCTTAATCCTTTTATCTTATCTTGCCCCTCCCTCATCCCTCTCCCTGTTAGTAACTACCAGTTTGTATCTGTGAGTCTCTTTCTGATTTGTTATAGTCATTCATTTGTACTTTTTTCAGATTCAACATATATGTGAATATGTTCAGTATTTGTCTTTCTCTATCTGACTCATTTTACTCAACAAAACACCCTCTAGATCCATCCATGTTATTGCAAATGGCAATAGTTAATTCAAGAGTTGAGTAACACTCCATTGCTATATATATATATATATATACACCACAAACTTCATTTATCTCTTGACGGACAGCTTGCTTTCCTATCTTGACTTTTGTACACAGTGCTCCTATGAACACTGAGGTACATAGGTCTTTCTGATTTTCATTTTCTTCAGATATATATGCCTAGGAGTGGAATTGTTGGATCGTATCTTAGTTCTATTTTTAATTTTTTGAGTAATCTCAGTACTGTTTCCATAGTGGCTGTACCAGTTTAAATTCCCACCAACAATGCACTATGATTCCCTTTTCTTTACATTACTCTTCTATATTTGTTATTTGTGCTCTTTTTGATGATAGCCATTCTGAAAGGTATGAGATGATATCTCACTGTGGTTTTAATTTGCACTTCCCTAATGATTAGTGATGTTGAACATCTTTTCAGATGCCTGTTGGCCATCTGTATTTCTTCTTTGGAAGAATGCCTATTGAGGTCTTTTGCCCATTTTTAAAATACATGTGTTTGTTTTACGATATTGAGTTGTATTAACTGTTAATATATTTTGGATATTCACCCTTTATTAGACATATCATTTGCAAACATCTCACATTTAATAGGATGCATTTTCATTTTGTTGATGGTTTCTTTTGCTGTGTAAAAGCTTTTCAGTTTGATTAGGTTCCATTTGTTTATATTGCTTTTGTTTCCCTTGCCTGAGGAGACAGGTCTGAAAAATAGTACTAAGATCTTTGTCAAAGACCATACTGCCTATGTTTCCTTCTAAGAGTTTTGTGGTTTCTGGTCTTACATTTAGGTCTTTAATCCATTTGAGTTTATTTTCGAATATGATGTGAAAAAAAGAATGTTCTAGTTTTATTCTTTTGAATGTAGCTGTCAGTTTTCCCAGCACCATTTGTTGAACAGTCTGTCTTTTCTGCACTGTATATTCTTGCTTCATTTGTCATAGATTAATTGACAGTATGTGCATGGGTTTATTTTTGGACTGTCTATGTATCTTATCTATATGTCTGTTTTTGTGTCAGTACGTACTGTTTTGATTGCTATAGCTTTGTAGTATAGTCTGAAGTCAGAAAGAATGATACTTCCAGCTTTGTTTTTTTCTCTCAATATTTCTTTGGCAAGTTGGGGTCTTCTGTGATTGTATATAAATTTTAGAATAATTTGTTTAATAGTTATGTGAAAAATGCCATTGGTAATGAGAATTTGCATTACATCTTTGGGTAGATGGCTTTGGGTAGTATGGCCATTTTAACAATACTAATTCTTCCAGCTCAAGAGCATGGGATATCTTTCCATTTCTTTTTATCATTTTCAGTTTGCTTCATCATGTTTTATAGTTTCGGAGCATAGGTCTTTCACCTTCTTGGTTAAGTTTATTCCTAGGTATTTTTATTCCTTTTGATGCAAATTTAAATGAAGTTGTTTTCTTGCTTTCTGTCCCCGACAAAATATATACTAATATATTATTAGTGTAGAGAAAAATAACAGATTTTGTATATTAATCTTGTATCCTGAAATTTTACTGAATTAATTCATTAGTTTTAATAGTTTCTTGATGGACACTTTATGGTTCTCTATATATAGTGTCATGTTATCTGCATATAGTGATATAATCATTTATGTTGATCAGAGATATTGACCTTTTTTTTTTTTTTTGGTATTGTTTTTGTCTGATTTTGGTTTCAGGGTAAAGGTGGCCCCATAGAATCAGTTTGGAAGTGTTTGAAAGTGAAAAAAAATGAAAGTGAAAGTTGCTCAGGAAGTCGTATTTTCTTTTCAATTCTTGGAAATAGTTTAAGAAAGACAGATATTAACTCTTCTTTGTATGTTTGGTGGCATTCTCCTGAAGCTCTTTGGTCCTGGACTTTTGTTTGGGAGGTTTTGATTATTGATTCAGTATCAATACTAGTTTGTGATCTGTTCAAATTATCTATTTCTTCCCAATTCAGTCTTGGAATATTGTATGTTTGTAGGAAATTACCTATTTCTTCTATTTTGTCCAATTTGTTGGTATTAACTGTTCTTAGTATTCTCTTATGATCATTTGTATTTCTGTGATTACAGCAGAACTTCTCTTTCATGTCTTATTTTGTGTATTTCGGTACTCTCTTTTTTTTCTTAATTATCTTGGTCAACAGCTTATTAATTTTATCTTTTAAAAAAACAGCTTTTGGTTTTGTTGATCTTTTCTATTGTAGTTTAAGAAATTAAATAAACTTCAATTTATTTATTTCTGCTTTAATCTTTATTATACCCTTCCTTTTGCTGCCTTGGGACTTTGTGTTTGTTTTCCTTTAGATGGTAAGTTAGGCTGTTTCTTTAAATTTTTCCTAATTTCTTGATATAGGCCTGTACTATAAAACTCCCTCTTAGAACTGCTTTTGGTATATCCCATAGATTTTAGAGTATTGTGTTTCCATTTTTATTTGTCTCAGTTTATTTTCTGATTTCCTCATCAATTTCTTCATTGACCACTGATTTCTTACTAGCATATTGTTTAGTCTCCATGTCTTTGTTCTTTTCCCACTTTTCTGTCTATAAGTGATTTCTAGGTTCATGCCATTGTGGTCAGAAAAGATGCTTGATATAATTTCTATCTTCTTAAATTTGTCAAGACAATTGGCATGTGGTCTCTGGAAAATGTTTCATGTATACGTGAGAAGATTGTGCATTCTGCTATTTTTGGATGGAATGTCCTGTAGATATCTATTAAGTGCAACTGGTCTAATGGTTCATTTAAGGCCACTGTTCCCTTATTCATTTTCTGTCTGGATGATCTCCTCAGTGATGTCATTGGGATGTTAAAGTGTCCTACTATTATTGTATTACCATCCGTTTGTTCCTTTATTTCTCTGTGTGTGTGTATTCCTGTATTGGGCATGTAAATGTTAATAAGTGTAATCTCCTCTTGTATGGATCCCTTTATCATTATATAATATTTAATGCCCTTATTTGTCTTATGTTACAGACTTTCTTTTAAAGTCTACTTTGTCTGATACAGGTCTGCTGCCTCAGCTTTCCTTGTTTCCATTTGTATAGAGTATCTTTTTTCAACCCCTTACTTCCAGTCTGTGTATCTGTAGCTCTCAAGTGAGTGTCTATAGCAGCATATTGATGGTTTTTCGATGGTTTTTTTTTTTTAATCCAATGAGCCACCTTATGCCCTTTGATTGGAGCATTTCACCCACTGATATGAAAAATGATTATTGGTAGGACGGGAGCATACTGTGGCTCAGATCATGAACTGCTTATTGCCAAATTCAGACTTAAATTGAAGAAAGTAGGGAAAACCGCTAGACCATTTAGGTATGACCTAAATCAAATCCCTTATGATTATACAATGGAAGTGAGAAATAGATTTAAGGGCCTAGATCTGATAGATAGAGTGCCTGATGAACTATGGAATGAGGTTCGTGACACTGTACAGGAGACAGGAATCAAGACCATCCCCATGGAAAAGAAATGCAAAAAAGCAAAATGGCTGTCTGGGGAGGCCTTACAAATAGCTTTGAAAAGAAGAGAAGTGAAAAGCAAAGGAGAAAAGGAAAGATATACGCATCTGAATGCAGAGTTCCAAAGAATAGCAAGAAGAGATAAGAAAGCTTTCTTCAGTGATCAATGCAAATAAATAGAGGAAAACAACAGAATGGGAAAGACTAGAGATCTCTTCAAGAAAATTAGAGATCCCAAGGGAACATTTCATGCAAAGATGGGCTCGATAAAGGACAGGAATGGTATGGACCTAACAGAAGCAGAAGATATTAAGAAGAGGTGGCAAGAATACACAGAAGAACTGTACAAAAAAGATCTTTACGACCTGGATAATCACGATGGTGTGATCACTCATCTAGAGCCAGACATCCTGGAATATGAAATCAAGTGGGCCTTAGAAAGCATCACTACGAACAAAGCTCATGGAGGTGATGGAATTCCCGTGGAGCTATTTCAAATCCTGAAAGATGATGCTGTGAAAGTGCTGCACTCAATATGCCAGCAAATTTGGAAAACTCAGCAGTGGCCACAGGACTGGAAAAGGTCAGTTTTCATTCCAATTCCAAAGAAAGGCAATGCCAAAGAATGCTCAAACTACCGCACAATTGTACTCATCTCACAGCTAGTAAAGTAAAGCTCAAAATTCTCCAAGCCAGGCTTCAAAAATATGTGAACTGTGAACTTCCTGATGTTCAAGCTGGTTTTAGAAAAGGCAGAGGAACCAGAGATCAAATTGCCAACATCCGCTGGATCATTGAAAAAGCAAGAAGAGTTCCAGAAAAACATCTATTTCTGCTTTATTGACTATGCCAAAGCCTTTGGCTGTGTGGATCACAATAAACTGTGGAAAATTCTGAGAGATGGGAATACTAGACCACCTGACCTGCCTCTTGAGTAATCTGTATGCAGGTCAGGAAGCAACAGTTAGAACTGGACATGGAACAACAGACTGGTTTCAAATAGGAAAAGGAGTACATCAAGGCTGTATATTGTCACACTGTTTATTTAACTTATATGCAGAGTACATCATGAGAAACACTGGACTGGAAGAAACAAGCTGGAATCAAGATTGCCGGGAGAAATATCAATAATCTCAGATATGCAGATGACACCACCCTTATGGCAGAAAGTGAAGAGGAACTCAAAAGCCTCTTGATGAAAGTGAAAGAGGAGAGTGAAAAAGCTGGCTTAAAGCTCAACATTCAGAAAACGAAGATCATGGCATCCGGTCCCATCACTTCATGGGAAATAGATGGGGAAACAGTGAAAACAGTGTCAGACTTTATTTTTTTGGGCTCCAAAATCAGTGCAGATGGTGACTGCAGCCATGAAATTAAAAGACGCTTACTCCTTGGAAGAAAAGTTATGACCAACCTAGATAGCATATTCAAAAGCAGAGACATTACTTTGCCGATTAAGGTCCGTCTAGTCAAGGCTATGGTTTTTCCAGTGGTCTTGTATGGATGTGAGAATTGGACTATGAAGACGGCTGAGGGCCAAAGAATTGATGCTTTTGAACTGTGGTGTTGGAGAAGACTCTTGAGAGTCCCTTGGACTGCAAGGAGATCCAACCAGTCCATTCTGAAGGAGATCAGCCCTGGGATTTCTTTGGAGGGAATGATGCTAAAGCTGAAGCTCCAGTACTTTGGCCACCTCATGTGAACAGTTGACTCATTGGAAAAGACTCTGATGCTGGGAGGGATTGGGGGCAGGAGGAGAAGGGGACAACAGAGGATGAGATGGCTGGATGGCATTACTGACTCGATGGACATGAGTCTGAGTGAACTCTGGGAGTTGGTGATGGACAGGGAGGCCTGGCGAGCTGCAATTCATGGGGTCGCAAAGAGTCAGACACGGCTGAGCAACTGAACTGAACTTATGTGCTTATTGCCATTTTGTTACTTTTTTCTGGTTGTTTCTCTGTTTTGTCTTATTTCAATCTGTTCCTTTGTAGTTTGATGATTTGCTTTAGTAGTATGCTTGTATTTATCTCTTTTTAGTTTTAGTCTCTTTTTAGTTTAGTAGTAGACTTTAGTTCATCTGTTTTCATTTTAGCTTTTGTATACCTATTATAGGTTTTTGATTTGTGATTACCATGGAGTTCATGTATGTTTATGTATAACTATGTCTGCTTTTTTAAAGCTGATAGTCATTTAAGTTTAAACATATTGTAGAAGAGCTAAATTTTTTACTATCCCCTTTCCACCTTTTGTGTTTTTGATATCATGTTTTACATTTTCATTCCTATCCCTTAACTATTTATTATAGTTTTAGTTGATTCTATAATTTTGTCTTGTAACCTTTTCACTGGCTTATTTATGTAGTTGAACTACCATGTTACCATATATCTGCCTTTACCAGTGGTGTTTCCCCCTTCCTATAATTTATTTCTTTGTTACAGCCTTTTCTTTTTCATTTAACATTTAAGTTTGGATAATATTGATTAACTCTCTTAGTTTTTGCTTGTCTGAGATGCTCTTTATATATCTTTCAATTCTGAATGATAACTTGCTGTACAGCGTATCTATCCTATGTTGTAGGGTTTTTTTCTTTCAGCACTTTTAAGTGTGTCATGTCACTCCCTTGCAAAACTTGCTGTAAAATCAGCCTTATGGGTGTTCCCTGTGTGTCACTCTGTTTTTCTCTTGTGGAAAGTTTTCTCTTACCTTAAACTAAAAGTCGTAACAATATTTTTTAGAAATTGCATATAAACTTAAAACTTTCTAGGTGCTTTTTGCCTGGGTGAAATTCCCTTTACTTTGCTGATGGTGCATGTTCATAAAACCCAGAGGTGCTAATACTCTAAACTAATCTTATCTGTTTAATTTTGAAAGTTTTTTATACAGTGTTAAGCAGAGAAAAAGTATGAATCAGGAAATAGGGTGAAAGTTTTGATTATATGCTTTATTTTTTTTAAATTAATTTATTTTTATTTTACTTTACAATTCTGTATTGGTTTTGCCATACATTGACATGAATCCACCATGGGTGTACATGCGTAGTTTAGCTATGTTAAAATTAACTTTATTATTCTTATGACATATTAGTAATTTCTATGAGACTATATAAATTAAAGGACTTCTGGGGAGTTAAATAAGAGGAGGAGTGAAGAATCACTGACCTTAAAATGATGAGGCACAAAAAGAAAAAAAGGTTCAGAGAAAGAAACACCAAATCTAAGCTACTAAATGCAATTAGCAGTGTGGTAGGATCTTGCCTTTTTGCATCTCTCCATGAGGACTGAGAGTCACAGCAATATTTAAAAATCTCATTAATAATGGTTCATTGCGTGACCTGTTTGCCTCTTCCAAATACTTGCTCCCTGGGCCCGTTTCATTGTTATTGGCGACTCTGGCGTTACTTGTGGTTGAGGGTGGGGGTCAATGGTTGTGAAGAGGGCTCTGAATGAGGTTGGGAATCACCCTGGAGGAGCTGGGTAGGGAAACAGGATGAAATTCTAAAGCCTCAGTATCAACAACTTGTCTTCTACACCATTAATAAATGGCAACCCACTCCAGTGTTCTTGCCTGGAGAATCCCAGGGACCGGGGAGCCTCGTGGGCTGCCGTCTATGGGGTCGCACAGAGTCGGACATGACTGAAGCGACTTAGCAGCAGCAGCAGCAGCTACCATTTTAGAATTAATTTTTAAATTTTAGACTGTTATAAATTATAACTGCTAAATTATAAAACTATATTACTCAAGTTTTTCATTCTGGCACTTGGAGAAAAAGCAGTGGAAAATGTAATTTAGTTAATACTATAACATTATTTGCCAATGGTCATATATAAAATATAACAAAGTTTAAATATAAATTATTTAAAAATTTATCTTATCATGTAATATATATAAGAAAAATTATATACTTTATTTTATTTATTCTATAAGTAAGATTGCAACTAGAAAGTAGAGCAAAATTTACACCAAGAACTTCACCACTCTATTTCTTCTAGGTATCCCTTAAGACAGTATGGCAAAATAGTTAAGAATACGTATTTATTAAAAGATTGAACTGGATTGAACCCTGATTCTGCTACTGATTAACTTTTTAGCTGTGTGTCCTCAGTCAAGTTTCTTAATTTCTTATACCCTCAGTTTTTCTATGTATAAAAGAAAGATAATTATGACTACCTTACCGAGTTGTTATAAAGATAAATTTCATATAGTGTGCACTGTACTGTGTGCAGTATACTGATACTGTATGTAGCAACAGCGATTTCAGTTAATAAAACCTCAAAACATGGTAGATGTTACTATTCTGAAATTCACATTGATCCTCATGAAATAGCTATGTGAATAAGCAGTAGAACTCTGGACGATGTAAATTAGACATATGAAATGCCTTTTATCAATTATTACCTTTTACAAATGAAAGAACCAGAGTCTTGGACCAAGAGGCCCAGATACTATTCAACATTACTGGTATTGGCTGCTGGAGATAAAACTAAGAAGCAAACTATTTTATTGCTTGTCTAAACTTTATCCATTCAAATTCCTCTATAATGGCTGAATAGGAGAGAATAGAAGTCATTTTAATATGAGCAGATAAATATGCTTAAGAGTTAGGCTCAGGGTAGCTTTGGATAGAGGAGGTTTCAGAGCAGTAGTACATCTTGTGTATATAAATGCACAGTCAAAGGATCAATCAAAATGCTTGAATTTCTTTTGTTTTAGGGCAATGTCCCTGGAAATGAAGGGAATAAGACTTCTTAAGAAAGGACTCCTTAAAACACAGGCCTGGGATAAATGAGGTAAAATACTCTTCTAAGGTAGTAGCAATATTGGTTTATTCAGTACCTATTGGTGACATGTGGAAGGTATCAGTGATATGTTCATTCTTTTAAATAGGTAAAAGTGTTCAAGAAGACAAATATATTTCATCATAGTTTGTCCAAATTCCTGAATATGAGTCCAAACACTGTGTAAAATTCCACCAGAATTATACTTTGTTTCTGTAAGGTTATATGGCATGGAATATGTCTAAAAGTATGAGAACATTTCTTTGCCTTAAGGAATCCTTCCTAGATGAGCAGCAGCACCATCTAAAGTACAATGTGGAGAGCTGACTTCAGTGACTTGGCAAAACTTTAAAAGGATAATTGCAATGCAGTTTGAGAATAATGTAATTATTATTTTTCCTTAAAAAAAGCTTCTACTTTTCTCACAATAGAATGGTTCCTCTTGTCTTCTCTCAACTCCCAGTAAATGAATTAGAACTCTATCTCAGATTAAAAGAGATTGAACAGAAGGAAAGATAAGTAATGACTAAAATGGATGAATCCACTGAAGTGAAATGTGACTTAGTAAGAGAGAATCAACATTGAGAAAGACACTAAGGGAATAACTCCAAATCCTAGATTTTAAAATTCAAATTCCAGCTACTTTAAAAAAATCTTTAAATGTTAAGGTTGCTTTCAAGAATCTAAACCAACCAAGGGTTGATCTTGTTTTATGTGATAATGCAGTTGTTCCTTTAGACTTTCAAAAAGTCTGGTAGGGCATTTCAGATTAACTAACTAAAACTATTTAAATTTCACTTGTAGGAACCACACACATTTCAGCATAATTTATATGCTTCTGATATTACATTTCCCAAACAGTGCATGAGGTATCTTCAAGCACTGTGGTACACTCACCAGGGGCCGCAAAATATCTTAAATATTTAAGGGAAGCATAGCCATACTTGACATCTGTCAGGTATCCATGAACTACCAGCTGGAAGTGGTTCTCAGCTTGATGATTACATTTGGCTCTGTTCTTTTACATGATGTCATATCTTAGCAAAACTAAGCAGCATGAAAATCAGTATGTAGCAGAAAATGCGGGTGGCTATGTCCTGTTTGATTCCAAGGCTTGGGAGGCTCCCATTATAACATATTTACTAAGAATGACACAAATTTTATATATACACACATATGTATGATTCATCTGTATTATTGTTTTAACTGGCTACTAGGTTTTTAGAACATAAATAGTTATGTTATTTGGCCCTAATTACTTAATAAACAGAACTGTCAGGCGGTCTGTTTGTTTTGCCCTTGTGTACCAGCGTAAAGATTACTAAGACCTAGGTGCCACAATATAAGAAAGTTTGGAAGCTTTTGTTCTAACATTTGCATGCATGTGTAAACAGGGATCACATCACAAATAAATGATGCTTTATGCAATTGATTTTCTACATGTAGAATAGCTAATGCTGGGAAATATGGCTCTAGGAGATTGTATTTAAATATATGATTCAGAGGTGAAACTAACTAACCCTCAGGAAGCTCCTTTCTCCAGGGAATCTTCACAACCCAGGGATCAAACCCAGGTCTCCAGCACTGCGGGTAGATTATTTACCATTTGAGCCACCCAGGGAAGTCCAAATACCGATAAACTTCAGAAGGAAGGAGTGACGTATAAAATATTAAAAGCCAACCTTGTTTTACTCCTTTTTTCCCCTAGTCTCTACTTAGATTTTGTTTTTCTCTGAGGATTCCTCAGGCCAAATACACTTTTCTTCATCTCTAATATGTTTTTCAATACTAACCCTGTAGAACTAGCTACAAGTAGTCAGGCAAACATATATGTATATGCTCTTTCCTTTGAAGGTTCTTCAGTTGCATAAAATGTAAGCTTTTCTATCACTTTTATTTTCATAAATTATACATTGCTTTGTAGGACATTAGAGAGTCAGCTACTAGATGTTATCCATGTATTTCAGCCTTACATTTTATTGATCAAAATTTATAGATTGCATTGTTCTGTAACTTGTCTCTCATAACTTGTCCTGACTCTGCATCATGACCCTTTAGGTAATTTCTTGGTACAGGGACAGCTGAATTTGCCAATTTAAACTTATACTAACCCAAAGAGTCATAATTACTAATAGGCTATTGTTACATTACCATGCTCGTTGATCTGACGTAGACGTTGTTTTTCAGATGGCAGTTTCCGTCATTTGGCACCACTATGCCTGCCAATTTGCTGTCGAGAGCAAGATGAGATGTCTGATCTGTCATCACCAGCAGCAATCTTTTAGCTTCTTTTCGCCATCCAATATGACTCTTAAGATAAACATGTAATTAGATCTTGTACAATAACATAGATTTTACTGTGGTCTGTATCTGAAGTAAACATTAAATATAAGTTAACAAACATTAAGTCAGGCTAGAATTATGTGCATAAATTCAATGCTGTTTCACAAATAGCATTAACTTTTATTTGTATATCCTCTTCCACAGCCATTAAACCACACGAGTTCCTGGCAAGAGACTTCTGGTGTTCCCACAGAGGAAGAAAAGGCCAGGTTTACAAAGTTTAGACTGCCGAATGTGATGTGAGTAGGCCAACAAGCTATTTCTGGTTCTTCCTTGCAGAGTAGTGAGTGAAAAGAGCAGCCCTTTTGGAAATGATTTTCCAAGAACATAAATTTTTCTTTCCCTTATATCTTTTCCTATTTATAAACTTCTCCTAATTTAGTCCCTCTGTCCTGAACACATACCAAAATGAGTATCATTGGTGACAAATAAGTGATAGGAGAAGAATGTATTCTTTTCTGTAATGTTTCACTTCATAAATCAAAGAGAAATCAAAAATTCTTGGGGAATTTTATATCTGAGCAAACACTCAATAATATGAAACTTCTTACCTCACAGACAGCTGCCTGAAGCATAGCATCAAAACCCCCTTCAGGTGTATCTATATTTCCAGAGATCTTCTGTCTGTGAACTGCTTTTTCAAACTCAGTGATGTTCTCTGTCAAAGACAGCACATGGATATACCCATGGGGAGGCATACAGTCTAAGTTGTAGTCACTGTATGGGTAAAGAAGAAATGCAAATTGTTTTGCTATGTGTCCTTCAAAGATCCAAAATATTACTCATGTAAAAGTGTGTGGTTGATGTGAGAAGGGAATGCATTTTTTTTTGCCAATAAAACTTTATGAGAGAAAAATCTATATTTTACAAAATCAGAGAAAAGCTCAATATTGCTGAATATTTCTTTGCAGGTAGGAATATAATAGCTTGGCTTCAAAACATAAAGAAGATTAAGCATGTTCCTTTAATATAGGACACCTAAGGGCTTTTATTATGCTAATATACACTATTAGTTTTTAAGAGGAGATGAGAATTTTCAGTGATTTCCTATCACATTTGTTCATGGAACAACTGAAAAACACTTTTGGGGAAATATTTTTCGGAATTTAGTTAAAATAGTGTACTTTCGTTAGATATTTTAAAATATTTTGCTAATTTTAAAGTGATTCTTGTGGAATCACTGATGAATGGTCAAAATTCATTAAAATTGTTTTGAGAATTCCATGATGTCCTCAAAGGTAAGGATTGTTTCTCAAGTGCATCTGTGCTTGGGGGAAGGTGTATGAAGCTCCATGTAGAGATGCATCAGTCTTTTCCCACTACAACAGACAGCAGTGCTGTTTTGGTAAATTAGACTATACACTGTAAAGTGATCTGGGCAATGTATGGAAGTCAGAAAGAAGATAATAAAATTAAATGTTTTGTTAAGAGAGAACTGGACACATTTATATTTGCTCTCCAAAAATTCAACAGGCTAAATGTTGTGTGAGAAATTCGTATTTTAAAGGTCGGTTTTCCTTTCACAGTAGGGCACACACTATTTATAATCAGCCTTCCAAAATGATAAGAAAAAGAACTCTTTCTAGCAAACATAATCCTCATCTTTTGACCTACCTACCCTCCATGTGCTTGCTTAGTTTTCTTTGAAATAACGTTATAAGCAAAGTAATTATAAACACAGTCACAATACAGTAATGGAAATGTAGGTGCAATACTGGCAGAATAAGTGCTTTAAAATTGATAAGCCTTGCTTCAGCAAATTTGGAACAATAAAAAAGAGAAATTCAGAACATTCAAAGGGGTGTTTATATATAGGGTAGCCTGATTATTGAATGTTTGTAATAAAAACTAAGTGAAAAAATATAAAAAATAAAAGCCCCTTTTAATCTTAGAAGTTTCAGATAGGAATGTCCTTCCTCTATAAATATTTTTATTTCTCATTTAATTAAAACAAAAATAGATAATTTAGTAAGTCCTTGATATAAGACCAAAATGAGATTTTACAAGGTTTTAAACTTGTTTAGCATTAGGAAGTCCATGTCTAGTATTAGATACCTGCATTGATTATGAATTCTTTCTGGATGGATACTAATGTATGGTGAAACTGTTTTATCAACGTATGAGCCAAATCCAAGGCGAAAGTCACGGGAGAAAAATGCCATTTTTCTAGATAAATCATTTCCAACTGAATTTAATTTTTCAATATTATTGTGCATTGATGCTGAGACATCAACCAGATAATAAAGATCCACAGGATATTTCTTCAGAGGATGAATTTTCAGCATAAAATTAGCTTCAGCTCCTAGTTCAAAGAAAGACAAACATAGTGTAGTATTCATTTTTAACATCTCAGGTTAAGCTATCAATAAATCAGTCACATTTTAGATATAGAACAGTGATCACTAATTTGTGCATAATGAAGGAAATTGGGAATATTCTGGAATAATTTTAAGGCAGTTAGAAGAACATACCAATGTTTTAGTCTCCAAGTTCTACAAAGCATTTCTCATAATTCTATGGGGCAAAGATAACAGCAAACAGACCAACTCAATATAAATGTAATAGGGAATATATTTATCACCATATGAACCTACATTTCTAGTGTCTAGTAAAGCACAGCCCAGACATCAAACAGCATTCTGTTATGAGTGACTAGAAGACTGTGTTTGTTTGCAGGTGACTTTCAGGTTTGAAGACATCCAGAAAGGCATTCTAAGAAAATTTACCCCTTATTGGGTGCAGGTGTAAATTAATTCTTCTGGGTTAAGGCATATTTATATATGAGATGCAGAAACTATGGTACTAAGAAGTACATTAAGCTATTCAGAATACTTACTACCTCATCATGAGTTGTTTGATAAGATTCTTCCCAACCATTAGTTGTAAGAAAAAATGAGACAGTGGTCTAAAGAATGATATGCAGCAGCCACACTGAGAACCTAAGCTATGTAGGGGACTGTCTTTGTACAATGCATAATTAGTGCTTAAGAAACGTATATGCTGAAGAGGGATCACAGAGGCAAAGGAACTGGATGAGAAGAGAAACTCACCGTAAGGAGAATTGTTGGAGCCTCCAAAGGACAACTGTCTTTGCAATACAGTTTTATTTAGCTCTCTGTCCATTATCATGTGATACAAAGATCTGGTACCTTTCAGAATGAGTACTTCTGTATTTAACTTTTTAAAGTACGTGGTAAAAAGTTATCAATTTAAATACAGACAATTTGTGAATTTTACTTTTTTAAACAATAAAGCAAATTCTTTGTAAGTCATTAATTATTTGTATATGGGGAGTATTTTGAATGGAAAAAAAATGAATAAATACCAACTTGAGTACATAATTAGTAGCCTGATCTACTTATGAAAAGGAATCCTATAATTTATCAAATCATTTTCAGTCTTAATATGCTTAAACATATAGCATATTTTAAGCATAATAATAGCATAATATAGCATAAGAATAGCAACATTATAAACTTATTTAATAGTTCAGATGTTTTTCAGCCAGATTATGGAATGTATTCAAAATAGTAAGCTTTTTGGTTTTATTAATATTAATTATGGGAGAAAGTGGCTATTTACTTATTCCTAAATTTGCCTTTACATGCAGGAAAATTCTTTATTATAACATCTCTGTTTCATCTGCCTGAGTTTGGGAGGAGAAATTGGGTTTGCATAGCCCAGCCCAGTCAACTTTCTCACTCCCTTTTTTTAGGAGCTGGGCTGCCTACAGAGAGCATATATTCAGTTCTGCTTTCTAAGTATATGGTGAAAAAGCCTATCCATGGAAGTGACCTGAAGTTTGGGTAGAGAAGTTTAATTCAGGAGAATGATAGAATCAGGTAGACAGAGCTGAATTGATGAAAAATAGAAATGGAGTATGTTGGAAAGTGTAGTTCATATGGAGGAGCTCGTGTTTTAATATGTGGGTCAGCATTTAATTTTTTTTTTTAATTTGTGTAGTTGTTTTTTAACTGTTGACTTAAGCAAATGGCTCGAGGCATTAGGCACTGGCCACATGGTATTTTCACCTTGATGGATCATTGTAGTTTATGTTGGCTCTGCCTAAAGATGAATGGTTGCCTATTTTGACAGAGTCACTGAAAAATACATCAGGTATTCAGTGTATTGTGTGAGTTGTTATACTGTTGGTTGGTTATCTCAGCCACAGGCAGTCTGTACAGAATCAACAAAAGCACAGTCCTTGGAGGCCTGAGCTATTGGGAGAGCTCCAGCCATTCAGGGGCCTTGGCTTCCCTGGTAGCTCAGACGGTAAAAGCACCTGTTTGCAATTCAGGAGACCCAGGTTTGATCCCTGGGTCGGGATCCTCTAGAGAAGGAAATGGCAACCCACTCCAGTACTCTTAGAGCCTGGAAAATTCCTTGGACGGAAGAACCTCATAGACTACAGTCGGACACGACTGAGAGACTTCACTTTCACTTTTCAGCACATATCAACTGCTCACAGCTGAGCAAGCAAATCCTAGGCTCACTAGCCTCAGCAAAGAAGACGGCTTTTAGGAACCCTTGCCAAGTGACCGGGGTTAGAGGGTGCAGTCTGCTGTGGCTTGATTTTGGATTACATAGATGCTGACATTAGCGCATGTACCTGGGTCAGTTGAAGACCGCAGCATGGACTGACACCTCAGTAAGACAAATTTTCACCATAGGAGAAAGGAAAATCTTTCTGTACACAGGCCTTTTACTCATTGCTGGAGAGAACAATAATCACTACTTTAAAACTGCAAGGCACTTGAGTTTCCTAAAAGGTTTTAGCTTTAAGCAGTGAGCTTAAGGTAGGCAGCCCTAAATAGGCTGACCCCAGACCACTCTGCTTGTTAAGGAAGAAGCTGAAGGGGCCACGTTTAGATTACCACATTTTGCTGATGAGCAAATGACACTCCATGACACTCTCTTGTTATGCTCTCAAGTTGGCTTTGGATTGGATAATTGGATATGAAACAGAAACCTTCTCTTCATATAGGCAGTAGATATAAATACCTTTTCATGGGAATATGGATACTATGTCCCTTGATAAAATCCTCATTCAGTTCATAGTGGGGTTCCACCAACACTGGGCTCAAAGGGAAAATGACATTAAAAAGGTTTTGAATATACTGAATGAGAAAGAATCAAATCTAAAAATAAAACAATATCTGTGGGTATCACCATTGTAATATAAAGTCCAGCAGAAAAGTCTTAAATGTTACTCTGAGAGAGGAGTTACGTGGGGGTGGAGTATTTTAGTGAGTAAGAGCTACTAACTGAAGTGATCTATCGAAAATATTTACCACAATATTTGGTATCTAGTAAATTCCCAGATGGCATTAGTGGTAAAGAACCCGCTTGCCAATGCAGGAGACATAAGAGATGCCAGTTTGATTCATCGGTCTGGAAGATCTGCTGTAGGAGGGCATGGCAACCCACTCCAGTATTTTTGCCTGAGAATCCCATGGACAGAGGAGCCTCGAGGGTTACAGTCCACAGGGTCGCAAAAAGTCAGACGTGACTGAAGTGACTTACCAGGCACACACAAATATATAGACATTAGTAATTATTACCATTATTGTTACTACTAGATTCTAAGCAACATCAGGATAAGAACTGTTTATTCATCTCTGAAGCCTCTGATTTGGTACATGCATAGCCACTCATAAATGTTCTTTAAACTATAATTGAAGAATATTTTCATACAGCATTTGAAAAGGCCCACATGTATACCATAGTAAGAAGCTGATATTTATAATTTCTTTCACATAGTTCAGGAGATCTTAAATATTAATAGTTTCTCTCTGTAAGAGGAAAAGAGTATCATCTGGCCCCCAAATATTTATGTTACCACTTATGTCAGCTACAGGAAAGCTTCATCTTCATATTTTGAGATTTTAAAGGTTCTAATCCTATTCCTTTGATTAACATCAAAGGCAAAAAAATAGTTTGTGACATAGAATAAGAAAGGGGACTTGGAGGAAAGTTGAGACCTACTTACAGCTAATGCCAATGTTGGTTTGAATAGACCAAAGAACTAAAGTTGTTAGAATGAGTTTTAAATCACTCAACTAATGGTGTGAGCATCTCTGAAGAACTAGTTGCAACAAACATGTCTGGACACTAAGAAAAGATAACTTAAAAATATTCATAAATGAAACTAATAAGTCATAGGAAAATATGGAGACATGTAGAAGGAAAAAAGAGCTGCCAGTTTCTATTCATTGTCTTTGGGCAGGGGAAGGAGAAGGGCCAAGAATGAGACCAGTTTGAAACAGCACCGTACAGACTCTGGCACATTTCTGGATTTCTGTAGGGCTAAAATAAGGGATATGGGCCAGGCGTTGACAAAAAATGCATGACTCTGTATGTTTTTTGTTTTTAAGTTTTGAATTCAAGAATACCTGAAGAATCTTACATTTTAAATTAAGCTACGCTAAATCAGTTTTTTCTTTACATTATTAAAATGAATCAACTTTGAAACATTTTCTTCAGTTAGTGAAGTATAAATTATATGAATCCCTGTCATATATTACTTCTGAAGCAGAAATCGAGAATTCTCTTCTCTTTCCTACCCTCCTAAAGATTTCATCTCATTTCACTGTTCTTAGGGAATATCAACTAGGATCAGTGGCCTATTTCTGTTATTATTTCTCTATAAGATTGATAGGTAAAAATAAGAAAAAGAGGTATAGTTTAAGAAGTAGAAAGTAAAAGAAAGTGTACTTTAAAAATCTCATTTAAAATATTTGATTTTGTGTATTTTGTACATATTCTTAATATTCTTTTAAAAGCTTAGTCAGTATATGATATAATAGAAATATTCATAAAAGCTTTTAAAATTCTTAATAGGTGCTACATAGAAGGTCATGAGTTTTTATCAGACAAAAATAAAGTGATTATCTATAAATAAATCTAACAAATAAATATAAGATTAGGGAATAAACATATTTTACACATAGTATGCATTATAACAGACCTTCAACTCTTATCTCTGTGTTAGAGTATAAAGGAGTTTTACATCATAAGGAATGAGGTCTATATATATATATATATGGAATTGGTAAAATTCCAGATACAGCTTTATATATTATGCCCCAAAGCTAGCATGTCTTTGATGTCACAGTACACTTTTAGATGAATTTATTATACCTATTTTAATAATTATTTGCTATATATGCAGATTATAAAAATATAGTTTTTCATAGCTATAGGAAGGATAACTTATACACACTAGACAATTTTAGTATTTTCATACACAAATTCATTAGTATTGACTGAAATCAAGCCCCATAATGATTTCACCAATCTCTGGGGACAAAACCTCCACATTCTCTCTCAAGTCTGGCCATTTTCCTCCTGCATTGTTACCACCACTGCCATTGCTTATCTACAGCACTGAAACAATTTCTCAAGTTTTGAACTATTATTTTATAGTTTCAGGAGGATTCAGCCACCATTATGTCTACAAAAGAGAACAAACTAAATTCATGTAAGTGTATAAATTTAAATGTAACATATAAGTAGAAAAAATTCACCTTGTAATTTTCAAATCTTAAGTATTTAAAAAAGAGCAAGACATTTTTAAAGGCTATTAGTCATATTTTTAGAGGCAAATAATATATGATAAGCCTCATCTGTAAGCTGTTGAAAATTAACATTCAGTGAGAAAAATAAGCAAATTTGTATGGATGGGGCAAATCACACACAAAATAGAGAGGTAAAGATAGTTAATAAACTTAAGAAAAAGGTTCAAGCTTTCTAGTGCTAGGAAAAAAAACAAAAGAAAATAGCTAATGGGCGAGTTACACTTAAACTGAAGAGATTAAAAAGAATGAGGAATAGGCGAAGTTGATTCTGGAAAGCCTAACTGGATATGATTTTTTTTGTGTGAATAATCTAATAATATATGTAACCTAGTAAATCTATGACTAGAAATGTATTCTAAATAAATAGGTTGTTATAAATACATGGAGAGATCGACAGATACAGATACGTACATGTATGAGTATCATTGAATATTTGTTCCAACAAAGTGCATTCAGGTTTCATTGGAATTGTCTTACATTTATTGATTCACTTAGATTTTGTTATATTACTGGAATATATATATATATATATATATAACTGTAATTGTTATAATATTGTTTTCCTTTTCAGGAACATAGAATTCTTCTGCATTTATTCATACTGGCTTTTAGGTAGCACAATGGACTCTACATACTTTTTTAGAAAGTTTCTTGCCAGACAGTTTATGTTTTAGGTTGCTGCTTTGAAATGATCTCTTTTAGATTACATTTAATATTTAAAAATTTTCCTTTCACAGCCTTTTAACTTTAGTGTTAGTTTTGTTTGATTTGCTTGGATTTCTGTGTAGACATAAAAAATTAATTTTGCTTTATCTTTTCAATATGTTTATAACTTATATTTGGTTTTCTTGTCGATTGCTTTTATATAAAACTTTCAGAAGGATTTTAATATGTATTAACAAAGTATTCTTCAATTTTATTTGTGCAGGAATGGACACTAAATTTTATTGTATGATTTCTGGCATCTTGAGATAACAATAAATATTTTTCTTCTTTTGGCAAACTAAGATGACAAAAAATACATTGATTTTAAGATAATCAACTACTGCAGGTTAAATCTACTTGTATGGTGACATTCTTCTTATTGTTCTTATTATCACATGAAATTTAATTTGATTCTTTAAAATGTTATTAGGGATTTGATCCTAAAGTTATGATAACTTGTAAAAATTGAGTAGCTTCTATGCCTTCTCAAAACACCATGGGAGAATTTATGTAGCTTAGGGATAAATGTGTTCCTTGAATGTTTAGGTGAACATTAAAGTGTATTTCCCATGAAAATATTTAGACCTAGTGTTTTTGGGGAGAGTTTCTTTTAGAATTTTCTTAACTTCTTATATCTTTATTAGATTTCTTAGGGTTCTACTTCTTCTTGAGTCAATTTTAGTCATCTATATTCTCCTAGGAAATTATTTTTATCATAATTTATATATTTTACCATTTTAAATGTATTTTACCATTTTTAATATTTTGAAGTTTTTTCCCCCAATATTTTTTTCTCTGGTCATAGTCTGTGTAATCAGGTCATTTGCTTTGGGTCTTCTTTTTCTAATTAGCTTTGCCAACAATTTAGCTATTAGATTTATACATTCATTTCCTTTTTAATTTATATTTTTTATTTCATTTCATTTTGTTTTTTCTTAACTAATTAATTTATTTGTTTTTGTTGTTCCTATATATTTATCTGTATGCTTCATTTTTTTTCAATGATAAGAGCGTTTAAAGTTCTGAGTTTTCCTGAGAGCAACTTTGAACACATCCCATTATGTTCTGATGTGTGCCGTTGTTATTATCATTATTATTAAATTGTCTGTGAGTAGAATATTGATTTATTCTTGGAGATAGAATTTATTTAGGAGAAGCTTTCCTTAGTTTCTCTATTATTTAATATTTGTTAATCATCTTATATTGGTTTCAAATTTTATTGCAAGGTGTTCAGAGATGTTGGCCTATAAAAACAGTTTCACTTGGAGTTTAGTTTTTTTGTATAAAATAAAATTAATTTCTAAAACTATTTCATGGACTTTGAAAATATTATTTTATATATCAAGGACTATGGACTGAATTTTGTTCCCCCCCACCAAAATTTATATATTAAAGCCCTAACTTACAATATGGTCATGGAGATGGAGCCTTTGGGAGGTGATTAGGTTTAGATGATGTTCTGAGGGTCGGGTCCTCATGATGGAATCAGTGCATTTATATGTAGATGCAGCAGAGTGCTCCTTTTCTATCTGTCACTCTCTCCCCCTTCAGAAACTGAATCTGGCAGTGCCTTGATGGCAGACTTTCTAGGTCCTAGAACTGTGAGAAAATAAATTTCTTTTGTTCAAGCTACTTACTATATGGTATTTCGTTATGGTAGCAATAGAAGGTGACAAGTGTCATAATACCAACCTAGTTACTTTCATTTTTGTGTATCCCTTTGCAGCTGGCATTCATATGTCCATACTAGTCTGTATAATTGTTTGATATGGTGACGTGCACAGTTTTAATTGGAAGCTGGGAGTATGCCTAAGGCCAAGAAAGAAATGGACTTTGTTATTCTGGTAATCAAAGAGTCTGAGAAAAATAGCTTGGAATTAGGAGGGCATTTGTCGATAATGGTTATTCAAAAATTTAGTAATAGGACAAGACCACCCAAAATGAAATAATGAAGGCTTCAAGGCAACTGCATACCACTTAAAACTAAATGTATCTAATTTAGTGATGAATATTTTTGTACTTGAAGTTATCTTGCCATATGCAGTTTGTTCGTTGAGATTCTCTGGCACTAAAGAAAATGAATAATTTCCCAGTGGCTTACTACACCCACCAAACTGTGGAATACAAATGTATGGAAGGACAAGTAATAGAGAAGTATAGGAGGAAAAGTGTGTGTTACTCTCAGGGACTAAAGCAGCTCAAGTCAATTATGATAATTATGAATTATAGTTTTGTTTTTAAAAGCTTATCACAAAGGCTAATCTCTTACTAATTAATCAACTAACAAATTCAGCAAACACTTATGGAATGCTTACTACATGCCAGCACTCTGATAGGCACTGGAAAAACAGATTGGAATAAAACATGTTCTTCTTCCTATACAGAGCTGGCAGTGTCCTTGGAACACAATTATAGTATAATGTGATCAAGACTAGAAACACATAATTATAATAAAGTGTGGTCAGGTTTGCAGAGAATGTCCGAGGCCACACAGCTAGCTAGCTATAGGCACAAGAAAGACTAGAATTCTGATTTCTTGATTCTGAGCCTACTGTTATTTCTACAGCAACAATACTGCCTGTCATAAAATGTTAAATATGAACAAATAAGGCTAGATTGGGGCTTCACAGGTGACTCAGTGGTAAAAAATCTGCTTCCCAATGCATGAGACACAGGAGATATGAGTTTGATCCCTTGGTCAGGAAGATCCTTTGGTGAAGGAAATGGCAACCCACTCCAGTATTCTTGCCTGGGAAAATCCCATGGACAGAGGAGCCTGGTGGGCTACAGTCCATGGTGTTGCAAAGAGTCAGACAGGACTGAGCACACATACGGCAACAAAGGCTAGATATAATTCTAACTTGAGAATAAACATTGATATATTTGAAAATAACCGTACCTTGATGCAGCTGGATCAGCACTTCTCCTGGTGTCACCTGGGTATTAATTTCATTTTCACTTGGTATTACACGCACAGAAGGGTATTCTATTAAATCAATTGAGCAGCCTTTGTGTATTAAATTGGAAACAGTGTCACAACGTTCATTCTTTGATTCACCTGAAATGAAATCCTGTTTAAAAGAAGGAAAATCACTGATGTTTTAGTGCATATCATCCCAGTTATAACCAAAGAAAACCACATAATAAGTACTACCAAGAAACCATCTTCTGATATTGTACAAATTATACGATTATTAAGAATAGCTGCACGTTTCCAATAAGAATACTGGCAAATTTGTCTTAAAGAAGTTAATTTCTAAATCTTATTTTGAAAGAAAAAATGAATATTAAAAAGGAGATTTAAACCAAGTACTTTAAATATCATTAACTGATCACTGTAAAATTATACCAATTTAATTCTAAACATTTTACTTTGGAAATACTGCTCCAAAAGAAAATTTAGGCAAAATAGACCATTCAGTGTGGTTCTGCATGTAAGCTTTAATTCTCAAAGAACCCAAATGATATGTTTACTATATTCTATTATGTTCAGAATGTGGGAACAAGTCCTCAGAAAATACGTGCCTAATTAGGTACCAAATTCATAAAAGAATGAACTGGAAATCTATATTTCCTGGACTGAAAATTCCTTCACTTCTTATACACATAATAGCATGTAAGTAATTCAGTAAACCAAGGAAGATGATACAGTGAGTCTGGGAGATATGAAATTACAGCTCAGATTCTCCTGATTTTGCAACTGAATCTTGAACTTTCATTACAATTCAGCATTGGTTAGTTCATGCTAATTCCATAGCTATCCAATAAACTAGGAATTAGTTGAGCAAGCTTAAAATTTATCTTGACTGAGAAAAATTTAATATTTTTATTTTTCATGTAACCAGTTTTTCTCCCTAAGAACAGGAAATGTATTGAAAAGTATAGAAATATAGTTTATTATATAAATGTTGGCCTGAATTATTTGGGGTATTTGCTTACATATTAGCTGAATATTTGCTTAGTGATCTTCCTGGGAGTGGTTATTTTGATCTGGCATTCAGTCATTCCTTCTCCAGTTCAACTGATTCAAAAAATTGTACTTCCAATCAATTATTCATTCAATCAAAAGAGTATTGAATACTAACTCAGGGACAGTAGTTTTATTAGGTACTGAGGATGCAGAACAGAAAAGGATGGATAGAGTCCCTGTTTAAGTCAGCAGACCATCAGAGAATTCAGCCATTAAGTGAGTTAATGTAATCATCATAGGCATTAAATTTAGAGGAAGCAAAGAATGTCATAGAGTTATGGAGAAAGGAGATTATCAAGTTTAATATTGCTTGAATGTGAGTTCACTAATTGTGAATACAGAGATCCCTAGCACTGATGAAGAATTAGATGGAATGGAGGTAGGCAGTATAAAAACATTCATATAAGGATTTTAATTTAAGTCTTCTCTCAATTTAGAACAAGGGTTGGAAAACTGGAGACAGTAAGACAAACACAACCATAGCTTGTTGATGTATGGCTTGAGTGTTAAAAAATACTTTTTACATTTTTAAAATGCTGTAAAACAATCATAAAGAAGAAGGATGCACAACAGAGACAGTATGTGGCACAAAAATGTTTAGTATGTTACCCTTCACAGTACTGATCCTGAATTAGAGTGTGGTGCACAGTTATAAATATAATTAAAAGAGAAGAAAGAATATGTTCTTTTTAATCAAAATCTCCAGGTCTCATTGGTGAATGACTTCATGGGAATAAAAACAATTGCCTTGCTGATGGCCACACACCTAGATTTTAGTCTGAAATTTAAAATGTTTAAAGCCTTAATTTCTCATTTCCAAATTTATGCTATCTGTTGATAAAACTTAGGGGTACAAAATGTAAGATTTAGTTCTTAAACAACTTGGAGCTACTCAAAGAAAGGTGGCATATACTGCTAGATTTATGGGGCTAGATGAGGCGATCTCATCTGTCCTTAGAGCCTGGGGAATACTGAGGGCATATAGGGCTTGGTACATGTATGCTCATTAATGCCTCCCATGACAGGCCACAGACCAAAGGCCACATGTGTTTTACAAAAGTAAAAACTGCAGGACTTCAAATTAGGAAAGTAAATATGGTACAAATGACTCTGATTTTTCGTTTTGGCCAGAATTTTGTGATTTATATATAGAGAATGAAAGAGAAGGGAGGGTGGTTAATTCACTGCAACTATACATCAAGCTGTATCACTTGACCTTTAAATGTCAAATCATTTTGCTGAAACAGGCAAAAAAGTCTCAATTGTTTTGCAGTGTGTGAATCAGCATGGCTGTTTTTACTTTAGTATAAAAACTAAGTTAGAAGTACGTTGCCAGTTTGACAGTTAGATTTGAAAAGAGAAGAAGCAATCGTGGCATCAAAACAAAGAATGGGATGCTGCCCCTACGCACTGTGGCCCACTCTCCACCTTGTATAAAAGAAAAGAATTTGAAACCACACCCTTTTAACTTTTGGTGATTTGAGTCATTTTAAGGTGATTTGAGCCTTGAAAACTTTTAATTCTTATATTTTACTTTTTTTTTTTTACAAGAAATACTCAAGCAAAATCATCCTCCCAACTGTCTGCATCTAAAACCTACTTGAGAATGAAACACCCAGGTTGAAGTTATTACCCTAGTTGACTTTTCATCAGTTGTTACTTTCATCCATTTAATGTAATAATCTGGAGATATAAATAGGAAAAGGTTTTTCTTGTACTCATTTCTGAGTCTTTTCTATGCTCCAGTTATGGAAATCTGCATAGAAATGACAAGATTCTATCATTTTCCTTTTTAACAGTGAAAGCTCTTTGTATTGGGTTGGCCAAAGAGTTTGTTTGAGTGTTTCAGTAAGCTGACATGAAAAATCTGAGTGAACTTTTTGGCCAGCTCAATATTATAGTTCAGTTTAATTATGTTCCAAGACTGACCTGGAAACTTCTGGCTATGTAGTCACAACCTGTGTCTGACACATCAGGCAGAAGAGGAAGAGAAGCCTTTAAAACTTTCAAATATGTTTGTCTCTTTTTCCCGACATTGATATGTCAAGTCTTTCACATATGTTAAAAGGAATATGAAACATTGAACTAGATAATACTAATACAGTCTTATCTGTTCTAAGTATTTTCCAGATACTTTTATGTAACATGGAGAGAAAGAGAAGTCAAAATATATAAAATCACAGATTAACTTGCTACACAAGAATGCAGACAAATTGATTATACCCTGTATAAATTTTCTAGTGAATTTTTACTTTTGTCCAGCTTTGGGAGTTATAAAAACCAGGCTTAAGTTATTTTTGCTTATCTTTTCTGATCATGAACAGAGAAAATATTGCATCTTCCTTTCTTGTCCCTCTACGCTTGCTGGCTGAGAAATAAAACCATCAGTTGTGCATATGTACCTAAATGGTGGGTGAGCTTTCAAAAATAACAGCATTTTTCCTGTCAGTGATATCAGGTCAGCATGTGGGGAGTGGACAGCTCCTTCTGTTAATGATATGGCCAGTGACTTTTAAAAATTTTATTTATTTATTTATTGAAGGATAATTGCTTTACAGACTTTTGTTGTTTTCTGTCAAACCTCAACATGAATCAGCCATAGGTAAACATATATCCCCTCCCTTCTGAACTTCGCTCCTATCTCCCTCCTCATCCCACCACTCTAGGTTGATACAGAGCCCCTATTTGAGTTTCCCAAGCCATTCAGCAAATTCCCGTTGGCTATCTATTTTATATATGGTAATGTAAGTTTCCATGTTATTATTTCCATACATCTCCCCCTCTCCTCCCCTATCCCCATGTCCATAAGTCTGTTCTCTATGTCTGTTTCTCCACTGCTGCCCTGTAAATAAATTCTTTAGTACCATTTTTCTAGATTCCATATATATCCTTTAGCATACGATATTTACCTTTCTCTTTCTGACTTACTTCACTCTGCATAATAGGTTCTAGGTTCATCCACCTCATCAGCACTGACTCAAATGCATTCCTTCTTATGGCTGAGTAATATTCCATTGTGTATATGGACCACAACTTCTTTATCCATTCATCTAGGTTGCTTCCATGTTCTAGCTATTGTAAGTAGTGCTGCAGTGAACAATGAGATACATGTGTCTTTTTCAATTTTGGTTTCCTCAGGGTATATGCTTAGGAATGGGATTGCTGGGTCATATGGTGGTTTATTCCTAGTTTTTTTAAGGAATCTCCATACTGTCTTCCATACTGGCTGTACCAATTTACATTCCCACCAACAGTGCAAGAGCATTCCCTTTTCTCCACACTCTCTCCAGCATTTATTGTTTGTAGACTTTCTGATGATGACCATTCTGACTGGTGTGAGGTGATAGATCATTGTAGTTTTGATTTGGATTTCTCTATTAATGAGTGATGTTGAGCATCTTTTCATGTGTTTGTTAGTCATCTGTATGTCTTCTTTGGAGAAATGTCTTTTTGGGTCTTTTTCCCACTTTTTGATTGGGTTGTTTGTTTTTCTGGCATTGAGTTATATGAGTTGCTTGTATATTTTGGAAATTAATCCTTTGTCAGTTGTTTCATTGCTATTATTTTCTCGCATTCTGAGGGTTATCTTTTCACCTTGTTTGTAGTTTCCTTTGCTATGCAAAAGCTTTTAAATTTAAATAGGTCCCACTTGTTTACTTTGGTTTTTATATCCGTTAATATAGGAGGTGGGTCATAGAGGATCTTGCTTTGATTTATGTCATCGAGTGTTCTGCCTATTTTTCCTCTAACAGTTTTATAGTTTCTGGTCTTATATTTAGGTCTTTAATCCATTCTGAGTTTATCTTTGTATATGGTGTTAGGAAGTGTTCTAATTTCATTCTTTTACATGCAGCTGTCCAATTTTCCCAGCACCGTTTATTGAAGAGGCTGTCTTTGCCCCATTGTACAGTCTTGCCTCCTTTGTCAAAAATAAGGTACCCAAAAGTGCATGGGTTTATTTCTGGGCTTTCTATCTGTTCCATTGGTCTATATTTCTGTTTTATGCTAGTACCATACTGTCTTGATGACTTTAGCTTTGTAGCATAATCTGAAGTCAGGAAGGTTGATTCCTCTAGCTCTATTCTTCTTTCTCAAGACTGCTTTGGCTATTCAGGTTCTTTTGTGTTTCCATCTGAATTGTGAAGCTTTTTGTTCTGGTTCTGTGAAAAATGCCATTGATAATTTGATAGAGATAGCAAGAATCTGTAGACTGCATTTGGTAATATAGTCATTTTTACAATATTGATTCTTCCTAGCCAGGAACATGGAATATCTCTCCATCTGTTTATGTCATCTTTGATTTCTTTCATTAGTGTCTTATAATTTTCTGTGTACAGTTCTCTTGTCTCCTTAGTAGATTTTTTCCTAGATATGTAATTCTTTTTGTTGCAGTGGTGAATGGGATTGACTCTTTGATTTCTTGTTCTGACTTTTAATTGTTAGTATATAGAAATGCAAATGATTTCTGTGTATTGATTTTATATCCAGCAGCTGTGCTAAATTCATGGATTAGCTCCAGTAATTTTCTGATACTACATTTAGGGTTTTCTATCTACAGTATCATGTCATCTGCAAACTTCTCCTTTTTTATTTCCAATTTTGTTGATTTGATTCTCCTCTCTTTTTATCTTGATGAATCTGGCTCAAGGTTTGTCAATTTTATCTTCTCAATGAACCAGCTTTTAGTTTTATTAATCTTTACCATTGTTTCCTTCATTTTGTTTTCCTTTATTTCTGCTCGGATCTTTGTGATTTCTTCCTCCTCCAAATTTTGGGGTATTTTTGTTCTTCTTTTTCCAATTGTTTTAGGTGTAAATTTAGGCTGTCTATTCCATGTTTTTCTTGTTTCTTGAAGTAGGATTGTATTGCTATAAACTTCCCTCTTAGAACTGCTTTTGCTGCATCCCATAGGTTTTGAGTTGTGTTTTCATTGTCATTTGTTTCTAGAAATTTTATTTCCCTTTTGATTTTTTCAGTAACCTGTTGGTTATTTAGAAATTTGTTGTTTAATCACTATGTGTTTGTGTTTCTTACAGATTTTTCTTATAATTGATATCTAGTCTCACTCAGTGTTGTGGTCAGAGAAGATGCTTGATATGATTTCAGTTTTCTTAAATTTACTGAAGTTTAATTTGTGACCCAAGATGTGGTCTATCCTGGAGAATGTTCCATGTGTACTTGAGAAGTGTATTCTTTTGCATTTAGATGGAATGTCCTGAAGATATCAGTAAGATCCATCTCATCTAATGTATCATTTAAGACTTGGATTCCCTTATTAGTTTTCTGTTTTGATGATATGTCCATTGGTGTGAGTGAGGTGTTAAAGTCTACTATTATTATTATTATGTTACTATCATTTTCTTCTTTTATGTCTGTTAGTGTCTGTCTTATGTCCTGAGGTGCTCCTTTTTTTGGTACATAAGTCTTTACAATTGTTATGTCTTCCTCTTGGATTGATCCCTTGATCATTACATGGTGTCTTTCCTTATCTCTTGTAATCTTCTTTATTTTAAGGTCGATTTTGTCTGACAGGATTGCTACCCCTGATTTCTTTTGCTTCCCATTTGCATGGAATATATTTTTCCATTCTCTCACTTTCAGTCTATATGTATCTTGAGGTCTGAAGTGAGTTTCTTGTAGATGGCATATATATGGGTCTTATTTTTATATCCATACAGCCAGTCTATGTCTTTTGGTTGGAGCATTTAATCCATTTACATTTAAAGTAATTATTATATATATATATATGTTCCTATTGCCATTTTCTTAATTGTTTGAGATTGGTTTTGTAGATCTTTTTTCTTCTCTTGTATTTCTTGACTATGTAGTCCCTTTAACATTTGTAGTAAAGCTGGCTTGGTGGTACTGAATTCTCTTAACTTTTGCTTGTCTGAAAAGCTTTTTATTTCTGCATCAATTTTGAATGAGATCCTTGCCAGGTACAGTAATCTCAGTTGTAGATTTTTCCCCTTCAGTACTTTAAATATATCCTGCCATTTCCTTCTGGCCTGCAGAGGTTCTTCTGAAAGATCAGCTGTTAAGCATATAGTGTTTCCCTTGTATGTTACTTGTTGCTGTTCCCTTGCTGCTTTTCATATTCTTTCTTTGTGTTTAGTCTTTGTTAGTTTGATTAATATTGTGTTTTGGCGTGTTTCTCCTGGGTTTATCCTGTATGGGACTCTTTGTGCCTCTTAGACTTGATTATTTCCTTCTCCATGTTGGGGAAACTTTCAACTATAATCTCTTCAAAAATTTTCTCATACCCTTTCATTTTCTCCTCTTCTTCTGGACCCCTATAATGCAAATGCTGATGCATTTGATTTTGTCCCAGAGGTCTCTGAAACTGTCCTCAGTTC